>NC_090275.1:126308247-126620790 GCF_040414725.1 Anabrus simplex | reverse complement strand
TGACTGTGAATTATGCTTGCCATCATGTTATCCTTAGCTGCCTTCTTTGCTAGATTCAATTTTCTAGTAAGTTCCTTCAATTTCTCCTTACTTCCACAGCCATTTCTAACTCTATTTCTTTTCAGTCTGCACCTCCTCCTTAGTCTCTTTATTTCTCTATTATAATAAGGTGGATCTTTACCATTCCTTACCACCCTTAAAGGTACAAACCTGTTTTAGCATTCCTCAACAATTTCTTTAAACCCATCCCAGAGTCTGTTTACATTTTTATTTACAGTTTTCCACCGATCATAGTTACTTTTTAGAAACTGCCTCATACCTGGTTTATCAACCATATGGTACTGCCTAACAGTCCTACTTTTAAGACCTTCCTTTCTATCACATTTATTTTTAACTGCCACAAAAACAGCTTCATGATCTCTAATACCATCTATTACTTCAGTTTCCCTATAGAGCTCATCTGGTTTTATCAGCACCACATCCAGGATATTTTTCCCTCTGGTTGGTTCCATCACTTTCTGAATCAGCTGTCCTTCCCATATTAACTTATTTGCCATTTGCTGGTCATGCTTCCTGTCGTTCGCATTTCCTTTCCAATTTACATCTGGCAAATTCAGATCTCCCGCTACAATCACATTTCTTTCCATGTCGTTTCCCACATAGCTGACTATCCTATCATATAATTCCGAATCCGCATCAGTGCTACCCTTTCCCGATCTGTACACTCCAAATATATCAAGTTGCCTATTATCTTTAGAAATGAGCCTTACACCTGGAATTTCATGTGTCTCATCTTTAACTTTTTCGTAGCTTACAAATTCTTCTTTCACCAGAATGAAAACTCCCCCTCCCACCATTCCTATCCTATCTCTACGATACACACTCCAGTGCCGTGAGAGAATTTCTGCATCCATTATATAATTTCTCAGCCATGATTCAACTCCTATTACAAATATCTGGTAAATATATATATATTAAATTACTTAATTCTATTCCTTTCTTTACAATACTTCTACAGTTCAACACTAACAATTTTATGTCATCCCTACTTGATTTCCAGTTCCCTGTTCCCTTATCACCGCTCCCTAGGCCATCCCGTTTCCCTGAATGTACCTCCCTATTACCCTTCCAAACAAATTTCCTAACTTATACGTACCACTGCGGTTTAAATGAAGGCCATCCGAGCGCAGATCCCTATCTCCTACCCACCCATTAGTATCTAGAAATTTCACTCCCAGTTTCCCACATACCCACTCCATAGTCTCATTTAAATCCCCAATCACCCTCCAGTCAGTATCCCTCCTACACAGTATTCCACTAATAACAATCTCCGCTTTCTTGAACTTCACCCGTGCTGCATTTACCAGATCCCACACATCTCCAAACAATAAAATGGATTTAATTATAAACAGAAATTACAAAAAGGAATCTCGGCTATAATTCAGTAATACTTACTTAAAGTACGATATATCCTTGGTTTTATTACTCCGATTAGAACAACCATACGCTAAGCTTACGGCTGGCATTCTTGAAAGCGAGAATCTTTTTCACTTCTTAAAACTTAGGGAATAAAATTGGCATGCACGATCTCTCTGTCACCTCAACATATGCTCTCACGCCAATTGGCTTTGTTTTGACAACCGTTAACCTGGCTGCCCCTTATCAACTTGCTTCAAGCAGGGAGCGCTGATGACAGGCATACAGCCCCTCTATGTTATTCTAGCTCGTTGGTCATCCACCATCTTTAATCAAGAGAGCACAGTGCTGCCCTCTTTAGCTAAATACTTTTGAAATGTGGTGGCGGATAATTTGGTAAATGCTTTTTGACAGCAGCCATCTTTAAACGACAGAGCACCGTGCTGCAGTCTGGTGGCAGGCAATTCCACGTGGCAGCAGCGATCTTTAATCAAGGCAGCACCGTGCTGCACTCTTTAGTTGAAATATGGTGGCGACAATTTGAAAACTTCTAAGTGCTCTTGTTTGGAAACAAACCACGCGCTTTTTTGACAGCTACCATCCGCCATCTTTAATCAAGAGAGGACTGTGCTGCCCTCTTTAGCTACATACCTTTAACATGTGGTGGCGGCTAATTCGAAGTGCTTTACAAACTCACGTGCTTTTTTAACAGCTCTTATCCGCCATCTTTAATCGAGAGAGCAGAGTGCTGCACTCTGTAGTTGAAATGTGGTGGCGGCAAATTAGAAGTGCTTTACAAACTCGCGTGCTTCTTTCAAAACTGTCATCCGCAATCTTTAATCAAATGAGCACAGTGCTGCACTCTTTAGCTACATACCTTTGAAGTATAGTGGCGGCAAATTAAAAAATTCCTTTCGCTCTTGTTTGCAAACAAACCCCCGTGCTTTTTTGACAGCTACCATCCGCCATCTTTAATCAAGAGAGCACCGTGCTGCACTCTTTAACTACTGCCACCTTTAATGAAGAGAGCACCGGGCTGCAATCTTTAGCTACTTACCTTTGAAATGTATTGGCGGCAATATGAAAAATTCCACCCGCGCTTGTTTGGAAACAAAGCCACGTGCGGATTTGACAGCTACCATCCGCCATCTTAAATCAAGAGAGCACCGTGCTGCAATCTTTAGCTACTTACCTTTGAAATGTATTGGCGACAATTTGAAAAAAATCCACTCGCTCTTGTTTGTAAACAAACCTATGTGCATTTTTGACAGCTGTCATCCGCCATCTTTAATCAACAGAGCACCGTGCTGAGTAGTATAATACAGGGATTCGGCTGCCTCCTCCTCCGACTCTCGGGAGAGGCCTCCTCCTCCCACGGGAAATTTGATTTTTGGCGCGAGATTTGTATTTGTAAACAAAGCCACGTGCTTTTTGACAGCTGTCGTCGTCAACAACGCATCGCTGACCTCACGGCTGCCATCTTGACGGACCTAAACCTCAGTGCTGCCAACTTAACCTCACTAGCGCGAGATTTGAATTGGTAAACAAAGCAACGTGCTTTTTTGACAGCCACGTGCTTTTTGACAGACAGCAACGCATCGCTAACGTCAGTGCTGCCATCTTAACGGGCCTAAACCTTAGTGTTACCAACTTAACCTAACTAGCGCGAGATTTGAATCGGTAAACAAATCCACGTGCTATTTTGACAACCGTCATCCACCACCTTTAATCAATAGAGCACAGTGCTGCCCTCTTTATCTAAATACTTTTGAAATGTGGTGGCGAATAATTTCAAAAATGCTTTTTGACAGCAGCCAGCTTTAATCGACAGAGCCCCGAGCTGCAGTCTGGTGGCAGTCAATTCCACGTGACAGCAGCCATCCTTAATGAAGACAGCACCGTGCTGCACTCTTTAGTTGAAATATGGTGTCGGCAATTTGAAAACTTCTAAGTGCTCTTGTTTGGAAACAACCCACGTGCTTTTTTGACAGCTACCATCCGCCATCCTTATCAAGAGAGGACCGTGCTGAGCTCTTTAGCGACATACCTTTAACATGTGGTGGCGGCAAATTCGAAGTGCTTTACAAACTCACGTGCTTTTTTGACAGCTGTCATCCGCCATATTTAATCGAGAGAACAGAGTGCTGCTCTCTTTATTTGAAATGTGGTGGCGGCAAATTGGAAGTGCTTTACAGACTCACGTGTTTTTTCGACAGGTGTCATCCGCCACCTTTAAACAAGAGAGCACAGTGCTCTACTCTTTAGCTACTTACCTTTGAGGCGCACAGTTTGAAAAAAATTCTACAGCAGCCATCTTTAATCAAGAGAGCACCGTGCTGCACTCTTTAGTTGAAATGTGGTGGCGGACAATTTGAAAAGCAGCCATCTTTAATCGACAGAGCACCGTGCTGCACTCGTTATCGTAGTAGTGGACAATTTCTACGTCACAGCTGTCATCCGCCATCTTCCATCGCAAACCTTAGCATCGCCCTCTTTAGCTACCCACCTTTGAGGCGGACTACTCCAAAAATTCTATTTGACAAGCTGTTATCCGCCATCTTGCATCGCAAACCTCTGTGCTGCCCTCTTTAGTTGAAATGTAGTGGCGGATAATTTGAAAAATTCTATTTGAAAAGCTGCTATCTTTAATCAACATAGCTACCGCTATCTTACATCGCTTACCTCGGTGCTGCGCTCTTTAGTTGAAATGTGGTGGCGGGCAATTCTCTTGGATAGCAGCCATCTTTATTCAACAGAGTACCGTGCTGCTATCTTTACGGCTACTACATCGCTAATTAGCACCTAGGTGCCTAGGACACAAGATGGCAGTGACTGTTATAGCCTCTTCCTCTGTTAAGGCATAGCTTTATCGAACAAGTTTAAACATGCATCGGGAAAGCTAGAGTAAGCACGTGCTGCAGTGATGACGTCATTGTGCATGTTTAGATCTGATCGTTTTCTTAAGAGTAAGTAGGTGAAAGGAATGTAATAAGTATGCATCATAAAAGCAAGAGTGTGCATGTGCTGCAGTGATGACGTTATTGTAGGTGTGCAGGTTTAAACCTGTTCGTTGATAAACAGTGATAGAGAGTGGTGCGCAAACATGACGAAAACATTAATAGTTGATGTGCAAAGCTCTAAAGTAAACGGCAACAAATTTGTGTTTAAAGAGGTGGCTGTGTTAGATTGCAGTGTGTTGTGGGCACCAAAACTTGTTAGTTTAGTATTTAGCCCAACGTTCCCTTACTGTTTGCAAACAGATGAAGATAAAAAGCAGACTCAGTGGATTGAAAACAATTTAGTTTTGAAGTGGGAAGAAAAAGGAATACCTTATCGTTTTCTACGTTTCATGATGAATACACATTTGTCAAGAGCGGATCTTGTTCCTTTAAATGGTTGTGAAAAGAAAGAATGGTTGCGTGATTATCTACCAACACCGTATGAAATTATCGACATGCATGAATTGATGTGTCCATCATTTAAAACTCTTCCGAAAGAGCATAGTAGAGAAACAAGTAAACAGTCTTTACAACATGTATGCATGCTCTTTGATTGGTTGTGTTGCAGTGCATGCCGGGAAGTGAACAACATATGTAAACTGCAATGTCGAAATAACCTTAGTGTAAAAGAAACATTTGTAGAGTAAAGACATCATGTCATTTCTAACAGATACTAAGTGTAACGCAGTTGAAAAGGCGATCGTAAAGTTTTATGCATGCAAAAAGAAACTAAACACTTTTTCTGAAGAATAGTTAAATGCATCACGAAAGGCATTTTTGGTTAATGTAGCTGCGAATGCTGTAAAGAAGATTTGGGATAAGGTGCCTCGTGAGTGGACTCAAGGTCCTGTTTTGTCAGAGGTTCAAACGTGTAGTTTACATCATGAACACGTGAGTTTAGGTAGAAGACCTTCTACGAGACAGTGCCGTACATGTCTACTAATTAAACTGTACCACGGACCTAAAACTAACGAGTTATCGTCGCTTATAAACACTTATCATGGTTGCGGAGAGAGTAAACAAGGAAAAGGTGAAGAAACGTGCTGGGAAAAAGATGAGGAAGAATGTTGAGCGTGGACTCATCCATAAAGTGATTGATCTTCTTTTCTTCGAGCTTCAGTTCCCCTGCGGCCCTAGAACACGTTCGCCTGACACGTAGTTTCATGTTCATGCTGCCTACACAGAGTATGTCGTGTAGCTGTTAAAATCTGCTTCGTAAAGTTATGCTGTGTGTGTTATTACCTAGTGCTTCAGCTGCTCAGAAGAAGATAGCAGCACTTGTCGTTGTTGGTGCAATAAAACGAAAAGTGACTGACAAAGACTGTAAAATAAACAAAGGATAAAAATGTATATACATTCTAAAATAAATATGAATTATCAAAACATATTACAGGTGTTGTTCAATCCTACAGCATGTCCTAGTGACTTAGAAGAAAGGAGAGGTAGAGGATTAAAAGAAAACACACATAAGATTTAAAGTACATCCTCTTTATTAATCCATGAATTAAAGCTGTTATTAAAACCAAGCCATTTAACATACAGTTTATTGCCACGACATCGAATAACACGTTCAACTAAATAATGATCAGGATATTTTGTTTTCTGCAGTTCTTCGATGTAGAATCCTCATTCAATAGGCTGTACTCTGAGATCGCGAAGTAAATACGTAACTGGATTAGTAAGCTTAACACTTCTGATTTGAAAAATTTCAGTGCTCCAGTTAGGTGTGTATCCTTTTGCCAAGATAGACTTGTGTTTGCTGATGCGAACAAAATCGCCTTCTTTAAAGCGATAGCGACATGGATCAGCTGTTTTAATTACAAGATGAATAGCATCTAGGCGAGGTGTATTCTTTGTATCAAGACGTGGCTTTGTTCCGATAGTTGGATGAGGTGTATCGTTGTAGGCAGATGAAAGTCTAGGCAGCAGATCAATCCAACGGTATGAACCTTGTGCTGTAAATTCTCGCCACATCATTATTGCTTAAAGCGTTCTACAACACTTGCCTTGAGATTGCTGAACGTAGAGTAGTGTTGAATGCCAAGTAACTTGAGGTAAGAAGACAAATCCTTGTTGTAAAACTCTTTACCTTGATCAGTTTGATGAAGCTTTGGGCAGCCTTTTGAGTCTTCAACAATATGTTTAAATGCTTCTTTAACTTGAGGTACTGTTTTAGAACGCACGGGTTGTGCAAAAGCACACTTCGAGTACACATCGATAACAGTAAGTGGATACTTATACCCCTTATTGCTAGAGGTATATGGAATCATTTCTACTAAGTCTGCTTGAGATCATCTTTTCCTCGTGTAATAACGCGTCTGCGACAGTAGGTGCGACGTGCTGGTTTATGTAACTCATGTGCGATGTTTACCTTCACAGGTGAGATCTTCTCTTGACGAGCCATTACAAAATAATACCGGCATAACGTAGTTCTCTTTCTATTTCTAGAATTTCTGATCCGTGATCTGTGTGACCAGCCTCCGGCGATGCACTTAAAAGTTGTAATCGTTCAACGAGTAAGTTTGGGTCATTCCAGTATCTTACATCCACATACGGCAACAAAGGCTTGTAGATAACATCAAGACTACGTGCAGTCGGAAACAGCTTAGAAATAAACTCACGATACTTGTAACTCTTATTCGCATTTACAGCTTCTGTTCTCTTGTAATTACGTCGTATTGCGTCAGTAGCGAAAAGTATTGCTTTATTTTTTTAAGATCATCTGGTAAAATTATATCCTTGTCAGGTATTCGTGAGAAAAGAAGTTCTAAGAGTCCTTTCGTAGGTTTATAGGTAACACCTTTTACAATGAGTTTGTTGTTATTAATCTTAAAATTTGAATTTCCTATCCAGAAACAGTCAACTTCGTAGCGAATACCGTAGGTAGTGTCAGTTTGTCCTGTAAAAAGTTTTTCTATACAAGGTGCAAAGAGAGATCCATAGGTATCTTGAATAAAAGTTCTAAACGACTGCGATACTCTGGTGTTATCATAACCTCAGACAAAGATGGTAGATTTTGCGTCGATGTAATAGGTGTTTCAGCAATAACATCTGTAGTTAAAAACTCAACACGCTTAGATAATAATAATATTATTATTAACACGCTTAGATGGTGATGTATCATTAAGTTCTTCTTCTTCTTTATTATCCTCTTCCTCTTCTTGATCTACATCCTGCTTCTTCTCTTCCTTATCTTGTTCATGCTTTTCTTCTTCTTCTTCATGCTTCTCTTTATGATATGATGTTTGCATAGAAGCAAAAGTTGAAGTAGACTGCGGTTATGAAATACAATTAACAATTTCTTTGAGTGGTGTACTTAGTTGTGTTTTAAAAAATAAATCCGTGTCTGCTTGAATACGTTTAAGGTCTATAAATTTCCGTCGAATATTGTTGCGAGTTTGGATGATATGCTTTTTAATCTCCTTGCTAGATGTTAACATGATGATGGTTTTTAATCAAGTAGTTACTGTAATTCTGTGTTAATGCATATGAAATAATCGAAACCCATGCGATATCGTCCATGATGAACATCACTTTCTTTATCAATAACTAAAAAGGTGTAACGGTGTGATGACCAACATTTAGCACACATACGTTTAAAGTCATCGAATGTCATATCAATGTTAACATGATCGTTATACACATGTCGCATGTTGCGCTCATCTTGCCGAAAAAGCACAATAACATTTGCGTTGTCGCGTATCAACTGCTCAGGCACACGAGAATAGGTTTGACACAAATAGATGCAATCAACCTATTTATGCCGACCCATACTAAAGAATGCACGAATAACGCTTTGCTGTTCTGTTGCGACATCATCAAAAATCATAAGAGAATTAGGAAGCACATCGTCTGGTGATGGTACTTGCTCATGCGAATTAAATTTAAAATATCTTACTCCATCTTTAACTAGATCGTGCATTACAGTTTGTAGAATAGTATATAGCGGCTGATAGAGTGACTTTGCAAAAACGTAAATATTCTCGAAGCGTACACCATTTACAGAAGTAATATGTGTAAGTAAATGATTTGTTTTCCCGCATCCCAATGGGTCTGATATAATACATCGAACAGTAAAAGGAAACAACGTTCCATGAAGTTTTCTTGTGGTTATACTAGAACTAGGTAAGAGATGCTGTACAATGTCGGTAACAGGTAGTGTGTCTTGCTGCTTTATAATCTTTATGATAACTGAATCATAAAGTACGTAATAGTTATATATATATATTAAACGAAACAAGAGGCAACGGTTAGTTTATGATTTGCTCTTGACTAGTAGAGTCGTTGTCAGCATGGTGAAACAACGATATCCAAACGACATGAAGAAGAAGAAGAAAGTAAAAACTGTTGGATGGAAAGATGTTATAAAAGTAGTATAATTGGATGGTTCGGTCGCCGCCTCCGCCTCAGGGCTCCCAGGGGCCCCTCCACCTCCGCCTCACGGGAGGCCCTCCCAGAGGCCCCCTCCGCCTCCGCCTCACGGGGGCCCTCCCAGAGGCCTCCTCCGCCTCCCGCGGGAAATTTGAATTTGTAAACAAAGCCACGTGCTTTTTGACAGCTGTCATCGACAATAACGCATCGCTAACCTCACAGCTGCCATCTTGACGGGCCTAAACCTCAGTGGTACCAACTTAACCTAACTAGCGCGAGATTTGAATTGGTAAACAAATACACGCGTTTTTGACAGCCACGTGCTTTTTGACAGACAACAACGCATCGCTAACCTCAGTACTGCCATCTTGACGGGCCTAGCCTCAGTAGTACCAACTTAACCTAACTAGCGCGGGATTTGAATAGGTAAACAAATCCACGTGCTTTTTTGAGAGCTGTCATCCGCCATCTTTAAACCACAGAGCACTGTGCTGCCCTCTATATCGCGGAAGCTGCAAATTCGTCACCTGTCATCCGCAGTGCTGCCATCTTAACGGGCCTAAACCTTAGTGCTACCAACTTATCCCCACTAGCGCGAGATTTGAATCGGTAAACAAATCCACGTGCTTTTTGACAGCTGTCATCCGCCATCTTTAATCTATAGAGCACAGTGCTGCCCTCTTTAGCTACTTACCTTTGAAATGTGGTGGCGGATAATTTGAAAAATGCTTTTTGACAGCAGCCATCTTTAATCTAGAGAGCACCGTGCTGCCCTATTTAGCTAGATACCTTTGAAATGTGGTGGCGGCAAATTCCAAGTGTTCTTGTTTGGCCACGTGCTTTTTTTGACAGCTGTCATCCGCCATCTTTAATCGGCAGAGCACCGTGCTGCTATCATGCGGGCAATTTCGTCAGCTGTCATCTGCCATCTTTAAACCACAGAACACCGTGCTGCCCTCTTTCGTCAGCTGACATCCGCCATCTTTAAACTACAGAGCACCGTGCCGCATTCTTGCGAGCAATGTCGTCAGCTGTCATCCACCATCATTAAACTACAGAGCACCGTACCGCACTCTTGCGGGCAATTCCGTCAGCAGTCACCCGCCATCTTTAATCAAGAGAGCGCAGTGCCGCACTCTATGTGGTGGTGACAAATTCCAAATTTGCCATCTTTAATCTACAGAGCGCCGCGCTGCACTCTGTGGTGGCGGACAATTTGAAAAGCTGCCAAGAGAGCATCGTGTTGGCATCTTTATTCTTTGACATGTGGTGGCGGCAAATTCCACATCCGCAATCTGAGAGCACCGTGCTGCGCTCTTGATCGTAGTAGCGGACAATTTAAAAAGAACATGTCAAGGAATACCTTTGTTCTAGGAGAAGAAAAGACTACAGTTCTGAACGGCTTGGGTAAGATAGCGATTGTGTTAACCTCCTTTTCCCTGCTCTGTTAAGGCATAGCTTTATCGAATACTTGAAGATTATATTACAAAAGAAGTCATTAAGAATATAATCGATACAACATATGATCAGAACATTGAATGACGTGTTTGGAGTGCACCTTCGTTCTAAGAGAATCGAACCCGAATCCTGGTCTTTCAGCGTCAGGAAGGCAATCGGCTGTACAACAGATTCTTGTGATTTAAACTCTTGCGTCAGGAGGGGTCACTTGGCTGTAAAACATATTTTTAATCCCAAGAGAATCAAACCCGAGACTGCCGGGTGAGAGGCAAGCACACTAAACCAAACCGTAGGAGCCGGCAATTCTCTTTCTATATAATAATTTCGTGTACCTATTTCTACCCAAGTGCAGTCTAAAAATAAATCCTAGTCTTGTTACAACAGGAAGGGTAACTGGCTAAATCCTGGTCTTTCAGCGTCAGGAAGGGCAAACCGCCGTACCGTAAAACAATAGTGTATGATGTAAGAGGCTAGATACTGCTTTTTAAAATTCTAAGAAGAGCATCTAGCTGTAAAACCCCGATTCTCGTGTTAAAAAGAGCCTCTAGTTGTAAAACAGATTCTTAATCCCAGTTCTTTGACGTCAGGAAAGGCGACCGACCGTAAAACAATAGTGTATGATGTAAGAGGCTAGATACTGCTTTTTAAAATCCTAGAAAGGCATCCAGTTGTAAAACAGATTCTTGTGATTTAAAATCTCGCCTCAGGAAGGCAACCGGCCGTAAAACAGATTCTTGCGATTTAAACTCTTGCGTCAGGAGGAGGCACTCGGCTGTAAAATATATTTTTAATCCCGGCCCTGCTACGTTAGGAACCACATCTAGCTGTAAAAACAGGAGCTCCAAACATTTACAGTGTAAAGCTTTAGGAATAGGCTATGGGTTACATTTTTTGTTCTACCGCATAGAACACTATCTTTGAAGTTGTATCGGCGCAGTCAGTCAGAGCAAAGTGCGGAATGCATGCGTTGACTGAAATTGTACACTCGGCTTCCGGCTGTAGTAACCTTGAACGAGGACACTGCGTGCTGATAAGCCACTTGTAACTCGCGGAACGTTTTCTTAACCGTGTAGCATTTAGCTGGTGTAAGTTCCTAACATAAAATATTATGATTGTACGGAGAGGTTAAAACCCAGTACCAGCACATAGCCTACCCCTATCGAAAGAGCCTGCAAGGCGCCTGCATACAGGCTACTCCTGTTGAAGGAGCCTGTACAAGGTTTAACACCCCCCCATCAACAGCCCTTACTTAATGCTGACTTTTTGCACACCCTCGAAACTGCCTAAGAATGTAATATACTATCGTAGGGAGAGGGTAAAACCCGGCGCCGGCACATAGCCTAATCCTACCGAAGAAGCCTGCACAAGGCTTAACGCCGCCATCCGACAGATGAATCACCATCAACATCTTGTACTCACAATCAGTTTCGGGGAAGCCTGCACAAGGTTTAACGTCCCCATCAACAGCCCTTACTTAATGCTGGCTTTTTGCACACCCTCGAAACTACCTAAGAATGTAATATACTACAGTAGGGAGAGGGTAAAACCCGGTGCCGGTACAGAGCCTACTCCTGCCGAAAGAGCCTGCATACAGCTTATCACCTCCATCCGACAGATGAATCACCATCAATATCTTATACTCACAATCATTTTCGAAGGAGCCTGTACAAGGTTTAACGTCCCCATCAACAGCCCTTACTTAATGCTGGCTTTTTTCACGCCCTCGAAACTACCTAAGAATGTAATATACAATAGTAGGGAGAGAGTAAATCTCGGTGCCGGCACATAGCCTACTCCTACCGAAGAAGCCTGCACACAGCTTATCGCCTCCATCCGACAGATGAATCACCATCAACATCTTGTACTCACAATCATTTTCGAAGGAGCCTGTACAAGGTTTAACGTCCCCAGCAACAGCCCTTACTTAATGCTGGCTTTTTTCACGCCCTCGAAACTACCTGAGAATGTAATATGCAACAGTAGGATCGCCTCCATCCGACGAATGAATCACCCTCAACGCTCTTGTACCCGCAATCATTCTCGCTACTTCAGGAGATAGCGGGTTCGAACTCCTACTGTCGGAAGCCGTAAAAAATAGCAAATGCTAGGCGAGGGACCTGCGCGATCGTCATAACGTGTAATTACATGATCTAGCTAAATGTAGTTTTAGCTCAATACCTTTAAGTGCCTACAGGTAAGGAATACCGCGGATGTAGCTTAGTACCCTCCCGTTTAAGTCCAGAGGTCGAGGATCGCGCGCTAACTTTCCAAGGCTCGATCCGCTGCAGAACTCTTAAATTCGGACACCTCGTCATCAACAGCAGGTTCGATCCTGGCTTAAATACGTCAGCCTGCAGAACTCAGCGTAAGACCCTCAGGAGAGCTCTTGTTGCATGAACATTTCGTTCCGACTGTACTGCGAACGTCTGCAATTCTTGATATCCGCTTGGTAACAAGGAGCATATTTACTCGCTGCAGTCTGCGTGAAGCGCTCACAGTTCTTTGTATGTGTTTATTACGTGCACATCTCCCGTCTAAGTACTGTCCGCTCTGAATATTATTCTACAGCCTTCAGCTTAAGGTAAGCCTGAACTGTTAGTTACTGTTTGCAAAGCAACTTCTACGCTAGGTAATAAACATCTACATTCATATATGTTTGTTCTTTCCTTTTTAGGTACAAGTAGAATATTATCATTCGAGTTACAGGCTTGAAAGTACGCATTTTATTCATCCGAGTAACAGTCTGCAGCACGTGCATTTTTAAGGTATGTTTTCGAACTTTGAGTTGTAAAGATAGCTAGGCTAGCTGATGTACCCTACACTACATTCATATATGTTTGTTCTTTTCTTTTTAGGTATAACTAGAATATTATCATTCGAGTTACAGGCTTGAAAGTACGCATTTTATTCATCCGAGTAACAGTCTGCAGCACGTGCACTTTTAAGGTATGTTTTCGAACTTTGAGTTGTAAAGATAGCTAGGCTAGCTGATGTACCCTACACTACATTCATATATGTTTCTTCTTTTTAGGTACGACCAGAATATTATCATTCGAGTTTCAGGCTTGAACGCACGCATTTTATTCATCCGTGTAACAGTTTGCAGCGCGAAGATTTTAAGGTATGTCTGACCTCTATACGTTGAAACTTGGTTTCTTCCGAACATCGTAACTTTAGTCTATTGATAAATAGCCGTTCTCTTCAATCCTCATGCTATAGATGAGGTTAATCTTATAATTTCAAACTTACAGCCATGTCTGACCTCAGCAGGCTGAAACTTGGTTTCTTCCGAACATAGTAACTTTAGTCTATTGATAAATAGTCGTTCTCTTCAATCCTAATGCTATAGACGAGGTTAATCTTATAATTTCAAACACACATAGCTATGTCTGACTTCAACAGGCTGAAACTGGTTTTCTTCCGAACATCGTAACTTTAGTCTATTGATAAATAATTGTTCTCTTCAATCCTCATGCTATAGACGAGTTTAATCTTATAATTTAAACTTACAGCAATGTCCGACCTCTATATCTTGAAACTTGGTTTTCTTCCGAACATCGTTACTTTAGTCTATTGATAAATAGTTATTCTCTTCAGTCAGCATGCTGTAGAAGAGGTTAATCTTATAATTTCAAACTCACAGCCATGTCCGACCTCTATACGTTGAAACTTGGTTTCTTCCGAACATCGTAACTTTCGCCTAATCTCTATTGGTTGTTCTCTTTTCAGATGTTCCCCTGCTGTGAGGAATGCAATGTAACGTTTACAAGGCGAGATAACTTCATGCGCCATATGAAATCAAAACACCCTAGCATAACATCTGCTTTATGTAAAGTTTGTAGTGTGTATTTCGGTAACGTAGAGCGATACGAGGCTCACTTAGTAGAAGCACATCATGTATCTACTTGCCGTCAGGTAATAGGAGAAAAGCGTAAAAAACGGATGTAGCTGTAGAAAGTACTAGTAGTAAAAAACCTAGAAAAAATCATGAACTTCAAACTATTCACTGCGAGCACTGTAACACCGATGTACCATCTTCGCATTTTCAGGGACACTTACGGAGTGATGCAGATAAAAATAATGCGTGTAGAAGTGGTAGTAACGCAAACATCGAGGAAATTAATACAGCATTTAAAAGTAGGATTTCTAGTTACAGAATTCGCACCAGTCAAAAGTTTCAGAGCACTTCAAACTTTTTAAATTGTGTTCAACCGGATGTACAACAGCTTCTTGCTAAATCTTTGTCCAATCATAATTTATTTAAAGTTAATTTTGAACTTTTCGCCTTGTACATTAAAAGCACGGATGAATCCGAAATAACGGACATTAAATCATTTAATACGAAGAATTTTGTCATAAGTCAGTCAACTAATTTCGGTGATGTACTTAGGGATGTCTCTAACATTATTTCAACTAAGAGCGAGGAATTTCAGGAAAAGGAGTCAGGGTGGGCTTTAGTTGAAATAATGTATCTAGAAGTTAACATCAATAAGTACAATCCTATGCGTGGATCTTCGCACATCGAGCTGCCGACATGGATTCAGCAAAGAAAAGCTGTTGTAAACATCCAAAACAATGACGAAGCATGTTTTGCATGGGCGGTGATGTAGGCTTTAAATCCTGCGAAATCAGACGTAGCTAAGAGAACATCATCATATCCACACTATTCAACGCAACTAAATTTCGATAGTATAGAATTTCCTATGCAGTTAAAAGATATTAAGCGCTTTGTGGAACTAAATAACATTAGCATTAATGTGTATGGTGTAGAGAAAAAGTCTGTAGTAGGTCCTCTGTATTATACATGTCATAAGAAGAGTACTCATGTTAACTTACTCTATATCGAAAACAGTGAGAATAGCCACTTTTGCTGGATTAAAAATCTGAGTAGACTTGTTAGTAGTCAGTTGTCAAACAGGTGTAAAAAGTGGCTATGTGATGGATGCTTGCAGTATTTTAGAACTGAAGATCAGTTAACGAAGCATTCCAAGAATGACTGCAATCATGTACGTACAGAGATACCTACTACAGGCAATGATGTTTTAAAATTTACAAATTTTCACAAGCAGATGTGGGTACCTTTCGTGATTTATGCAGACTTTGAAGCCATCCTCACGCCATGCAACACATGCTTACCTAATCCTGACAACTCTTTCACTAATACTACGCACATGCATGTCCCGTATAGCTTCGCGTATTACATCAAGTGTAGTTATGATAGTACGCTTAACAAGTTAGAGCTGTATCGAGGACCTGATGCTGCTAAAGTATTTTTAGAAAGACTTGAAAGTGATGCAGTTCGTCTTGGTCGTATTCTAAATAGTAATATTCCTATGAAGCCACTCACCGAAATTCAGTTAAATGATCATGAACGTGCTACAAAGTGTAGCATTTGTGATGGGGAATTTTCCGAAATTGACCCTAAAGTTTTTGATCATGATCATTTAACTGGTTTCTACAGATGCGCCGCTCATTATAGCTGTAATCTTAAGTACTGAGTTCCTAAATTTATCCCTGTAATTTTTCATAACTTATCTGGTTACGACTCACATTTCATCATTTCACAATTTGGAGCTTCAGATGAAAAAGTAGATATAATCCCTCGGAATAAAGAGCGGTACATTGCGTTTGAAAAGTCTGTAAAAGTAGATGCGGAGCATTCTATAAAACTGAGATTCCTTGACTCGTTTCGCTTTATGGCGAGTAGCCTCGATAAACTTTCTAGTCATTTACAGCCAGAACAATTTACGGAAATTCGACAAGTTTTTCCTGAAGAAGCGCAGTTTAATTTACTTCGGCGTAAGGGTGTTATTTGTTATGAATATCTTGACTGCTTAGAACGCCTCGAAGAACGTGCCTTACCATCGAAACAATCCTTTTACAGCTCGCTGAATTCAGCAGATATTAGTGATGATGACTATTTACATGCACAACATATCTGGGAGCAGTTCCACATTCAAACGCTGGGTGAATACTCCGATTTATATTTAAAGACGGATGTACTTTTGTTAGCTGATGTTTTTGAAAATTTTCGCTGTGTTTGCAAGAAAACCTACAGCCTTGACCCATATCAGTATTTTACTGCGCCTGGGTTAAGTTGGGATGCGATGTTAAATTACACGCAGGTGAATTTGGAACTGCTAACCGATATTGATATGGTGCACTTTATAAAATCATCTATTCGAGGCGGTCTAAATCAGTGCAGCCGGCGGTATTCCAAGGCAAATAATAAGTACATGCCGAGTTTCGATTCTAGTCAGGAATCTCAGTAAATCGTTTATCTCGATGCTAATAATCAGTATGGGTGGGCGATGAGTCAGCATCTACCGGTGAGTGGTTTCCGCTGGCTAACGCAGTGCGAAATTGATGCTTTACAGCTGCACGCCCTAGGCGATGAAGCTGATAAAGGCTATTTCCTCGAAGTTGACTTACAGTATCCTGAAGAGTTACACACTTCTCATAATGACTTACCTTTCTGCCCTGAAAATATGAAGTCCCCGTACATCGCATCAACGACGAAAATGCTAATTGCTAATTTGTGTGATAAATCTAAGTATATCATTCATTACCGAAATTTAAAACAGTGTTTGCAGCATGGTTTGAAGTTATCCAAAATTCATCGCGTACTAGAATTTAATCAGTCACCGTGGCTAAAGCCATATATCGATCTGAACAATAATTTAAGAACGAATGCGGTTAACGAGTTTGAAAAAGATTTCTACAAGCTCATGAATAACAGTGTGTTTGGTAAGACTATGGAAAATGTTGACAAACGCGTTGATGTAAATTGATTACAAACTGGGAAAATATTAAGAAAAGGTATGGTGCTAACTATTTAATAAGTAAACCAAATTTCCACAGCTGTACCATCATACATGAGAATTTAGTTATTATACAGATGAATCGTGTTAAGGTTAAGTATGACAAACCTACCTACGTCGGCTTTGCAGTACTTGAATTGGCTAAAACACTCATGTATGAATTCCATTACGATTATATGATGAAGAAGTACGCGCATAATGTGCAATTGCTCTACACAGATACCGATTCGTTTATTTATCAAATCAAAACTGATGACTATTACAATGATATAAAGCCAGACTTGGGTAGGTTTGATACAAGTAACTATCCTGAAAATAATCAATATCATCTACCGCTAGTGAACAAAAAGGTTCTAGGTAAAATGAAAGATGAATGTGCTGGGAATATTATCGATTCATTTGTAGGTACTAAATCCAAGTCATATTGCATAAAACTCTTAAATGAATTACAAATAAAGAGATTGAAGGGGGTTAAAAAGAACGTCGTTCAGAATAAGCTAAGTTTTGAAAACTATAAAAATTGCATTAAAAGTAATCCTCCTGTTTTGCATAAGCAAATGTCTGTCATTAGAAGCAAGAAGCACCAGTTGTACACTCATTTAATTAGTAAGGTAACCCTTAATAGTGATGATTGCAAACGGTTTGTCATTCCAAATTCTACCAACACTCTAGCCTGGGGGCATAGTAGTATTGATAGGTACTACTTTACATAAAGCGGACGTGTGTAAACATTATGCTAGAGGTGTGTACTTACGTTACGCTGTCTTACATCACAATTCACTGTACATATTGTATAAAGATAGGGAGAGGTACGCTGAGAGCGTAGTACGGCAAGTTTAAACTTGTACATACAAGAATTGCGTCGAGAATGGGAGAAGTACGCAAACATCACTAGGGTAAAATGATTCGGGATAAAACTTGTACATACAAGATGTAAATAAATAATGTAGAAATGGCATATTCTTTTATTTTAGGTTAGGTATTACCTTCCTCCCGCTCCTTATTTGCAAGATAGAGTTTCGTTTATTACTCAAAGATGAAATGCAAGAAAGAAGGTGTTGACCAGATTCGTAAGCATGTTATTGTCTAGCTCATGTTGAGAAGAAAATTCTTTTTCTAAACAGTGTTTGATTGCAATGCAGTGTTCAACAACATCGAACTATAAACGGTAGTATGTGTTCAAGTCTAAAGTTGCAATACTCTTGCTTTTGCAATGCATGTTCGATAGAGATGTAGCTTGATAGAGGAAGAAGAGCAGCTTAGTATGTATGCTAAGAAGATAATTTTTTTCTTTCTAAACAGTGCTCGATTCTAGTTATAAAATGCAGTGTTCAACAACATCGAACACTAGTATGCAGTTCAAGTTGTAATAAGTTTTGAACAGTAGTATGTGTGTTCAAGTCTAAACATGAATCACTGCGGGTATGCGAGCGGATGACAGCTAACGAAATTGCCCCGCATGAGGGCTCTGTGGATTAAAGATGGCGGATGACAGCTGTCAAAAAAGCATGTTGATTTGTTTTCAAACAAGAGCACGTGGAATTTGCCGAAACCACATTTCAAAGGTAAGTACCTAAAGAGGGCAGCACGGTGCTTAACGATGGCTGTTGTCAAAAAAGCATTTTTCAAATTATCCGCCTCCACATTTCAAAGGTAAGTAGCTAAAGAGGGCAGCACTGCGCTCTATAGATTAAAGATGGCTGGTGACAGCTGTCAAAAAAATTCACGTGGCTTTTTTTATCTCACGCTAGTGAGGTTAAGTTGGTAGCACTAATGTTTAGGCCCGCCAAGATGGCAGCACTGCCGATGACAGGTGACGAATTTGCGGCTACTGCGATAAAGAGGGCAGCACGGTGCTCTGTAGTTTAAAGATGGCGGATGACAGCTCTCAAAAAAGCACGTGGCTGTCGAAAAACACGTGGCTTTGTTTATCTCGCGCTAGTGAGGTTAAGTTGGTACTACTGAGGTTTAAGCCCGTCAAGATGGCAGTACTGAGGTTAGCGATGCGTTGTTGTCTGTCAAAAAGCACGTGGCTGTCAAAAAACACGTGGATTTGTTTACCTCGCGCTGGTTAGGTTAAGTTGGTACTACTGAGGTTTAGGCCCGTCAAGATGGCAGTACTGAGGTTAGCTACGCGTTGTTGTCTGTCAAAAAGCACGTGGCTGTCAAACACACGCGGCTTTGTTTGAAAATTCAAATATCTCACCAAAATTCAAATTTCCCGCCAAAATTAAAATTTCCCGCCAAAATTCAAATTTCCCGCGGGAGGAGGAGGAGGCCGCAGAACCATAAAATTATACTACTTATAAAGGCTGCGCAAAAAGCTATTCGAGGGAAATACAATCCTCGTGTAGCTATTACTAATGCATTACGCGCAGTAAGAGCGAGAATTTCTACAAAATGCCGAGCAACATTTAGTAAACGTGCACGAATTATTCCTGTTCCAAAACGAGGAGGATTTCTTCCTGCGGTGTTTGCTGGCCTAGCAGATTTAGGGACATTGCTAGGTGGTGCTAGTGCTGAAGCGAGAACTGTCAAAGCTGTAGAAGAAGCGAAACAACAGTTGAAAGAGAGTGAACGTCATAACAAGACGATGGATCAATTGCATTACGAGGCAAAGGTGTGAACATGAAGCTAGCGCCATACGAGAAAGGGCTTGGTATCTACATTTCTCCAAAAAACGTCTACTGAATGCACTGCCATATCGAGCTCTAACGCATGATGAAGTTTTTACGTTTGCTAAACAACTAGGAATTCATTATTTTCGAGGAGTGTATATGCGCGATCAACTACCAGCGCACCCACGTGAACGTGAATGTGCCGTAATTAACTTGGACAACAGTCGTGGACCTGGAACTCATTACGTTGCTTATATAAAACGTAAATCTAAAGTATGGCCTTTTGATAGCTATGGAGACTTACCTCCTCCTTTTTAGCTCATACGTTATTTCGGAAGCAGTGCAGACATTGTTTACAATAAAAACCGTGTGCAAAACTTTAATACACGCATGTGCGTACGATTATGTCTTATGTTCTTATATCAAACCTAGGCAGTAGAGAAAGAACATTAGTGTCTACGTGATGACGAACAGTGAAAGAACGTTTGCTGTACGCGGAGAAGGACCTGAAACAACCGTCTATTTTAATCCGCCAATCGAACTTGGCTATCAGCCGCATAGTCTTGTACTAGTATCGTTTGAAAGCTACAATAAAATCTATAATGTGCGTGATGGCGTAAACAAGATCTATTTCGATGAGTATGTGCTAACACTACCCTCAGGTAATTATTCAGTAGACGATATTCATGACAATATTGAAAGTACGTTAATTGATCAGTTCGGAGAAGATAGTTTTAGTAATCATAATTACAAGTTATCAATCACTATAAGCAACATTACACATAAATGTGTTATTGAATCATCATTTAATATTGACTTCAAATCACAACCTGATTCTATTAGACCATTGCTTGGATTTTCATTGAGGGAGCTCCTACCGAACGTACGTTACGAGTCTGATCAACCTATAACACTGTTCGATGGTTGTCATGTGAATATTACTTGTAATATTTTTACAGACTTGAGTAGTAATCTACAAACTTCGCACGTCCTGCACGACGTTATTATTACAGAGGAACGTGGATATACTATTTGTGAGAAACCAGCAGTAGTAGTAGTATAATTGGGGGATTCGGGCGCCTCCTCCTCCTCCCGCGGCGCGGGAAATTTGAATTCTGGCGGGAAATTTGAATTTTGGCGGGAGATTTGAATTTTGGCGGGAGATTTGAATTTATAAACAAAGCCACGTGCTTTTTGACAGACAACAACGATCGCTAACCTCAGTACTGCATTCTTGACGGGCCTAAACCTCAGTAGTGCCAACTTAACCTAACTAGCGTGTGGTAAACAAAGCCACGTGTTTTTTGACAGCCACGTGCGTTTTGACAGACAACAACGCATCGCTAACCTCAGTACTGCCATCTAGACGGGTCTAAACCTTAATGCTACCAACTTAACCTCACTAGCGTGAGATAAACAATTCCAGGTGCTTTTTTGACAGCTGTCATCCGCCATCTTTAATCTATAGAGCACAGTGCTGCCCTCTTTAGCTACTTACCTTTGAAATGTGGTGGCGGATAATTTGAAAAATACTTTTGACAGCAGCCATCTTTAATCTAGAGAGCACCGTGCTGCCCTCTTTAGCTAGATACCTTTGAAATGTGGTGGCAGGCAATTCCACATGACTGCAGCCATCTTTAATCAAGAGAGCACCGTGCTGGCCTCTATGTGGTGGCGGCAAATTCTACATGCTCTGGTTTGGAAACAAACTCACGCGCTTTTTTGACAGCCGTCATCCGCCATCTTTAATCAACAGAGCACAGTGCTGCACTCTTTAGCTAGATACCTTTGAAATGTGGTGGCGGCAATTTGAAAAATTCTATGTGCTCTTGTTTGGAAACAAAGCCACGTGCTTATTTGACAGCTGTCATCCGCCATCTTTAATCAATAGAGCACTGTGCTGCTATCATGCGGACAATTTCATCAGCTGTCATCCGCCATCTTTAATCCACAGAACACCGTGCTGCCCTCTTTATGACATGTAGTAGCGGGCAATTTGAAAAGTTCTGTTAGCTGTCATCCGCCATCTTTAATCAAGAGTGCACCGTGCTGCCATCTTTAGCTAGATACCTTCGAAATGTGGTGGCGGCAAATTGAAAAATTCCACGTGCTCCTGTTTAGTAAACAAACTCACGCGCTATTTTGTCAGCTGTCATCCGCCATCTTACATCGCAAACGTCAGTGCTACACTCTTTAGGTACATACCTTTGAAATATGGTGGCGGATAATTTAAAAAAGAAATATTCTACAGCAGCTATCTCTCGACGCTAATTGCACAAGATGCTGGCTATACATGACTCCTTAAAGGTGCTTATGCAAGATGACCGCTATACATAGGTTCTTATGAGACGCCCTTGGGATGCTTGCGCAAGATGGTGGTTATACATGGCTCCTTATGAGATCCCTAGGGATGCTTGCGCAAGATGGCGGTTGCTCTTATGAGGCGGCTTAAGGGTCCTTGCACAAGATGGCTAGAGACACCCTAAGGATGCTTGCGCAAGATGGCGGACGCAAGATGGCGGCTATACACGACTCCTTATGAGACGCCTTAAAGGTGCTTACGCAAGATGGCTGCTGCTCTTATGAAGAAAGCTAGCTTAGAGGCTAACGCGTCGTGCTAGTTCGATTCATTAAATTTGGGGCTTAAATGCAAAATGTTAAATATCTCGAAAGCGGTGCATCGTAGAGCAAAACGGACAAAAAATTTCTGCCCAGTACCTCGGTTCGCAGTACGAGGAACAAGAAAAACATAGTCTAATGATGAGATCAACGGTTCGGTTACTACTTAGGCCCTTTGGCATTCGCTCTGTTTTGGCTTGTATTGAAGCAAGTCTTCGTAACATGATCAGGTTTAGCTATGGTAGAGGGTATAATGTGCCGTGCAGGTTCGATTCATTAAATTTAGGGCTTAAATGCAAAATGAAAACGGTGCATCGTAGAGCAAAACCTGATACCTAGGTTTGCAGTATCAGGAACATGATAGCATAAGAAAAACATAGTCTAATGATGAGATCGACGGTTCGATCCCTACTTAGGTACCTTGGCATTTGCAGCTATCTCATTCTACAAGATGGCGGCTATACATAGCTTCTTATGTGACAGCTTAATAGCGCTTGCACAAGATGGCTGCTGCTCTTATGAGACGCCCTAGGGGTGCTTGCGTAAGGTAGCAGCGACAAGACGGTGACTATACACAGCTCCTTATGATACGGCCTCGAGGTGCTCACACAAGATGGTGGCTGCTCTGATGAAGAAAGCTAGCTTTGCATCGTGCAGGTATCGTTACAGTACTAAACCTCATACCTTTGAAATGTGGTGGCGGGTAATTTGAAAAATTCTACGTGCTTTTTCTTAACAGCAGCTATATTTAAACAATAGCGGCTATACATAAGCTGTTAAGGACTCCTCTTATGTCAAGGCATAGCTCTATAGAACAAGTTTAAACCTGCATCGGGATAGCTAGAGTAAGCACGTGCTGCAGTGATCACGTCATTATGCATGTTTAGATTTGCAAATCACTAAAGAAACATAACAAGACTAGAATCGAACACTGCACTCTATGCCGTTAACTTTATCATGTGATCGGAACATTGATTGAAGTGTTTAGAACGCTAAATTAGTAGAACCGAACACTGTACTCGATACAACATGTATTTAGATCATGTCAGGGGATACCTTTGTTCTAAGAAGATTAGGTTACTGCACATTCCTTGTAGGGCTAATAGGCTAATAGGCTAAAGGGCTAATGGGCAAAAGGGCAAAAGGGCTAAAGGGCTAAAGGGCTAGGGTGCCTCTCCTCTCTTTATCCGGGCTTGAGACCGGCTCTACAACTAGAGGCGGAGTTAACACCCTAAGGAAGGAAGAATGTTGGGAAATAATCTATACGAATATAGCTACTCGATCGTCTATATACTACAGATGGATGACTTAGGTGAGGGTAAGCGCTTACTTAATAATACCTACACGACGTAATTCATGCTCTATTTCAAAAATATCTTCTTTGTACTGTGTGTAACCAGCATCATGATAGGCTCTTAGCAGTTGTAAACGTTTTACGAGTACGTTGGGGTCTTTACCGTACCTTATATCTACATAGGGTAACAGAGGCTTGTTGTGAACTTTGAGTCTATATGCAGACAGTTGATGTGCAGGGACTTGTTTTGATGTAATACGTGCTTCAGCAGTAGCGTTTCTAGGTACAAACTTAACTTGTTTCGATAGCGATGAAGCGTTGAAATTTCCTTCTTCTTTACCTTGGATCTCTTCTTGAGATGTTTGCACTGCGACAGAACGTGTAGTAGGCTTAGGAAATGAAGTAAAATCATCAAGCTGTAATGGCAATGAATTTTCTTCTTCTTCTTCTTCTACTTTCCCTTTACTACTGTTTTGATCAACATCATTATCCTTATTATCATAATCATGATCTTGCCTCTCTTTATCTTGAAGTTTGTGCTTAGTAACAGAACTCGCAGCAGGTCTAGACAACAAGGGAGAATTAAAAATCTCCCGCAGAGGTGTACTTTTTAAACATAAATCAGTGTTCCCTTGAATATGGTTGAGCTCTTTGTATTTTGTTCCCGATGAAGCTACATTACACGCGGCTTCATGACGTTGAGCGTTGTATGCGTTCTTGAACTCTCTTCTACAATGTTTGCATTGTAAAATTGTCCTACATGATATCTCATGACGTCTCCTGTGATAGCTTCGGGAAAATGCTTTTCCACACTTTTCGCAAATATACCGTTTTTCCATGACGGACTTTTATCTTCTACTAACAGATTCTTCTTTAAATCTACTTGACATTTGTTACTCTCTACTTCGATGATGCGAACAGCTTAGCGATTAACAGTAAACTAACACAAAAGCGTATAACCAAGGTAGCAACAGTAAGGTTTAAGCCCATCAAGATGGCAAGAGTGAGGTTAGCGACGTTCTGTTGTTGGATTTTAAATTCCGCGCTATAACATGCATAAGGTGGTAGCCTTGAGGTTTTCCGCCGTAAAGATAGCAGCAGTGAGGTTAGCGGCGCTCTATTGTCCTTCAATGTGAGGTTAGGGTCCGTCAAGAAGACAGCTGTCAAAAAAAGCACGTGTCTTGGTTTACTAAACAAGAGCACGTGGCAGTGACGTCACGGTCACGTAGTATGCTGCTTCAGAATGCAAAGTTCAATGTCTACACCTACGTAGTTAACACTCTGCTATGTTCACAAGATTTTTTCACATAGTTATTCTTTATGCTTTAAGTTCCTGCACTTAGGTTGTGTTACGATAGCAGCACAAGTACAAGCGATGGTCGCACGCTCTTGTAGAGGTTGTTTAGTCCGATATTTGATGTATGCATTATCAAAAGGTGATATGTACACGCTTTTAAACCTTGCTATTCTTACTGCTACTATGTTCGCAAGATTTTCAAACATCGCTATTCTCTGTGCTTTAAGTTCGTTCGCTTAGGTCATGCTAAAGTACCAACGCAAACACATGTGAACCTTGTACATTCTAGCAGGATGTGTTTAGTACGATAGTTGATGCATGCAAAATCGATAGGTGTTGTGTACACACTTTGAAACTTAACTATTCTTCGTGCTTTAAATCCATGCACATAGGTTATGCTAAGATAGCAGCACACTCTAGCGGGAGAAGTTTTGTACTCTAGTTGATGCATGTATAATCGATAGGCAATGCGTACACGGTTTTAAAACATTGCTATTCTTCTTGCTGCAGCTATGTTCAGAAGTTTCTTATACATCACTATTCTTTATGCTTTAAGTTCATGTGAATAAGTTATACTAAGTTAGCAGCATACTTATAAGTTTGTCGCACACTCTAGTGGAAGAAGTTTAATACGAAAGTCGGTGCATGCAAAATCGATAGGTGATGAGTACACGCTTTGAACTTGGGTATTCTTTGTGCTTTAACTTCATGCACATAGGTTAAGTTAATATTGCAGCACACACAAGCGATGATCGCACGCTGTTGTGGAAGAAGTTTAGTACGATAGTCGACGCATGCATCATCAATACGTGATGTGTACACGCTATTCTTTATTCTTTAAATTCACACACATAGGTAGCAGCACAGAATTGCGAACGTTGTACACTCTAGCGGCAGAAGTTTAGTACGATAGTCGATGTATGAAAAACCGATAGGTGATGTGTACGCGCTTTGTAATATAGCTATCCTTTGTGCTTTATCTTTATACACATACGTTAGCAATACACATATGCGATCGTTGTACACTCTGGCGGTAAAAAATAGTCGATGCATGCAAAATCAATAGGTGTTAAACATCGTTATTTATTATGCTTTAAGTTCGCGCGTATAGGTTATGCTAAGATAGCAGTGCAATCTAGCGGAAGAAGTTTAGTACGAGATTCGATGCATGCAAAATCAATAAGTAATGTGTACACGCTTTGAAACATGGCTATTCTTTGTACTTTAAGTTCATGCGTATAAGTTATGCTAAGATAGCTGCAGAAGATAGCGGATGAAGTTTAGTGCGATATTTGATGCATGTGAAATCGATAGGTAATGTGTACACGCTTCGGAACATGGATATTCTTTGTACTGTAAGTTCATGTGTATAAAATTATGCTAAGATAGCAGCACAATCTAGCGGAAAATGTTTAGTACGAGAGTTGATGCATGCAAAATTAATAGGTAATGTGTACTCGCTTTGAAACATTGCTATTCTTTGTACTTTAAGGTCATGCGTATAGGTTATGCTAAGATAGCAGCACGATCTAGCGGAAGAAGTTTAGTACGAGGGTCGATGCATGTAAAATCGATAGGTGATGTGTGCACGCTTTG
The DNA here is from genome assembly GCF_040414725.1 of Anabrus simplex. NCBI lineage: Eukaryota > Metazoa > Arthropoda > Insecta > Orthoptera > Tettigoniidae > Anabrus > Anabrus simplex. Next base: position 126,594,301 of record NC_090275.1, on the reverse strand, counting down.
AAACATGACTATTCTTTGTACTTTAAGATCATGCGTATAGGTTATGCTAAGATAGCAGCACAATCTAGCGGAAGAAGTTTAGTACGAGAGTCGATGCATGCAAAATCGATAGGTAATGTGTACACGCTTTGAAACATGGCAATTCATACTGCTGCTCTGTTCCCAAGATTTCTAAACATAGCGAATCCTAATGCTACTCTTAACGACGTAGAGCTGAGGATTGATTGCGCTACCGTGACGTCACTGCCACTTGCTCTTGTTTAGTAAACCAAGCCACGTGCTTTTTTTGACAGCTGTCTTCTTGACGGACCCTAACCTCACATTGAAGGACAATAGAGCGTCGCTAACCTCACTGCTGCTATTTTTACGGCGGAAAACCTCAAGGCTACCACCTTATGCATGTTATAGCGCGGAATTTAAAATCCAACAACAGAACGTCGCTAACCTCACTCTTGCCATCTTGATGGGCTTAAACCTTACTGTTGCTACCTTGGTTATACGCTTTTGTGTTAGTTTACTGTTAATCGCTAAGCTGTTCGCATCATCGAAGTAGAGAGTAACAAATGTCAAGTAGATTTAAAGAAGAATCTGTTAGTAGAAGATAAAAGTCCGTCATGGAAAAACGGTATATTTGCGTAGAGTGTGGAAAAGCATTTTCCCGAAGCTATCACAGGAGACGTCATGAGATATCATGTAGGACAATTTTTCAATGCAAACATTGTAGAAGAGAGTTCAAGAACGCATACAACGCTCAACGTCATGAAGCCGCGTGTAATGTAGCTTCATCGGGAACAAAATACAAAGAGCTCAACCATATTCAAGGGAACACTGATTTATGTTTAAAAAGTACACCTCTGCGGGAGATTTTTAATTCTCCCTTGTTGTCTAGACCTGCTGCGAGTTCTGTTACTAAGCACAAACTTCAAGATAAAGAGAGGCAAGATCATGATTATGATAATAAGGATAATGATGTTGATCAAAACAGTAGTAAAGGGAAAGTAGAAGAAGAAGAAGAAGAAAATTCATTGCCAATACAGCTTGATGATTTTACTTCATTTCCTAAGCCTACTACACGTTCTGTCGCAGTGCAAACATCTCAAGAAGAGATCCAAGGTAAAGAAGAAGGAAATTTCAACGCTTCATCGCTATCGAAACAAGTTAAGTTTGTACCTAGAAACGCTACTGCTGAAGCACGTGTTGTTGTTGTTTGAGTCATCAGTCCATAGACTGGTTTGATGCAGCTCTCCATGCCACCCTATCCTGTGCTAACCTTTTCATTTCTACGTAGCTATTGCATCCTACATCTGCTCTAATCTGTTTGTCATATTCATACCTTGGTCTACCCCTACCGTTCTTGCCACCTACACTTCCTTCAAAAACCAACTGAACAAGTCCTGGGTGTCTTAAGATGTGTCCTATCATTCTATCTCTTCTTCTCGTCAAATTTAGCCAAATCGATCTCCTCTCACCAATTCGATTCAGTATCTCTTCATTCGTGATTCGATCTATCCATCTCACCTTCAGCATTCTTCTGTAACACCACATCTCAAAAGCTTCTATTCTCTTTCTTTCTGAGCTAGTTATCGTCCATGTTTCACTTCCATACAATGCCACGCTCCACACAAAAGTCTTCAAAAACATTTTTTTAATTCCGATATCAATGTTTGAAGTGAGCAAATTTCTTTTCTTAAGAAAGCTCTTCCTTGCTTGTGCTAGTCTGCATTTTATGTCCTCCTTACTTCTGCCATCGTTGGTTATTTTACTACCCAAATAACAATATTCATCTACTTCCTTTAAGACTTCGTTTCCTAATCTAATATTCCCTACATCACCTGCCTTCGTTCGACTGCACTCCATTACTTTTGTTTTGGACTTATTTATTTTCATCTTGTACTCCTTACCTAAGACTTCATCCATACCATTCAGCAACTTCTCAAGATCTTCTGCAGTCTCAGATAAAATAACAATATCATCGGCAAATCTCAAGGTTTTGATTTCCTCTCCTTGGACTGTGATTCCCTTTCCAGATTTCTCTTTGATTTCCTTTACTGCCTGTTCTATGTAAACATTGAAAAGGAGAGGGGACAAACTGCAGCCTTGCCTCACTCCTTTCTGAATTGCTGCTTCTTTTTCAAAGCCCTCGATTCTTATCACTGCAGACTGATTTATATACAGGTTGTAGATAATTCTTCGTTCTCGGTATCTGATCCCTATCATCTTCAGAATCATAAATAGCCTGGTCCAATCAACATTATCGAATGCCTTTTCTAGATCTACGAATGCCATGTACGTGGGCTTGTCCTTCTTGATTCGATCCTCTAAGATCAGACGTAAAGTCAGGATTGCTTCACGTGTTCCTACATTTCTTCTGAAGCCAAATTGATCTTCCCCCAACTCAGCTTCAACTTGTTTTTCCATTCTTCTGTAAATAATACGTGTTAAAATTTTGCAGGCATGAGATACTAAACTAATAGTGCGGTAGTTTTCACACCTGTCAGCACCGGCTTTCTTGGGAATAGCTATAACAACATTCTGCTGAAAATCGGATGGGACTTCTCCTGTCTCATACATCTTGCACACTAAACGAAATAACCATACGATGCTGGTTTCCCCTAAGGCAGTCAGTAATTCAGCGGGAATATCATCAATTCCAGGTGCCTTGTTCCTATTTAGGTCACTCACAGCTCTGTCAAACTCTGACCTCAAAATTGGGTCTCCCATTTCATCAGCATCAACAGCCTCTTCATGTTCCAAAACGAAATTATCTACATCGTTACCTTGATACAACTGTTGGATATGCTCCTGCCATCTTTCTGCTTTGTCTTCTTTCCCTAGAAGTGGCTTTCCATCTGAGCTCTTAATATTCATGCACCTAGATTTTCTTTCTCCAAAGGTTTCCTTGATTTTCCTGTATGCAGCATCTACCTTTCCCAGGACCATACAGCCTTCGACATCCTTGCACTTTTCCTTCAGCCATTCTTCCTTAGCTACCTTGCACTTTCTATCCACTTCATTCTTTAATCGCCTGTATTCTTTTCTGCCCTCTTCATTTCTAGCATTCTTGTATTTTCGTCGTTCATCAATCAGGTCTAGTATCTCCTGAGTTATCCACTGATTCTTAGTTGATCTTTTCTTCCTTCCTAACATTTCTTCAGCAGCCCTACTGACTTCAATTTTCATGACTCTCCACTCTTCCTCTACTGTGTTTCCTTCGGCCTTTTCATTTAGTCCTTGTGCAACATGTTCCTTGAAACAATCCATCACACTCTTTTCTTTCAACTTGTCTAGATCCCATCTTTTTGCATTCTTTCCTTTCTTCAATTTCTTCAATTTCAGATGGCATTTCATGACCAACAAGTTGTGGTCAGAGTCCACGTCTGCTCCTGGGAAAGTTTTGCAATCCAACACCTGGTTTCTGAATCTCTGCCTAATCATAATGAAGTCTATTTGATACCTTCCAGTGTCTCCAGGTCTCGTCCACGTATACAGCCGTCGTTTGTGGTGTTTGAACCAAGTATTGGCGAGGACTAAATTATGGTCAGTGCAGAATTCAACCAGCCGACTTCCTCTTTCGTTTCTTTGTCCCAATCCAAATTCTCCTACTGTGCTACCTTCTCTTCCTTGGCCTACCACTGCGTTCCAGTCTCCCATCACAATTAGATTCTCGTCACCTTTGACATATTGTATTAAATCTTCTATCTCCTCATATATTCTTTCAATTTCTTCATCATCCGCTGAACTAGTAGGCATATAGACCTGCACTATTGTGGTGGGCATTGGTTTGGTGTCTATCTTGGCGACAATAATTCTTTCACTATGCTGGTCGTAGTAGCTTATCCGCTGCCCTATTTTCTTATTCATTATCAAACCAACTCCTGCATTACCCCTGTTTGATTTCGTGTTGATAATTCGGTAGTCGCCTGACCAAAAATCCTGTTCTTCCTGCCAACGTACTTCACTTATACCAACTACATCTAACTTTAGCCTATCCATCTCCCTTTTCAGATTCTCTAACCTACCACAACGATTCAAACTTCTAACATTCCACGCTCCGACTCGCAGAATGTCAGTATCCATCTTCCTGATGATCGCCCCCTCTCGTGTAGTCCCCACCCGGAGATCCGAATGGGGGACTAGTTTACCTCCGGAATATTTTACCCGGGAGGAAGCCATCATCAGTACATCATTCATACAGAGAGAGCTGCATGTCCTCGGGAGGTGGTTACGGCTGTAGTTTCCCGTTGCTTTCAGCCGTGTAGCAGTATCAACACAGCTAAGCCATGTTGAGTATTATTACAAGGCCGTATCAGTCAATCATCTAGACTGCCGCCCTTGCAACTACCGAAAGGCTGCTACCCCCCTTTCGATGAACCATTCGTTAGTCTGGTCTCTCAACAGATACCCATCCGATATGGTTGCACCTGCGGCTCGGCTATCTGCATCATTGGGACACGCAAGCCTCCCCACCGCGGCAAGGTCACATGGTTCGCAGAGGAGGCTGAAGCACGTATTACATCAAAACAAGTCCCTGCACATCAACTGTCTACATATAGACTCAAAGTTCACAACAAGCCTCTGTTACCCTATGTATATATAAGGTACTGTAAAGACCCCAACGTACTCGTAAAACGTTTACAACTGCTAAGAGCCTATCATGATGCTGGTTACACACAGTACAAAGAAGATATTTTTGAAATAGAGCATGAATTACGTCGTGTAGGTATTATTAAGTAAGCGCTTACCCTCACCTAAGTCATCCATCTGTAGTATATAGACGATCGAGTAGCTATATTCGTATAGATTATTTCCCAACATTCTTCCTTCCTTAGGGTGTTAACTCCGCCTCTAGTTGTAGAGCCGGTCTCAAGCCCGGATAAAGAGAGGAGAGGCACCCTAGCCCTTTAGCCCTTTAGCCCTTTTGCCCTTTTGCCCTTTTGCCCATTAGCCCTTTAGCCTATTAACCTATTAGCCCTGCAAGGAATGTGCAGTAACCTAATCTTCTTAGAACAAAGGTATCCCCTGACATGATCTAGATACATGTTGTATCGAGTACAGTGTTCGGTTCTACTAATTTAGCGTTCTAAACACTTCAATCAATGTTCCGATCACATGATAAAGTTAACGGCATAGAGTGCAGTGTTCGATTCTAGTCTTGTTATGTTTCTTTAGTGATTTGCAAATCTAAACATGCATAATGACGTGATCACTGCAGCACGTGCTTACTCTAGCTATCCCGATGCAGGTTTAAACTTGTTCGATAGAGCTATGCCTTGACATAAGAGGAGTCCTTAACAGCTTATGTATAGCCGCTATTGTTTAAATATAGCTGCTGTTAAGAAAAGGCACGTAGAATTTTTCAAATTACCCGCCACCACATTTCAAAGGTATGAGGTTTAGTGATGTAAAGATACCTGCACGATGCAAAGCTAGCTTTCTTCATCAGAGCAGCCACCATCTTGTGTGAGCACCTCGAGGCCGTATCATAAAGAGCTGTGTATAGTCACCGTCTTGTCGCTGCTACATTACGCAAGCACCCCTAGGGCGTCTCATAAGAGCAGCAGCCATCTTGTGCAAGCGCTATTAAGCTGTCACATAAGAAGCTATGTATAGCCGCCATCTTGTAGAATTAGATAGCTGCAAATGCCAAAGGGCCTAAGTAGGGATCGAACCGTCGATCTCATCATTAGACTATGTTTTTCTTATGCTATCATGTTCCCGATACTGCAAACCTAGTTGTCAGGTTTTTCTCTACGATGCACCGTTTCCGAGATATTTAACATTTTGCATTTAAGCCCTAAATTTAATGAATCGAACCTGCACGGCACGTTATACCCTCTACCATAGCTAAACCTGATCATGTTACGAAGACTTGCTTCAATACAAGCTAAAACAGAGCGAATGCCAAAGGGCCTAAGTAGTAACCGAACCGTTGATCTCATCATTAGACTATGTTTTTCTTGTTCCTCGTTCTGCGAACCGAGGTACTGGGCAGAAATTTTTTTGTCCGTTTTACTCTACGATGCACCGCTTTCGAGATATTTAACATTTTGCATTTAAGCCCCAAATTTAATGAATCGAACTAGCACGACGCGTTAGCCTCTAAGCTAGCTTTCTTCATAACAGCAGCAGCCACTTTGCGTAAGCACCCTTAAGGCGTCTCATAAGGAGTCGTGTATAGCCGCCATCTTGCGTCCGCCATCTTGCGCAAGCATCCTTAGGGTGTCTCTAGCCATCTTGTGCAAGGACCCTTAAGCCGCCTCATAAGAGCAACCGCCATCTTGCGCAAGCATCCCTAGGGCATCTCATAAGGAGCCATGTATAACCACCATCTTGCGCAAGCATCCCAAGGGAGTCTCATAAGACCCTATGTATAGCGGTCATCTTTCATAAGCACCTTTAAGGAGTCATGTATAGCCAGCATCTTGTGCAATTAGCGTCGAGAGATGGCTGCTGTAGAATTTTTCTTTTTTAAATTATCCGCCACAATATTTCAAAGGTATGTACCTAAAGAGTGTAGCACTGACGTTTGCGATGTAAGATGGCGGATGACAGCTGACAAAAGAGCGCGTGAGTTTGTTTACTAAACAGGAGCACGTGGAATTTTTCAATTTGCCGCCACCACATTTCGAAGGTATCTAACTAAAGATGGCAGCACGGTGCACTTTTGATTAATGATGGCGGATGACAGCTAACAGAACTTTTCAAATTGCCCGCTACTACATGTCATAAAGAGGGCAGCACGGTGTTCTGTGGATTAAGGATGGCGGATGACAGCTGATGAAATTGTCCGCATAATAGCAGCACAGTGCTCTATTGATTAAAGATGGCGGATGACAGCTGTCAAAAAAGCACGTGGCTTTGTTTCCAAACAAGAGCACATAGAATTTTTCAAATTGCCGCCACCACATTTCAAAGGTATCTAGCTAAAGAGTGCAGCACTGTGCTCTGTTGATTAAAGATGGCGGATGACGGCTGTTAAAAAAGCGCGTGAGTTTGTTTTCAAACAAGAGTATGTAGAATTTGCCGCCACCACATAGAGGGCAGCACGGTGCTCTCTTGATTAAAGATGGCTGCTGTCATGTGGAATTGCCTGCCACCACATTTCAGAGGTATCTAGATAAAGAGGGCAGCACGGTGCTCTCTAGATTAAAGATGGCTGCTGTCAAAAGCAGTTTTCAAATTATCCGCCACCACATTTCAGAGGTAAGTAGCTAAAGAGGGCACCACTGTGCTCTATAGATTAAAGATGGCGGATGACAGCTGTCAAAAACGCACGTTGGTAGCACTATGGTTTAGGCCCGCCAAGATGGCAGCACTGCCGATGACAGGTGACGAATTTATATCTACTACGATAAAGAGGGCAGCACTGTGCTCTATAGATTAAAGATGGCTGATGACAGCTGCACGTGGCTTTGTTTACCTCGCGCTAGTTAGGATAAGTTGGTAGCATTAAGGTTTAAACCCGTCAAGATGGCAGCACTGCGGATGACAGGTGACGTATTTGCAGCTACTGCGATAAAGAGGGCAGCACAGTGCTCTGTGGTTTAAAGATGGCGGATGGCAGCTGTCAAAAAGCACGTGGCTGTCAAAAAGCACGTGGCTTTGTTTACCACACGCTAGTTAGGTAAAGTTGGTACCACTAAGGTTTAGGCCCGTCAAGATGGCAGTACTGAGGTTAGCGATGCGTTGTTGTCTGTCAAAAAGCACGTGGCTGTCAAAAAACACGTGGCTTTGTTTACCACACGCTAGTTAGGTTAAGTTGGCTCTACTGAGGTTTAGGCCCGTCAAGATGGCAGTACTGAGGTTAGCGATGCGTTGTTGTCTGTCAAAAAGCACGTGGCTGTCAAGAAAACACGTGGCTTTGTTTACCTCGCGCTAGTTAGGTTAAGTTGGCACTACTGAGGTTTAGGCCCGTCAAGATGGCAGTACTGAGGTTAGCAATCCGTTGTTGCCTGTCAAAAAGCACGTGGCTTTGTTTACAAATTCAAATCTCCCGCCAAAATTCATATCTCCCGCCAAAATTCAAATTTCCCGCCAGAATTCAAATTACCCGCGCCGCGGGAGGAGGAGGAGGCGCCCGAATCCCCCAATTATACTACTAGTAGTTCTTTATCATCCTGTGTCTGTAAAACACATTAGCAATATTACTCTTAGACTTGTAAATAAACATAATCAGCTTAATCATTTAGATCGGCACGCGTACGTAGCTTACAAACTACATCGCCAACAAGTATGAAAAACATCTATAAAACACGGTGTACATCCCGAAGGTATACCACATGTGTGCAGAGACTCGTCGAGTTAACAGATACCCTTAAGCAGATACTCTAAGATATAGGATATACGCTACTACAACAGATTGGAGGAAATGCTAGACATTACGAATACAGTAGAAACTCGTGAAGGTGTAGCACGAAGAGAGCTTCATTCCTATCAACCTTATACGTTTGGATTAAATATCAATTATGAAATTCATTTTATTATTATTCAGCAAGATGTATACACCTTACCACACGAAAGCTACCTATATATTGAAGGACGACTAGAAAAGTCGGATGGAAGTGGACCAAGCACATCAGAACTAAACAACCATGCTCTAGCTTTTCTCTTTTCTGAAGCGCGATATGAAGTAAATAATGTTGAAATAGATCGAACGAAGAATGTTGGCATTACAAGTGCAATGAAACTCTACCCTTCTTTCTGTGATGAAGAAAGTAATCTTTTGCGGATGGCAGGATGGTGTCCAAAAGCTACTAACAACTGGATGATTAATGAGGATGGAACTTTTACGGGTACGTTATCACTGAAACATTTTTTTGGCTTCGCAGAAGACTTTACACGTATTATAATCAACGCAAAACAAGAGCTTATTCTAATCCGTGATCGAAGTGATTACAATTCTCTTAAAGCAGTAGAAACACCAGTAGAATTGAAAATTACACTTCATCGTATACTGTGGAGGATTCCACATGTAACCTTATCTGATCGTGAAAAACTTCGATTGTTCAAGATTGTAGAAAATGACACACCATTACCTATACGTTTTCGAAGTTGGGAATTGCATGAATATCCTGTGTTACCTCCTACAAACAAGCATAGCTGGACTGTTAAAACATCACGTTTTACTGAGTAGCCCTTGTATATTATTTTTGGATTTCAAACTAATCGTAAATTCAATCACGAAAAAAATTGCTCATTGTTTGATCACTGTAAATTAAGACACGTTAGACTACATCTTAACGGAATTTCGTATCCCTACGAAAACATAGACATTAACTTTGAGAAAAATAAATTTGGGATGCTCTATGACATGTTTTGTAAATTTCAATCATCGTATTATCAGAAAGAATATCGTCCGAGATTTACTCCCCAACATTTTAAAAATAAAGCACCGATTGTATTTATAGGCTGCTCTTGTCATGAAGAATCTACAAAAGAATCTCCAGTTGATATTCGTTTAGAATTTGAAACATCTGAAAACATTCCTGCTAACACAGCTGCCTATTGTCTTATTATTCATATGAGTGATGTTACTTACCATCCGTTTTTAAATAAGAATAGCTCTTTATCATTTGCATTAGTGTGTGCTTCGACATCGTACGCTATTGAGCCGTATCCTGCCGGCCCATATGAAATATTTAGAGTATTATTTGACAAAATATATATAAATTTTATTCATACAAGTTACAGTCAGAAAAGTTAAAATATTGAATCCCAGATAGCTGAGACCGGATGTCTATGGAGAAATCATGTCGCTGGACGTTGCTTAACACTTCCTTCTGATCGTGAGAATAGGTTGGCGTAACCAAGCGTGGGCAAGATTCGGCACGTTTACTAGATGCTGAATAAGCCTTATTTTCAGCCAATAAGAATGTAAGGAATCGGCAACCATGGAGTCGACATCGAGCCAAGTCTCAGTTCCAGGCTGGCAAACGTGTACAGTAGCTCATGTTAATTTGTCATTCGTTGGTTTTTCTACAGATGTAGAAGTGATATAAATTCAGAAATATGATATTATAATTAGAGAAAAAGATTTGCGATTTTTTGAGCTGTGTTTCACAAATGTATTGTAATTTATATTGTGTCATCAGACATATCAAGGTTTCTGATTGGTGGTTTGTTTTAGATAACCGGGAACCCCAGAATTGCAACGGCGTTACCGAAGCTTCCTTAGTAACCCAAGCTCGGAAGAGCGTCACTCTGTTATAATAACTTGGAGACTATAGACGTGACTCTGTTAGAATCACTTGGAGACTGTAGACGTCACGCTGTTAGAATCACTTGGAGACTGTAGACGTGACTCTGATAGGACTGTTTGGAGAGTGTGGAAGTGTATTTTGATCGGACTGCTTAGACAGTGCAGGAGTGTTATATCAGTACTAGTATATTATTTCAAACAAGTGTTTCAGTCGTGTAGCTGGAAGATATAACTGTTCCAGAGAAAACTCCACATTAGATTATTGCACAGTGTAATTTCAACATAGACGGTGATCATTAGCCACAGTGTAACAAGTGCAGGAGACACGTGTTATTGTATCACACATTCGTGTCGGTCGTGTTCATGAGGAACTATCGTAGCGTACCGCGTGCCGCTATCAAACTGTGTATACCCTTTAAATTGGAGTTATAATTATTGAGGAGTCAGTGTTTTTGGCTGATTTGGTCAATAAGGGTTGATCGGCACGTATTGCATTGAGCGGTGAAGAGATTTTCATCCCAAGGTTTTGTGTTCCAATGTAAATAACTTTTCAGAAAGAAGATGGCTTCGCATATGGAAGAAGGAAGTGTATCTCCATGTGTTGAAACTGTGATCGTCATGGTGTCATTTCTTCATACAGCAGGGATGTAAACTGCTACCATGTATCTCGAGAGTTGCCAGGATAAGTTAAGACGCATGTATTTATTATGGCATGTTATATGAATTATGATAAGACACTAGGGCAGTTTAGATAGGATTCTTATTAAAGTAAGCCTGACGACATGTGTTTGATTTAATTTAATGGTATTGTAAATAAGGATACGAGAATAATGCATGTACTTTTCATCTTCAGTCTGATTTACGACTAGATAGTTGGGATAATGAGGGATTTGTTAGGATTAGTTGTTGTTTATTCATGCATGCTTAATTTAGTGTAGAATATTCCGATTTTTCTTTATGAATATATGCTAGGGGAATTAGATTGACAAATTCATCTAAATTCAGAGTTAAATACTTACTTTGTCATTTTATTTCGGTTATTTAGAGACACAGATATAGCTAATTGCATGACGCATGTATTACAGGAGCTGTCCGAAGTAGCTGCATAACAGTGTTGTAAGAATAGGATCTTTAAAACTAAGTTGGAAACTATTTACCCAATGACTTGCACGGGAAATGAACCGGGTCTCATAGTGTAGAAGGCCAATGTGATTCATAAGTGATATGAGATATAAGAGTGCATGCTGAATTATAGTGAAGGCCGATTGTATGCCTGATCTGCGAGAGAATATTGTGCAGTAGAGATGTACCTGGCAATTGTCTTCTGAGTGTATAGTGATATCAGAATTGACGGAATTAATCCCAGACTAATGAGTCTGATGTGTGTTAAATGGTAAAAGCATGCTAGGAAGGAAGGATTAAACGTGACTTTCCGTAAAGACGGTGATAGACGCTATCTCATTGCAAGCTGATAAGTTGGCTGTGTTTTATTTGACCGTGCGAGTGAGATGTTATTTCCTTGTGACAGAATCCAAACTTCAGCACAGTGTTGAGTTCAACATTTCCTTTTAGCTTGGAGCCTACCCGGAAATATATGACGTATGACCGCGCTGTTGAGAGCTCAAATGCAGCAGCAGGAGGCTATGTTGCCCATTGCTTTCTACAATAAATTGATGGCTAATTACATGTTTTCCCTTTCAGGATGATGTTGTATATTGTTATATATTGTTTGAATACCTTGTCTCGTTGTTTTAATGGGGAACAGCCCGACTGCTAAATTTTATTGATGGTCCATCTAGTTCTGTCTAGATCCTTTGTGGTGAACCGCGATTCACGTAGAATCTGTGTAGCACTTAAGACCTTTTCTCATTATCCAATGTAAATAGAAGTGTTTAGTGTTGCTTGTTTGGTTTGTTGTACATATAGCGTAGGAAATGCCCCTAGTGTTTTGCGTAACTCATATAAGGTCCCACAGCGTCTTAGTTTTTCTTTTCATCGTAACTTTTCTTTTATTGTAACTTTCTTTAACAGTAGTAGTTTGGCGACTCTCGAATTAATTAACTTCATAACCGTATCGTTGTTATGCATAAGTGTTTAACTCCATGCGAAGCGAATGTTATTGAATTAACTACATATCAGTGTATGCGTACACGTATGATCACATACCTCTTGAACCATGGACTAATAAGAAGATGATCAGTTTGAAAGGATACAAGTATTCATGTTGTGCTTGATACTTTATTTCCATTTTGTTTCGTATATAATTGATGTTGTAATGTCCAGATTTCTTTTATTTTAAATTTGATGATGCCATTTTGATATTTTGCTTTAATGCATTTAACTTTCAAGTAGAATGATTTGGGAATATTTATAAATAAATCCATCTTACCCCATATGATTGTTTCTCATTCGTGTTATACCTCCATTATCCTGTTATTTACTTATATTTTTGAGTAGAACTTCGACTTTTATCCTGACCCAATCGGCAATCAACCCACTTTCTGCCCAACCCTGAGTTAGTCGGATGTTCATACAGGAATGGAGGCATCGTCCTAGAGGGTATTTACCCCTGGGTACGGTACACTATGGAACAAAACTGTAAATGTGCGTGCTGTTTGCATGCTCATACGCAACATCTTGTTTATCTTACACGAGTGAGTGAGGCTATTAAGATGTTCTATAAACATAGAACGTCGATGCCGAAACATCTTATTCAATACTTACCACCAGGATTATTATCTATGTACGCTGCCTCTTACGTACATCATTTTTGGGACATCCTTCCTCTACATAGTAAGATGTCGATCGAAGTAGCTTTATGCTGAACTTGTGAACGACATTACAAGCATCGAGGAGAAAGTGGTGATGATGATTGGGATGGACCAAATCCGAGGATTGAACACTGTGCACAGTGTATGAATGAACTTTCTCTAGTACCTCATGATGATGATTCAGAAAAGGAATAACAACAAGGTAAGAAGTGTATGATCTTCTCTGTAAAGCAGAACATACTTAGTATAATATAGTTCTAAATGTTTTTGTTTAATTTGAATTTTGCAGGAGGCATACTGCAAAACGTTGTTAAGGAGCACACTAACCTTGTCAGCAGCAACACGAACACCGTTGTAGTACATTGTAAATAAATGTTTGATCGCATTCAAAATGCTGTACTTATTCCATTCCCTCTTAAAAACGATCAGGTCTAAACATGCACTATGTCGTCATCACTGCAGCACGTGCTTACTCTAGCTTTCCCGATGCATGTTTAAACTTGTTCGATAAAGCTATGCTTTAACAGAGGAAGAGGCTATAACAGCCACTGCCATCTTGCGTCCTAGGCACCTAAGTGCTAATTAGCGATGTAGTAGCCGTAAAGATAGCAGCACGGTACTCTGTTGAATAAAGATGGCTGCTATCGAAGAGAATTGTCCGCCACCACATTTTTCGAATTATCCGCCACTACATTTCAACTAAAGAGGGCAGTACTGAGGTTTGCGATGCAAGAAGGAGGATGACAGTTGTTAAAAAAGTCCCGTAGATTTTAAATTACGAACAATGTCGTAAAGAGGGCAGCACTAAGGTTAGTGATGCAAGATGGCGCATGACAGATGTCACGTGGAATTGCCTGCCACCACATTTTAGCTAAAGAGTGCAGCACGATGCTCTATTGATTAAAGGTGGCTGCTGTCAAATTGTCCGCCACCACATTTCAACTAAAGAGTGCAGCACTGAGGTTTGCGATGAAAGATGGCGGATAACAGCTTGTCAAATAGAATTTTTCAAATAATCCGCCTCAAAGGTAAGCAGCTCAAGAGGGCAATGCTAAGGTTTGCGATGCAAGATGGCGGATGACAGATGGACGTAGAAATTGTCCACTACTACGATAAAGAGTGCAGCACGGTGCTCTGTCGAATAAAGATGGCTGCTTTTCAAATTGTCCGTCACCACATTTCAACTAAAGGGTGCAGCACAGTGCTCTCTTGATTAAAGATGGCTGCTGTAGAATTTTTTTCAAATTGTGCGCCTCAAAGGTAAGTAGCTAAAGAGTAGAGCACTGTGCTCTCTTGTTTAAAGATGGCGGATGACACCTGTCGAAAAACACGTGAGTCTGTAAAGCACTTCCAATTTGCCGCCACCACATTTCAAATAAAGAGAGCAGCACTCTGTTCTCTCGATTAAATATGGCGAATGACAGCTGTCAAAAAAGCACGCGAGTTTGTAAAGCACTTCGAATTAGCCGCCACCACATGTTAAATGTATGTAGCTAAAGAGGGCAGCACGGTCCTCTCTTGATGAAAGATGAGGAATGGTAGCTGTCAAAAAAGCAAGTGGTTTGTTTCCAAGCAACAGCACTTAGAAGTTTTCAAATTGCCGCCACCATATTTCAATTAAAGAGTGCAGCACGGTGCTGTCTTGATTAAAGATGGCTGCTGTCACATAGAATTGCCTGCCACCAGAGTGCAGCACGGTGCTCTGTCGATTAAAGATGGCTGCTGTCAAAATGCATTCTTCAAATATCCGCCACCAGATATCAAAGGTATTTAGCTAAAGAGGGCAGCACTGTGCTCTCTTGATTAAAGATGGTGGATGACGGTTGTCAAAAAAAGCACGTGGATTTGTTTACCGATTCAAATCTCGCGCTAGTTAGGGTAAGCTGGTAGCACTATGGTTTAGGCCGTTAAGATGGCAGCACTGACGTTAGCTATGCGTTGTTGTCTGTCAAAAAGCAAGTGGCTGTCAAAAAAACGCGTGGATTTGTTTACCGAATCATATCTCGCGTAGTAATGTTAAGTTGGCAGCACTAATGTTTAGGCCAGTCAAGATGGCAGCAGTGAGGTTAGCGGTGCGTTGTTGTCTGTCAGAAAGTTTGTAAAGCACTTCGAATTTGCCGCCACCACATTTCAACTAAAGAGTGCAGCACGGCGCTCTCTTGAATAAAGATGGTGGATGACAATAAGCACATGAGTTTGTTTCCAAACAAGAGAATGTGGAATTTGCCGCCACCACATTTCAACTAAATATTTTAGCACCGTGCTCTCTTGGTTAAAGATGGCGGATGACAGCTGTCAAAAATGCATGTGGCATTGATTCCAAGAAAAGCACGTGTAATTTTTCAAATTGCCTCCACCACATTCCAACTAAGGAGGGCAGCACTGTGCTCTCTTGATTAAAGATGGCTGCTGTCACGTGGAATTGCCTGCCACCAGAATGCACCACGTTGCTCTGTCGATTTAAGATGGCTGCTGTCAAAAAGCATTTTTCAAATTATCCGCCACCACATTTCACATGTATTTAGCTAAAGAGGGCAGCACTGTGCCCTCTTGATTAAGGATGGTGGATTACGGTTGTCAGGAAAGCACGTGGATTTGTTTTCCGATTCAAATCTCGCGCTAGTGAGGTTAAGTTGGCAGCACTGAGGTTTAGGCCCGTCAAGATGGCAGCAGTGGGGTTAGCGATGCGTTGTTGTCGATGACAGTTGTCAAAAAGCACGTGTTTACAAATTCAAATCTCGCGCCAAATTTCAAATCTCCCGCCAAAATTCAAATTTCCCGCGGGTGGAGGAGGTCTCTCCCGAGACCCGGAGGAGGAGGAGGCGCCGAATCCACGTATTATACTACTGTTCTGCCCTCTTTAGCTACATACATTTAGTATGTGGTTGCGGCAATTTGGAAATTATTTTTGACGGCAGCCATCTTCAATCAACAGAGCATCGTGCTGCTATCTTTATCGTAGTAGTGGGCAATTTCTACGTCATAGCTGTCATCCGCCATATTGCATCGCACACCTGAGTGCTGCGCTCTTTAACTACCACCTTTGAAATAAGGTGGCGGATAATTTAAAAAATTCTAGAACAGCTATCTCTAGATGCTAATTGCAAAAGATGGTGGCTATACATGACTCAATGAGGGTGCTTACGCAAGATGGCTTCTATACATAGGTTCTTATGAGATTCCTTGGGATGCTTGCGCAAGATGGCGGCTATACATGGCTCCTTATGAGACACCCTAGGGATGATTGCTCAAGATGGCGACTGCTCTTATGAGACGGCATAAGGGTCCTTCCACAAGATAGCTTAAGACACCCTAGGATGCTTGCGCAAGATGGCGGACACAAGATGGCGGCTATGCACGGCTCCTTATGAGACGCCATATGGGTGCTTCCGCAAGATGGCTGCTGCTCTTACGAAGAAAGCTAGCTTAGAGGCTAACGTGCTGTGCTTGTTCGATTCATTAAATTTGGGGCTTAAATGCAAAATATCTCGAAAACCGTGCATCGTAGAGCAAAACGGACAAATGTTTCTGCCCGAGACCCGGGCTCGCAGTGTGAGGAACATGGTAGCATAAGAAAAACATAGCCTAATGATGAGATAAACGGTTCATATCCTAGTTATCCCTTTGGCATTTGCTCTGTTTTAGCTTGTATTGAAGCAAGTTTTTGTAACATGATCAGGTCTAGGTATGGTAGAGAGTATAACGTGCCGTGCCGGTTCGATTCATTAAATTTGGGGCTTAAATGCAAAATGTTAAATATCTCGAAAACGGTACGTCGTAGAGCAAACCGGACAAACTTTTTCCGCCTAATACGTAGGTTCGCAGTATCAGGAACATGACAGCATAAGAAAATCATAGTCTAATGATGAGATCAACGGTTCGGTTCCTACTTAGGCCCTTTGACATTGACGGCTATTTAATTCTACAAGATGGAGGCTATTCATAGCTTCTTATGAGACAGCTTATTGGTGCTTGCACAGGATGGCTTGAGACGCCCTGGGGGTGCTTGCGCAAGGTAGTAGCGACAAGACGGTGACTATACATAGCTCTTTACGAGACAGCCTAGGGTTGCTCGCACAAGATGGCGGCTACTCTTGTGAAGAAAGCTAGCTTAGAGGCTACTGCGAAAGATGGTGGCTGCTGTTATGCATGCGGTAAAGGGGAATTTGAAATATTCTTTGTGCTTTTTTGACAAGCTATTACTTTAATTAACAGAGCACCGTGCTGCCATCTTTAGCTATTACCTTACGTACGTGGTAGCGGGTAATTTGAAAAATTCCACCTGCTTTTCTGACAGCGGCCATCTTTAATCAACAGAGCACCGTGCTGCTATCTTTAGCTACTTATGTTTGAAATGTGCTAGCAGGCAATTTGTGACAGCTCTCATCTTTATTCAACAGAACATCGTGCTGCTATCTTTACAGCACTAATTCCAACACTTTTGAAATGTGGTGGTGCGTAATTAAAAATTTCTTCCTGTTTTTTGACAGCTATCAGCGGTCATTTTTAAAGAATAGCGCTTATACATAAGCTGTTAAGGCTTCTTCCTATGTCAAGGCATTGCTCTATCGAACAAGTTTAAATCTGCATCGCGAAGGAAAGAGTGTGCAGCGATAACATCATTATGCATGTTTAGACTCGCAGATGACAAAAGAAATACAACAAGACTAGAATCAATCGCTGTATTCGATACAACATGTGTTTAGAACGTTGCTTGATGTGTTAAGAACACTAAATAAGTGATCAGGACTAGAATAGAACACTGTACTCGATACAACATGTGTTTAGAACATGTAAGGGATACCTGAAGATCAGATTACAAAAGAACTGATTGAAACATAACCAGACTAGAATCGAACACTGTACTCGATGTCGTTAACTTCAACATGTGATCAGAACATTGATTGATGTGTTCAGAACACTAAATAAGTGATCAAGACTCGTTATAACATGTGTTTAGAACTTATCAAGAAATGCTTTTGTTCTAAGAAGATTAGATTGAAACATAACAAGACTAGAATCGAACAGTGTACTCGATGTCGTTAACTTCAGCATGTCATTAGAACATTGATTGATGTGTTCAGAACACTAAATAAGTGAATAAGACTAGAATAGACCACGATGCACGATACAACATGTGTTTAGAACATGTCAGCGGATACCTTTGTTCTAGGAAGGTGGATTCGAAGAGAGAAAAAAGAAAATAATAAAACTAGAATTCTGAACATATCATGCGAGATAGCGGCTATTATAACGCCCACCTGTACACCCTGCTCTGTTAAGGCATATCTCTATCGAACATACAACGCTATATTGTGCATAAGGCAGTGCACATACTGCGTAATCAACTCGCTCGGTAAACTATATAGCACCGGGCGAGTTGGCCGTGCGCTTAGAGGCGCGCGGCTGTGAGCTTGCATCCGGGAGATAGTAGGTTGGAATTCCACTATCGGCAGGCCTGAAAATGGTTTTCCGTGGTTTCCCATTTTCACACCAGGCAAATGCTGATGCTGTACCTTAATTAAGGCCACGGCCGCTTCCTTCCAACTCCTAGGCCTTTCCTATCCCATTGTCGGCATAAGACCTATATGTGTCGGTGCGACGTAAAGCCCATAGCAAAAAAAAACTATAAAGCAAAAGTACAACTTCAAATGATTTGCCTTCTATCATTTGTCTTGTGCGAAAAGCAGTCGAACATGTTATCGCATAAACATATAACGTGAAATATCAGTTCGGAAACCTATTGTTTCAATCTGTTGGCATGGGTTACAAGCATGCAGCTCATGCGGAAAGTAAAATTAAACAGAACGCTTAGTGCTATAAGAAATACACCGCTTACATTTAAGTCCCTAGCAGTCGAACATAAACATGTAACATAAAATTTCGGTTCGGAAACATATTATTGTTTCAGTCTGTTGGCATGGGTTACAAGCATGTAGCTTTTTCAGGCGAGGGCTACCCAGGAATATGCTGAACCGAAAAATAATCGTGCTACACACATGATAGGGAATGGAACCAAGGAGTTACGTCTTATCAGAGGGGCAAAAATGATGAAAGGACTCTTCCTCCTCCTCGTAGAACTGAAGGCTAATAGGCAAAAGGGCTAATAGGATAAAGGGCTGAAGGGCTAATGGTCTAAAGGGCAAAAGGTCTCCTCCACTACCTTACCAGCTGAAGTTAGCTGAAGTAGGTACATTTTTAACAACAGAAACACCCTCATCGATCGCTATAAGCAAGAACGCTTCTTCTTTGTTATGAGTAGCAAATTAATCTTTATTGGTAAATGGTTTTGTGTTCAGAACAAGCAATGGAACCTAGGGGCCACGTCTTATCAGAATTACTTAATGAAATCCCCGAGGTGCAATGAGTTGCGTTTTCCGAACAGAAATCAGTATCTGCTCGATAGTTTTCAGTGTTTGGAACACTGAACGTTTCAAGAAGGTAGCAGTGAGGTTAGCGATGTTCTGTTGCTGGATTTTAAATTCCGTGCTACGACATGCATAAGGTGGCAGCCTTGAGGTTTAGCGCCGTAAAGATGGCAGCAGCGAGGTTAGCGATGTTCTGTTGTTGTATTTTAAATTCCGCGCTACAACATGCATAAGGTGGCAGCCTTCAGGTTTAGCGCCGTAAATATGGCAACAGTGAGGTTAGCGATGCTCTATTGTCCTTCAAAGTGAGCTTAGGGTCCGTCAAGATGAGAGCTGTAAGAAACGCCCGTGGCTTTGTTTACCAACAAGTGCACGTGGTCGTGACGTCACGGTCACGTAGTATGCTACGTCAGCATGCGAAGTTCATAGTCCACGCCTACGTAGTTAAAACTTTGCTATGTTCGCAAGATTTTTTACACATAACTATTCTTTATGCTTTAAGTTCGTGCACATACGTTATGTTAAGATAGCAGCACACGTAAAAGCGATGGTCGCACACTCTAGTAAAAGATGCATACATTATCAAAAGGTAATGTGTACACGCTTCTAAACCTTGCTATTCTTACCGCTGCTATGTTCGCAAATTTTTAAACATCGCTATTCTTTGTACTTTAAGTTCATGCGCATAGGTCATGCAAAAATAGCAGCACAAACACATATGAACCTTGTATATTCTAGCTGAATAAGTTTAGTACAATCGTCGATGCTTGCATTATCAAAAGGTAATGTGTACACGCTTTTAAACCTTGCTATTCTTACTGCCTCTATGTACACAAGATTTTTAAACATCGCTATTTTTTGTGCTTTAATTTCGCTCATATAAGTCATGCCAAGATAGCTGTACCCTTATACGATTTTTGCACAATCTAGCGGTAGATGTGTAGTACGATTGTCGATGCATGCAAAATCGATAGGTGATGTGTACACGCTTCGAAACATAACTATTCTTTATGCTTTAAGTTCGTGCAGATAGGTTATGCTAAGATAGCAGGCACAAACTAGTGTAAAAGGTTTAGTACGATAGTCGATGCTTGCAAAATCGATAGGTAATGTGTACACGCTTTGAGACTTGGCTATTCTTTGCACATTAAGTCTACGCGTATAGGTTATGCTAAGTTAGCAGTACAATCTAGCGGAAGAAGTTTAGTACGAGAGTCGATGAATGCAAAATCAATATGTAGTGTGTACACGCTTTTATACGTGGCTATTCTTATGCTTTAAGTTCATGCGTATAGGTTATGCTAACATAGAGGCACAATGTAGCAGAAGAAGTTTAGTACGATAGTTGATGCATGCAAAATCAATAAGTGATGTGTACACGCTTTGAAACGTAGCTAATCCTAATGCTGGTCTTAACGACGTAGAGCTAAGAATTGATTACGTGACTTATTCCGCTAGAATGTACAACGTTCACATGTGTTTGTGCAGCTATTTTAGCATGGCATATGTGCATGAACTTAAGGTACAAAGAATAGGGATGTTTAAAAATCTTGCGAACATAGCAGCGGTAAGAATAGCAAGGTTTAAATGCGTGTACACACTACATATTGATTTTGCGTTCATCGACTCTCGTACTAAACTTCTTCCGCTAGATTGTACTGCTATCTTAGCATAACCTATACGCGTAGACTTAATGTGCAAAGAATAGCCATGTCTCAAAGCGGCGCCCTTTAGACCATTAGCCATTCTTCTCTTTAGCCCTTTAGCCTATTAGCCTTCAGCTCTACAAGGAGGAGGAAGAGTCCTTTCATCCTTTTTTGCCCTTTTGATAAGACGTAACCCCTGGGTTCCATTCCCTATCATGTGTGTAGCACGATTGTTTTTCGGTTCAGGATTTTCCTGCGTAGCCCTCGCCTGTACAAGCTACAGGCTTGTAACCCATAACAACAGACTGAAACAATAATATGTTACCGAACCGATATCTTATGTTACATGTTCATGCGATAACTTGTACAACTGCTAGTTACTTAAATGTAAGCGGTGCATTTCTTATAGCACTAAGCGTTCTGTTTAATTTTACTTTCCGCATGAGCTGCATGCTTGTAACCCATGACAACAGATTGAAACAACAGGTTTCCGAACTGATATTTCACGTTACATGTTTATGCGATAACTTGTTCAACTGTTTTTCGCACAAGACAAATGATAGAAGGCAAATCATTTGAAGTTGTACTTTTGCTATATAGTTTACAGAGAGAGTTGGTTACGCAGTATGTGCACTGCCTTATGCATAAGATCGCGTTGTATGTCCGAGCGGGGTGTAGGGGAGGACGTTATAACAGCCGCTATCTTGCGCAAGCTGTTCAGAATTCTAGTTTTATTATTTTCTTTTTTCTCTTTTCTAATCCATCTTCCTAGAACAAAGGTATCCGCTGACATGTTCTAAACACATGTTGTATCGTGTATCGCGTTCTATTCTAGTCTTGATCACTTATTTAGTGTTCTGAACACATCAAACAATGTTCTAAACACATGTTGTATCGAGTACAGCGTTTGATTCTAGTTTTGTTATGTTTCTTTTGTCATCTGCAAGTCTAAACATGCATAATGATGTTATCGCTGCACACTCTTGCCTTCGCGATGCAGATTTAAACTTGTTCGATAGAGCAATGCCTTGACATAGGAAGAGGCCTTAACAGCTTATGTATAACCGCTATTCTTTAAACATGACCGCTGATAGCTGTCAAAAAACACGAAGAATTTTTTAATTACCCACCACCACATTTCAAAAGTATGAGATTTAGTGTTGTAAAGATAGCAGCACGATGCTCGGTTGATTAAAGATGAGAGCTGTCACAAATTGCCTGCTAGCACATTTCAAACGTAAGTAGCTAAAGATAGCAGCACGGTGCTCTGTTGATTAAAGATGAGAGCTGTCACAAATTGACTGCTAGCACATTTCAAACGTAAGTAGCTAAAGATAGCAGCACGGTGCTCTGTTGATTAAAGATGGCCACTGTCAGAAAAGCAGGTGGAATTTTTCAAAACACCCGCTACCACGTACGTAAGGTAATAGCTAAAGATGGCAGCACGGTGCTCTGTTAATTAAAGATAGCAGCTTGTCAAAAAAGCACATAGAATTTTTCAAATTTCCCTTCACCGCATGCATAACAGCAGCCACCATATTTCGCAGTAGCCTCTAAGCTAGCTTTCTTCATAAGATTAGCCGCCATCTTTAACGAGCAACCCTAGGCTGTCTCATAAAGAGCTATGTATAGTCACCGTCTTGTCGCTGCTACCTTGCGCAAGCACTCCTAGGGCGTTTCAAGCCATCTTGTGCAAGCACCCTTAAGGAGTCTCATAAGGAGTCGTGTATAGCCGCCATCTTGTGCCCGCCATCTTGCGCAAGCATCCTTAGGGGCGTCTCTAGCCATCTTGTGCAAGGACCCTTAAGCCGTCTCATAAGAGCAGTCGCCATCTTGAGCAAGCGTCCCTAGGGCGTCTCATAAGGAGCCATGTATAGCCGCCATCTTATGCAATTAGCGTCGAGAGATGGCTGATGTAGAATTTTTTAAATTATTCACCACCATATTTCAAAGTTAGTTGCTAAAGAGTGCAGCACTGAGGTTTGCGATGCAAGATGGGGGATGACAGTTGTGACGTAGAAATTGCCCCCTACTACGAAAAATATAGCTTCACGATTCTCTGTTGATTAAAGATGGCTGCTGTCAAAAAGAATTTTTCAAATTGTCCCCCATCACATGTTAAAGTTATGTAGCTAAAGAGGGCAGCACGGTGCTGTGTTGATTAAAGATGGCGGATGACAGCTGTCAAAAAAGCACGTAGCTTTGTTTACGGACTCAAATCTCGCGCTAGTAAGGTTAGTTTGGTAGCACTGAGGTCAAGGCCCGTCAAGATGGCAGCACTGAGGTTAGCGATACGTTGTCGTCTGTCAAAAAAGCACGTGTATTTTTACCGATTCAAATCTCGCGCTAGTGAGGTTAAGTTGGCAGCATTAAGGTTTAGGTCCGTCAAGATGGCAGCAGTGAGGTTAGCGATGCGTTGTTGCCTGACAAAAAGCACGTGGCTGTCAGAAAAAGCACGTGGCTTTGTTTACCAATTCAAATCTCGCGCTAGTAAGGTTAAGTTGGTAGCACTGGAAGAGGGCCCTGGGAGCGGAGGAGGAGGTCCCTGGGAGGCCCCCAGTGCGGTGACGGCGGAGGAGGCCCCTGGGAGACTGCGGAGGCATAGACACCAGAACCATTCAGTTATACTTCTTAACTGGTTTGATAGAAGGCAGTTTGGGTTTAGGAAATGTTATTCCACAGAAGCCCAACTTGTAGGATTCCAGCAAGATATAGCAGATATCCTGGATTCAATTGGACGGTATCGCGATTGACCTGTCTAAGGCATTTGATAGGGTAGATCATGGGAGACAACTGGCAAAAATGAGTGCAGTTGGAGTTGACAAAAAGTGACTGAATGGGTGGCTCTGTTTCTAGAAAATAGAACTCAGAGAATTAGAGTAGGTGAAGTTTTATCTGTCCCTGTAAAAATTAAGAAAGGAATTCCTCAAGAGAGTATCATTGGACCTTTATGTTTTTGAGACAAGAATTTACCCTACCCTCAATTGTTGGATATATGTATTTGTGTATCGGGATTTTACCTGCCATTCTCGGCCATTGTTTGAATTGCCGTTAATTTATGTGCCTGAACTATGCATATTTAAAATGCATATTTTGGTATTGTTTAGTCGGTAGCTTCGAAATTTCTGATTCGCCCTATAAACTAGTTGAAGTGCGCGCGCACGCGGTCTACTATTTTGAACTGAGCGCTGTGCTTTTCGCAAGCTGGAGGCCAGTCTGTTGCCGGCTGAGCGCCATTATGGACGCATTTGGAGAAGTTGTCCTGTACAAGACTCAATTGAAAGTTGGTGGTATGGAGTCTGATTCTCCAGGCTAATAACCATGGAATTAAGCCGCTGGCCTTAGTTACAGCGTAATTATATACCTAAAGTAGTTTCTATTCATAGTTCTTTCGTATTTGTGTTGTGGAATGAATATCTGAGTGAGAGTACCTTTTGCAATATGAGCTAACTACGTAACTATTGGATTATATTAAATTGGACACCCAAAGATGTAAGTACAAGTATCAGCTTAATTGTTCCGAAACTGTTCTACTCCCGGATTATTTTGAGAAGAAGAATGTGAGTAACACGCTATCAGTGACATCTATAATATAAAACAATTTCGGAAACGCTGCTAATATTATTTCGTGTCTACACCGCAACTGAAATTCAATTTAGGCCTATAGCTTATGGAATGTCGGTCACCGTTTATTCATTAAATTAAACTAGAATTTCTTCTGCATCGGGCATTGTAATGATATAAATTGTATCTTCTAAATATTAAAATGTAACTTAACGTGATTTTTGTAAAGTTCTATATCCAAATTATTATAAGAGTAATTCTGGAACATGATATATGCGCGGGTGGGGGGCAAATTATTCCATTCGTTTTATTTAACTGAGATTATCGTTGTGTTACCTTTTTCCGTTTCTTAAAGTTATTATAATTATTAATTTAGTTGGTGGATTTCCTTCTACTTTTCTTGGTTCATATTTGTGGTATCCATTGCACTGTTATCAATGTTTTGAAAGGCGTTGTTGGCTAGTATTGTTTTCGTAAAGGTTCATTGTTTAATTACCGAATGGGATGGTTTATTTCCGGTCTTATTTGGGCATTACCGTTTTCCAGAGCCTCCTAAAATTAAAATGTTGATAACCGGCATTTAAATCCTCTATTAATATTTGGTTGGAGGAAGTGTTAAATTCAAAATATTATACATTATTGTAATATCGTGGTTGTAGGAAACTGAAATGTGTTTCTGCCATTTCCTGATGATACTTACGTTTACCCTCCTCTGACCATTCACGTCCGTGTTTTCTTTCTCTCTTTCATTATTGCGTGTCATACCTTTATCTTATCTCCGGCACGCTAAATTTTGTGTGGGCCTTGCCTGGTGTTGATGTTTATGTTGGCTTGGTTTTAGGAAGCTGCATGCTTCGTGTGGTCCATTGCTCTGTTTTTCTGTGGAATTTTAATTGTGTTTCCCTTCGTAATGTGTAAATAATTTGGGAAATATTTTTATTTGGGTTCGTGCTATTCTCTCTTGTGTTCTTTAATTATTTACGTGTGGAATATTTGGTTGGCTACCGTTGCCTTTTGTAATCTGTGTGTTTTCGTGTTTCTGGGATGATTAAAATCCTTGTGTACAGGGTGTGGAAACAAATTTCAGTTTGGTGAGATTTATTGTAGTACACCCGCTTACAAAAAGTCTGGTCAGTGGTGTAATGAATTTCCTAAATCACGGATCCGTTTTAAAATTTATCATTTATTGATTCTAACGCAAGCTGTAGTTTGCAATCTGAGTGTGTTTTCACGATTTTAATTATTTTAAAATGAGAAATTTGTCTCTTATTTTAATGAATTGAATAATAAGATTTTTTATTTTATGGGGTATGTGTTCTTATATTTATATATTATAATATCAAAATTATTTTACGTTGTTATCCGAGTGCGCACTCATAGTGTTATTGTTTAAAAATTGATTTTAATCCATAATTCCAAGAGGTCATTTGAAATTCAATTATTTGTTCTTCAGTTTTCATTCATTCATTCATTATTAAAATTTTCCTAATATTTAAGTAAAGTTCAAATTACTGAAATCTAATTTTGCTTTCATTTAGTAGTTAGCAATGTTGACCTGGCAACACCCCAAGTAGTTAGTTTTGATCCTGCCCTTTTCCTTTGTGTTCTGTGTCCTCCGCGCTAGTGGCTGCTGTTGCTCGATGGTAAATATTTTGCTTCTTGTGCTCATTTGGTGCTATGTATGGGTTTTGATTATCATTCCTGTCTTTATCTTCATCGGGTTGCAGCTTTATTATATGTATCAATGATATGTGTAAAGAAGTGGAATCAGAGATAAGGCTTTTCGCAGATGATGTTATTCTGTTCAGAGTAATAAATAAATTACAAAATTGTGAGCAACTGCAAAATGACCTCGATAATGTTGTGAGATGGACAGCAGGCAATGGTATGATGATAAACGGGGATAAAAGTCAGGTTGTGAGTTTCACAAATAGGAAAAGTCCACTCAGTTTTAATTACTACGTTGCTGGGGTGAAAGTTCCCTTTGGAGAACATTGTAAACACCTAGGTATTAATATAAGGAAAGATCTTCATTGGGGTAATCACATAAATATGATTGTAAATAAAGGGTACAGATCTCTGCACATGGTTATGAGGGTACTTAGGGGTTGTAGTAAGGATGTAAAGGAGAGGGCATATAAGTCTCTGGTAAGACCCCAACTAGAGTATGGTTCCAGTGTATGGGACCCTCACCAGGATTACCTGATTCAAGAACTGGAAAAAATCCAAAGAAAAGCAGCTCGATTTGTTCTGAGCGATTTCCAACAAAAAGTAGCGTTACAAAAATGTTGCAAAGTTTGGGCTGGGAAGACTTGGGAGAAAAGAGACGAGATGCTCGAATAAATGGTATGTTCCGAGCTGTCAGTGGAGAGATGGCGTGGGAGTACATCAGTAGACGAATAAGTTTGGATGGTGTCTTTGAAAGTAGGAAAGATCACATTATGAAGATAAAGATGGAATTCAAGAGGACAAATTGGGGCAAATATTCGTTTATAGGCAGCGGAGTTAGGGGTTGGAATAACTTACCAAGGGAGATGTTCAATAAATTTCCAATTTCTTTGCAATCATTTAAGAAAAGGCAAGGAAAACAACAGACAGGGAATCTGCCACCTGGGCGACTGCCCTAATTGCAGATCAGTAGTGATTGATTGGTTGATTGATTGATTGATTGATTGATTGATTGATTGATTGATTGATTGATTGATTGATTGATTGATTGATTGATTGATTGATTGATTGATTGATTGATTGATTGATTGATTGATTGATTGATTGATTGATTGATTGATTGATTGAAACAAGACTAGAATCGAACACTGTACTCGATGTCATTAACATCAACATGTAATTAGAACATTGTTTGATGTGTTCAGAGAAAAACTACAACTTCAATGATTTGCCTAGTGTCCAAATAAGAAACTACGAAAACACACTGTGCACATATCGCGTAGCTATGTCGCTCAGTAAACGATATAGCAAAAGTACAACTTCAATGATTTGCCTAGTGCGAAAATCAAAGACTGCAGAAGAAACCATACTGCGTAGATAACTATCTCAGTAAACGATAATATGTATATATCAAACATACAACTTCAAAAGATTTGCCTTGTCTTGTGCGAAAATCAAGAAACCATACTGCGTAGCTAACTCGCTTGGTTACACATACCACCCTGCTAAGACGCTCAGGGATTGCCAAAACACGGGTTATCGACCAGAACACTGAAGGTTACTCTTTTGTCTGTTACTTCTAACTTATGAATAAGGTATAGAGATAGCGGGTTCGAACCCCTACTGTCGGCAGCTCTAAAATAGCAAATGCTAGGCGGTGGCCTTTCCTGCGCGATCGTCAGTCTTGCTGACAACGTGTAATTATAAGAAACATAAGGATCTGGCCGGATGCCCTTCCTGACGGCAAAAGGTAATAAGTTGCCAGGATTTCAATCGCGGTATCCATCATCTTATTTCTGTAAGTGTCTCAATTGCGTGTATGCGGGAACAAGGTCATGTGTACTTTTTGCTGAGATAACATGCCACTTCTCTTCACGTTTAAGCAAGCTGTAGCAGAAACTCACAGTACTGCCCCCATTTGGTCTTACAACTTGGAGGAGACAACATGCATACGAAAAATTTATGATTTATTATTTTTCATCCTCCCTTTTTTAACATGTAAGTATGTCAGGTGTAGTATCTCGCAACATTCATGTCCGTGTGTTTCGAAAAAAAAGAGTAACGCGTATGCGAATATCAGTGTTCTAGTCGTGTTGAGATGTATTTGCAATTACTAAGCGAGTGACCGAGTTGGCTACGCAGTATGGTTTATTATTTTTACATAACGTATATCAGTGTTCTGGTCGATTACCCGTGTATTTGCAATCCCTGAGCGTCTTAGCAGTGCGGTATGTGTAACCAAGTGAGTTAGCTACGCAGTATGGTTTTTCGATTTTCGCACAAGACAAGGCAAATCATTTGAAGTGTTGCTATATCGTTTAGTATGTTTAGTATGATAGTCGTTTCGTGCAAAATCATTAGGTAATGCGTAAACGCTTCGAAACAAGGCTATTTTTTGTACTTTAAGTTCATGCGTACAGGTTATGCTAAGATAGCGGAACAATCTAGCGCAAGAAGTTTAGTACGAGAGTCGATGTATGTAAAATCGATAAGTAATGAGTACACGCTTTAAAACATGGTTATTCTTCGTACTTTCAGTTCATGCATCTTAGTTATGCTAAGATAGCAGCACAATCTAGCGGAAGAAGTTTAGTACGATATTTGTTGCATGCAAATCGATAGGTGATGTGTACACAATTTGAAACATGGCTATTCTTTTTACTTTAAGGTCATGCGTATAGGTTATGCTTGGATAGCAGCACAATCTAGCGGGAGGAGATTAGTACGAAAGTCAATGCATGCAAAATCCATAGGTAATGTGTACATGCTTTGAAACATGGCTATTCTTTGTACTTTTAAGTTCATGTGTATAAGTTATGCTAAGATGTCAGCACAATCTAGCGGAAGAAGTTTAGTACGAGAGTCAATGCATGCAAAATCGATAGGTAATGTGTACACGCTTTGAAACATGGCTATTCTTTGTACCTTAAGGCCATGCGTATAGGTTATGCTAAGATACCAGCACAATCTAGCGGAAGAAGTTTAGTACGAGAGTCGATGCTTGTAAAATCGATAGGTAATGTGTACATGCTTTGAGACATAGCTATTCTTTGTACTTTAAGTTCATGCGTCTTAGTTATGCTAAGATAGCAGCACAATCTACCTGCAGAAGTTTAGTACGAGAGCCGATACATGCAAATTCGATAGTTGATGTGTACACGCTTTGAAACATGACTAATCATTGTACTTTAAGTTCATTGGTATAGGTTATGCTAAGATAGCAGCACAATCTAGCCGAATAAATTTAGTACGAGATTTGATGCATGCAAAATCAATAAGTAATGTGTACACGCTTTGAAACATGGCTATTCTTTGTACTTTAAGTACATGCGTACAGGTTATGCTAAGATAGCAGCACAACCTAGCGGAAGAAGTTTAGTACAATATTTGTTGCATGCAAAATCGATAGGTAATGTGTACGCACTTTGAAACATGGCTATTCTTTTTTACTTTAAGGTCATGCGTATTGGTTATGCTAAGATAGCAGCACGATCTAGCGGAAGGAGTTTAGTACGAGAGTCAATACATGCAAATTCGACAGTTGATGTGTACACGCTTTGAAACATGGCTATTCTTTGTACTTTTAAGTTCATGTGTATAAGTTATGCTAAGATACCAGCACAATCTAGCGGACGAAGTTCAGTACGAGATTCGATGCATGCAAAATCGATAGGTGATGTGTACACACCTTTTTACTTTAAGGTCATGCGTATAGGTTGTGTTAAGATAGCAGCACAATCTAGCGGAAGGAGTTTAGTACGATATTTGATGCATGCAAAATCAATAAGTAATGTGTACACGCTTTGAAACATGGCTATTCTTTCTACTTTTAAGTTCATGTGTATAAGTTATGCTAAGATAGCAGTACAATCTAGAGGAAGAAGTTTAGTACGATATTTGTTGCATGCAAAATCAATAAGTAATGTGTACACGCTTTGAGACATAGCTATTCTCTGTACTTTAAGTTCATGCGTATAAGTTATGCTAAGATAGCAGCACAATCTACCTGCAGAAGTTTAGTACGAGAGTCGATACATGCAAAGTCGATAGGTAATGTGTACACGCTTTAAAACATGGTTATTCTTCGTACTTTCAGTTCATGCATCTTAGTCATGCTAAGATAGCAGCACAATCTAGCGGGAGAAGTTTAGTACGAGAGTCGATGCGTGCAAAATCGATAGGTAATGTGTACACGCTTTGAAACATGGCTATTCATTGTACTTTAAAGTCATGCTAAGATAGCAGCACGATCTAGCGGATGAAGTTTAGTTCGATGGTCGATGTATGTAAAATCGATAGGTGATGTGTACACGCTTTGAAACATAGCAATTCATACTGCTGCTCTGTTCCCAAGACTTTTAAGCATAGCTAATCCTAATGCTGCTCTTAGCGACGTCGAGCTAAGGATTGATTACGTGTCCGTGACGTCACGACCACGTGCTCTTGTTTGGTAAACATAGCCACGTGCTTTTTTGACAGCTGTCTTCTTGACGAACCCTAACCTCACTTTGAAGGACAATGGAGCGTCGCTAACCTCACTGCTGCCATCTTTACGGCGGTAAACCTCAAGGCTGCCACCTTTTGCATGTTATAGCGGGGAATTTTAAAAATCCAACAACGGAACATTGCTAACCTCACTCTTGCCATCTTTACGGGAGTAATCCTCAAGGGCTGCCACCTTATGCATGTTGTAGCGCGGAATTTAAAATCCAACAACAGAACATTGCTAACCTCACTCTTGCCATCTTGAAAAGTTCAGTGTTCCAAACACTAGTTCGAAAAACGTAACTCATCGCACCTCGGGGATTTTATTAGGTAAGACGTAACCCCTAGGTTCCATTCCTTGTTCTGAACATAAAACCATTTACCAATAAAGATTCATTTTCTACACTTAACAAAGTACAAGCGTTCTTGCTGATAGCGATCGATGAGGTTGTTGCACCTTTAGCCCTTTAGCCCTTTAGCCCATTAGCCCTTTAGCCCTTTAGCCCATTAGCCCTTTAGCCCATTAGCCCTTTAGCCAAGGAATGTGCGGTAAGGAGGAGGAAGAGTCCTTTCATCCTTTTTGCCCTTCTGATAAGATGTAACCCCTGGGTTCCATACCCTATCACGATTTTTTTTCAGCCATGTTTATGCGATAACTTGTTCGACTGATTTTTACACACAAGACGAATGATGGAAGGTAAATAATTTGAAGTTATACTTTGGCTATATCGTTTACCGAGCGAGTTAGCTGCGCAAATCATCAAAATTGTACTTTTGCTCTGAACACATCAAACAATGTTCTGATCATATGTTGAGGTTAACAACATCGATTACAGTGTTCGATTCTAGTCTTGTTATGTTTCATTCTGATCTTCTTAGAACGAGGGTACCCCCTAACATGTTCTAAACACATGTTGTATTGAGTACAGTGTTCGATTCTAGTCTTGATCACTTATTTCGTGTTCTGAACACATCGATCAATGTTCTGATCACATGTTGTATCGAGTACAGTGTTCGATTCTAGTCATGATCACTTATTTTTTGTTCTGAACACATCAATCAATGTTCTGATCACATGTTGAAGTTAACAACATCGATTACAGTGTTCTATTCTAGTCTTGTTATGTTTCAATCTGATCTTCTTAGAACAAGCGTATCCCCTGACATATTCTAAACACATGATGTATTGAGTACATTGTTCGATTCTAGTCTTGATCACTTATTTTGTTTTCTGAACGCATCAATCAATGTTCTGATCACATGTCGTATCGAGTACAGCGTTTGATTCTACTCTTCTTATGTTTCGAAAGTCTAAACATGCACAATAATGTTATCGCTGCACACGCTTGCCTTCGCGATGCAGGTTTAAACTTGTTCGATATAAAGCTATGCCTTGACATAAGAGGCGGAGGAGGAGGTAGAGGAGGAGGAGGAGGAGGAGGAGGAGGAGGAGGAGGAGGAGGAGGAGGAGGAGAATGATAAGGCCTTAACAGCCTATGTATAGTCGCCTTTGTTTAAAGATGATAGCTGTCAAAAGAATTTTTCAAATTATCCACCACCACATTTCAGCTAAAGAGGGCAGCAGGGTGCTCTGTTGATTAAGCACATAGAATTACAAATTGCCCTCCACCACATGCATAACAGCAGCTATTATCTTGCGCAGTAGCCTCTAAGCTAGCTTTCTTCATAAGAGTAGCCGCCATCTTGTGCGAGCACCCCTAGGCCGTCTCATAAGGAGCTATGTATAGTCACCATTTTGTGTCTGCCATCTTGCGTAAGCATCCCTAGGACGTCTCAAGGCATCTTGTTTCTCATAAGAGCAGCCACCATCTTGTAGAAATAGATAGCTGCGAATGGCAAAGGGCTTAAGTAGGAATCGAACCGTTGATCTCATCATTAGACTATGTTTTTTCTTGTTCCTGATACTACGAACCTACGTATTAGGCGGAAAAATTTTGTCCGTTTTGCTCTACGATGCATCGTTTTCGAGATATTTAACATTTTGCATTTAAGCCTCCAAATTTAATGAATCGAACCTGCACGGCACGTTATACTCTCTACCATAGCTAAACCTGATCATGTTACGAAGACTCGCTTCAATACAAGCTAAAACAGAGTAAATGCCAAAGGGCCTAAGTAGGAACCGAACCGTTGATCCCATCATTAGACTATGATTTTCTTGTTCCTCATACTGCGAACCTAGGTATTGGGTAGAAAAATTTTGTCCGTTTTGCTCTACGATGCACCGTTTTCGAGATATTTAATATTTTGCATTTAAGCCCTAAATTTAAATGAATCGAACTATCACGACACGTTAGCCTCTAAGCTAAGAGCAGCAGCCATCTTGCGCAAGCACCCTTAAGGCGTCTCATAAGGAGACTTGTATAGCCGCCATCTTGTGTCCGCCATCTTGCGCAAGCATCCTTAGGGCGTCTCAAGCCAAGGACCCTTAAGCCGTCCCATAAGAGCAGCCGCTATCTTGAGCAAGCATCCCAAGGGCATCTCATAAGGAGCCATGTATAACTACCATCTTGAGCAAGCATCCCAAGGGCGTCTCATAAGAACCTGTGTATAGCAGCCATCTTGCGTAAGCACCCTTAAGGAGTCATGTATAGCCACCATCTTATGCAATTAGCGTCGAGAGAGGGCTGCTGTAGAATTTTTCTTTTTAAATTATCCGCCACCACATTTCAAAGGTATCTAGCTAAAGATGGCAGCACTGCGGATGACAGGTGACGAATTTACATCTACTACGATAAAGAGGGCAGCACGGTGCTCTCTGTATTAAAGATGGCGGATGACAGCTGTCAAAAAAGCACATGGCAATGTTTACCAAACAAGAGCACGTGGAATTTGCCGCCATCACATTTCAAACTAAAGAGGGTAGCACTATGCTCTGTTGATTAAAGATGGCGGATGGTAGCTGTCAAAAAGCACGTGAGTTTGTTTCCAAACAAGAGCATGTGGAATTTTTCAATTTGCCGCCACCACATTTCAAAGGTATCTAGCTAAAGATGGCAGCACGGTGCTCTCTTGATTAAAGATGGCGGATGATAGCTAACAGAACTTTTCAAATTGCCCGCTACTACATGCTTGAGGTAGTAGCCATAAAGAGGGCAGCACGGTGTTCTGTAGATTAAAGATGGCGGGTGATAGGTGATGAAATTGCCCGCATGATAGCAGCACGGTGCTCTATTGATTAAAGATGGCGGATGGCAGCTGTCAAAAAAGCACGTGGCTTTGTTTCCCAACAAGAGCACATAGAATTTTTCAAATTGCCGCCACCACATTTCAAAGGTATCTAGCTAAAGAGTACAGCACTGTGCTCTGTTGATTAAAGATGGTGGATGGTAGCTGTCAAAAAAGCACGTGAGTTTGTTTCCAAGCAAGAGCACGTGGAATTTTTCAATTTGCCGCCACCACATGGAGGGCAGCACGGTGCTCTCTTGATTAAAGATGGCTGCTGTCACGTGGAACTGTCTGCTACCACAGGTATCTAGCTAAAGAGGGCAGCACTGAGGTTTGCGATGCAAGATGGCTGCTGTCAAAAAAGCATTTTTCAAATTATCCGCCACCACATTTCAAAGGTAAGTAGCTAAAGAGGGCAGCACTGTGCTCTATGGATTAAAGATGGCGGATGACAGCTGCCAAAAAAGCACGTGGCTGTCAAAAAGCACGTGGATTTGTTTATCTCGAGCTAGTGAGGTTAAGTTGGTAGCACTAAGGTTTAGGCCCGCCAAGATGGCAGCACTGCCGATGACAGGTGACGCAAGAGGGCAGCACAGCGCTCTGTAGTTTAAAGATGGCGGATGGCAGCTGTCAAAAAAGCATGTGGCTGTCAAAAAGCACGTGGCTTTGTTTATCTCGAGCTAGTTAGGTTAAGTTGGTACTACTGCGGTTTAGGCCCGTCAAGATGGCAGTACTGAGGTTAGCGATGCGTTGTTGTCGATGACAGCTGTCAAAAAGCACGTGGCTTTGTTTACAAATCTGTCGAAAAGCACGTGGCTGTCAAAAAAACACGTGGCTTTGTTTACCTCATGCTAGTTAGGTTAAGTTTGCACTACTGGGATTTAGGCCCGTCAAGATGGTAGTACTGAGGTTTGCGATGCGTTGTTGTCGATGACAGCTGTCAAAAAGCACGTGGCTTTGTTTACAAATCTGTCAAAAAGCACGTTCTTGTCAAAAAGCACGTGGATTTGTTTACCTCGCGCTAGTTAGGTTAAGTTGGAACTACTGAGGTTTAGGCCCGTCAAGATGGCAGTACTGAGGTTAGCGATGCGTTGTTGTCTGTCAAAAAGCACGTGGCTGTCAAAAAACACGTGGCTTTGTTTACCTCATGCTAGTTAGGTTAAGTTGGCACTAGTGAGGTTTAGGCCCGTTAAGATGGCAGTACTGAGGTTA
Organism: Anabrus simplex; assembly: GCF_040414725.1. NCBI lineage: Eukaryota > Metazoa > Arthropoda > Insecta > Orthoptera > Tettigoniidae > Anabrus > Anabrus simplex. The sequence goes on along the minus strand of NC_090275.1, from coordinate 126,559,200 downwards.
GCGATGCGTTGTTGTCGATGACAACTGTCAAAAAGCACGTGGCTTTGTTTACAAATTCAAATCTCCCGCCAAAATTCAAATTTCCCGCCAAAATTCAAATTTCCCGCGGGCGGCGGCGGCGGCGGCGGAGGAGGAGGAGGAGGCGGAGGATGCGGCGGAGGCGCCAGAATCCCTGCATTATACTACTGCCCCCATTTGGTCTTACAACTTGGAGGAGACAACATGCATACGAAAAATTTATGATTTATTCTTTTCCGTCCTCCCTTTTTCTAAGAGTCGTATCTCGCAACATTCTTGTCCGTGTGTTTCGAAAAACAGTAACATGTATGCGTATATCTGTGTTCTGGTCGATAACCCGTGTATTTGCAATCCCTGAGCTTCATAGCAGTGCGGTTTGTGTAACCGAGCGAGTTAGCTACGCAGTATGGTTTTTTGAATTTCTCACAAGACAAGGCAAATCATTTGAAGTTGTATGTTTGATATATTCATATTATATTTTACTGAGCGAGTTATCTACGCAGTATGGTTTCTTCTGTAGTCTTTGATTTTCGCACTACGCAAATCATTGAAGTTATACTTTTGCTGTGTCGTTTACTGAGCGAGTTAGCTACGCGATATGTGCACAGTGTGTTTCTATAGTTTTCTACTTTCGTACTAGGAAAATCATTGAAGTTGTACTTTGCTGTATCGTTTACTGAGCGAGATAGATACGCGATATGTGCACAGTGTTTTTTCGATTTTTTTTATTTTGACACTACGCAAATCATTGAAGTTGTAGTTTTTCTCTCAACACATCAAACAATGTTCTAATTACATGTTGAAGTTAACGACATCGAGTACACTTTTCTAGTTTTGTTATGTCTCAATCTGATCTTCTTAAACAAAGGTATCCAATGACATGTTTTAAACACATGTAGTATCGAGTATAGTGTTCGATTCTAGTCTTATTCACTTATGTAGTGTTCTGAACACATCAAACACTATTCAAATCACAGAATGAGGTTAACGACATCGAGTACAGTGTTCAATTCTAGCCTTGTTATATTTTAATCTTATCTTCTTAGAAAAAAGGTATCCCCTAGAGTAGTATAATAGGACAGTTCGGCCGCCACCACCTCCTCCGGGCTCCAAGGGAGCCCTCCACCACCCGCGGGAAATTTGAATTTTGCCGGGATGTTTGAATTTTGGCGGGAAATTTGAATTTTGGCGCGAGATTTGAATTTGTAAACAAAGCCACGTGCTTTTTGACAGCTGTCATCGACAACAACGCATCGCTAACCTCACTGCTGCCATCTTGACGGGCCTGAACCTCAGTGGTACCAACTTAACCTAACTAGCGCGAGGTAAACAAATTCACGTGCTTTATGACAGCCACGTGATTTTTGACTGACAACAACGCATCGCTAAACTCACTGCTGCCATCCTGACGGGCCTAAACCTCAGTGGTACAAACTTAACCTCACAAGCGCGAGGTAAACAAATCCACGTGTTTTTTGACAGCCACGTGCTTTTTGACAGCTGTCATCCGCCATCATTAAACTACAGAACACCGTGCTGCCCTCCTTAACGCAGTAGCTGCAAATTCGTCACCTATCATCCGCAGTGCTGCCATCTTAGCGGGCCTAAACCTTAGTGCTACCAACTTAACCTCACTAGCGTGAGATAAACAAATCCACGTGCAGCTGACATCCGCCATCTTTAATCCATAGAGCACAGTGCTGCCCTCTTTAGCTACTTACCTTTGAAATGTGGTACGTCACAGCTGTCATCCGCCATCTTGCATCGCAAACCTCAGGGCTGCACTCTTTAGCTAGATACCTTTGAAATGTAGTGGCGGCAATCTGAAAAATTATTTATGCTCTTGTTTGCAAACAAAGCCACATGCTTTTTTGACAGCTGTCATCCGCCATCTTTAATCCAGAGAGTACCGTGCTGCCGTCTTTAGCTACTTACCTTTGAAATGTGGTACGTCACAGCTGTCATCCGCCATCTTGCATCGCAAACCTCAGTGCTGCACTCTTTAGCTAGATACCTTTGAAATGTAGTGGCGGCAATTCGAAAAATTCTTTATTCTCTTGTTTGGAAACAAACCTATGCGCTTTTTTGACAGCTATCATCCGCCATCTTTAATCCAGAGAGCACCGTGCTGCCCTCTATGTGGTGGTGGTAAATTCTACACGCTCTTGTTTGGAAACAAACCCATGTGTTTTTCTGACAGCTTTCAACCGCCATCTTTAATCCAGAGAGCACCATGCTGCCCTCTTCGTGCCGGTGGCAAATTCCACGCGCTCTTGTTTGGAAACAAACTCACGTGCTTTTTGACAGCTGTCATCCGCCATCCTGCATCACAAACCTCAGTGCAGTACTCTTTAGCTAGATACCTTTGAAATGTGGTGGCGACAAATTCTATGTGCTCTTGTTTGGAACCAAAGCCACGTGCTTTTTGACAGCTGTGATCCACCATCTTTAATCAATAGAGCACTGTGCTGCTATCATGCGGGTAATTTCGTCAGCTGTCATACGCCATCTTTAATCCACAGAGCACCGTGCTGCTCTCTGTATTAGCGTGCAATTTGAAAAGTTCTGTTAGCTGTCATCCGTCATCTTTAATCAAGAGAGCACCGTGCTGCCATTTTTAGCTAGATACCTTTGAAATGTAGTGGCGGCAAATTGAAAAGTTCCACGTGCTCTTGTTTAGTAAACATACTCACGCGCTTTTTGTCAGCTGTCATCCGCCATCTTACATCGCAAACCTCAGTGCTACACTCTTCAGTTGAAATATGGTGGCGGATAATTTAAAAGAAAAATTCTACAGCAGCCATCTCTCGACGCTAATTGCACAAGATGGTGGCTATACATGACTCTATAAAGGTGCTTATGCAAGATGATCGCTATACATAGGTTCTTATGAGACTCCCTTGGGATGCTTGCGCAAGATGGCGGTTATACAAGGCTCCTTATGAGACACCCTAGGGATGCTTGCGCAAGATGGTGGTTGCTCTTATGAGGCGGCTTAAGGGTCCTTGCACAAGATGGCTAGGGACGCCCCTAAGGATGCTTGCGCAAGTTTGCGGACGCAATATGGCGGCTATACACGACTCCTTATGAGACGCTTTAAGGGTGATTGCGCAAGATGGCTGCCGCTCGTAGCTTCGAGGCTAACGTGTCGTGCTAGTTCGATTCATTAAATTTAGGGCTTAAATGCAAAATGTTAAATATCTCGAAAACGGTGCACCGTAGAGCAAAACGGACAAAATTGTTCTGCCTAATACGTAGGTTCGCAGTATGAGGAACAAGAGAAACATAGTCTAATGATGGGATCAACGGTTCGATTCCTACTTAAGCCCTTTGGCATTGGCAGCAATCTAATTCTACAAGATGGTGGATGCTCTTATGAGGCACAAGATGGCTTGAGACGTCCTAGGGGTGCTTACGCAAGATGGCGGACACTCAATAGTGACTATACATAGCTCCTTATGAGACAGCCTAGGGGGTGCTCGCACAAGATGGCGGCTACTCTTATGAAGAAAGCTAGCTTAGAGGCTACTGCGCAAGATAACGGTTGCTGTTATGCATGCGGTGGAGAGCAAATTGAAATTCTATGTGCTTAATCAATAGAGCACCATGCTGCCCTCTTTAGCTGAAATGTGGCGGTGGATAAGTTGAAAAATTATTTTGACAGGTGTCATCTTTAAACAATGACGACTATACATAGGCTGTTAAGACCTTATCATTCTCCTCCTCCTCCTTCTCTACCTCCGCCTCTTATGTCAAGGCATAGCTTTATATCGAACAAGTTTAAACCAGCATCGCGAAGGCAAGCGTGTGCAGCGATAACATTATTGTACATGTTTAGACTTGCGAAACATAAGAAGAGTAGAATCAAACGCTGTACACGATACAACATGTGATCAGAACATTGATTGATGTGTTCAGAACACAAAATAAGTGATCAAGACTAGAATCGAACACTCTACTCGATACATGTCAGGGGATACCCTTGTTCTAAGAAGATCAGATTGAAACATAACAAGACTTGAATCGAACACTGTACTCGATGTCGTTAACTTCAACATGTGATTAAAACATTGTTTGGTGTGTTCAGAACACTACATAAGTAGAATCGAACGCTGTACTTAATACAACATGTTAGGGGATACCTTTGCTCTAAGAAGATCAGATTGAAACATAACAAGACTAGAATCGAACACTGCCTAGATGTCGTTAACCTTAACATGTGATCAGAACATTGATAGATGTGTTCAGATCACTAAACAAGTAGAACCGAACACTGTACTCGATACAACATATCAGGGGATACCTTTGTTCTAAGAAAATTAGATTGGAACATAACAAGACTAGAATCGAACACTACACTCGATGTCGTTAACCTTAACATGTGATCCGATACAACATGTTAGGGGATACCTTTGTTCTAAGAAAATTAGATTGAAACATAGCAAGACTAGAATCGAACACTGTACTCGATACAGCATGTGATTAGAACATTGTTTGATGTGTTCAGAGCAAAAGTACAACTTCAATGATTTACCTAGTGTAAAAATCAAAAACACACACTGTGCACATATCGCAAAGCTATCTCGCCTATCACTTGCCTAGTACGAAAATCAAAAACACACTGTGCACATATCGCATAGCTAACTCGGCAACACTTCAAATGATTTGCTTAGTGCGAAAATAAAAAATCTATACCGCCTAGCTAACTCGTTCACCGCACTGCTAAGACGCTTAGTAATTGCAAATACACTGATATATGTCATACGAAAATCAAGAAAGCACACTGCGTAGCCAACTCGCTCGGTCACTCGCTTAGTAATTGCAACACGACTAGAACACTGATACACGTTACTCTTTTTTTCTCGAAACACACACACACGGATAAGAATGTTGCGAGATACTACATACTTACATGTTTTTGTTTTTTTTTTAAATAGGGGATGAAAGATCATAAATTATATGTACACATGTTGTCTCCTCCAAGTTGTAAGACGAAATAGACGCAGTACTGCGAGTTTCCGCTATAGGTGGCGAACGGAGGTAGCATGATATCACAACAAAAAGAAATACGCGTGAGCTTGCATACACGCAAGTCAGACACTATGATGGATACCGCGATTCAAATCCTGGCAACTTATGCCGTCAGGTAGGGCATCCGGCTAGATCATGTAATTACACGTTATGACGATCGCGCAGGTCCCTCGCCTAGCATTTGCTATTTTTTTACGGCTTCCGACAGTAGGAGTTCGAACCCGCTATCTCCCGAAGAAGCGAGAATGATTGCGGGTTCAAGAGTGTTGAGGGTGATTCATTTGTCGGATGGAGGTGATAAACCTTTTGCAGACTCCTTCGAAAATGATTGTGAGTACAAGATGTTGATCGTGATTCATCAGTCGGATGGAGGCGATAAGCCTTGTGCAGCCTCTTTCGGCAGGAGTAGGCTATGTGCCGGCATGGGTTTTACCCTCTCCCTACTGTAGTATATCACATTCTTAGGTAGTTTCGAGGGCGTGCAAAATGCCAGCATTGAGTAAGGGCTGTTGATGGGGACGTTAAACCTTGTGCAGATTCCTTCGAAAATGATTGTGAGTACAAGATGTTGATGGCGATTCATCTGTCTGATGGAGGCTATAAGCTGTGTGCAGGCTTCATCGGTAGGAGTAGGCTATGTGCCGGCACTGGGTTTTACCCTCTCCCTACTGTAGTATATTACATTGTTAGGTAGTTTCGAGGGCGTGCAAAAAGCCAGCATTGAGTAAGGGTTGTTGATGTGGGCGTTAAACCGTGTGCAGACTCCTTCGAAAATGATTGTGAGTACAAGACGTTGATGGTGATTCATCTGTCGGATGGAGGCAATAAGCTGTGTGCAGGCTGAGGGCGCGCAAAAGGCCAGCATTATGTAAGGGCTGTTGATGGGGGCGTTAAACCTTGTGCTGACTCCTTCGAAAATGATTGTGAGTACAAGATGTTGATGGCGATTCATCTGTCGGATGGATGCGATAAGCTGTGTGCAGGCTTCATCGGTAGGAGTAGGCTATGTACCGGCACTGGTTTTTACCCTCTCCCTACTGTAGTATATTACATTCTTAGGTAGTTTCGAGGGCGTGAAAAAAGCCAGCATTAAGTAAGGGTTGTTGATGGGGGCGTTAAACCTTGTGCAGACTCCTTCGAAAATGATTGTGAGTATAAGATGTTGATGGTGATTCAACTGTCGGATGGAGGCGATAAGCCGTGTGCAGGCTTCATCGGTGGGAATAGGCTATGTGCCGGCAGTGGGTTTTACCCTCTCCCTACTATAGTATATTACATTCTTAGGTAGTTTCGAGTGCGTGCAAAAAGCCAGCATTAAGTAAGGGCTGTCGATGGGGGCGTTAAACCTTGTGCAGACTCCTTCAACAGGAGTAGTCTATATGCCGGCACCGTGCAGGCTCTTTCGATAGATGTAGGCTATGTGCTGGCACTGTGTTTTAACCTCTCTGTACATTCATAATATTTTATGTTAGGAACTTACACGAGCTAAATGCTACATGGCTAAGAAACCGTTCCGTGTGTTACAAGTGGCTTATCAGCACGCAGTGTCCTCGTTCAAGGTTAGTACAGCCGGAAGCCGAGTTGTACAATTTCAGTCAACACATGCATTCTGAACCTCGCTCTGACTGACTGCGCCGATACAACTTCAAAGACTGTGGAACAAAAAATGTAACCCATAGCCTGCTACTAAAGCTCAACACTGTAAATATTTGGAGTTCCTGTTTTTACAGCTAGATGTGGTTCCTAACGTGGCAGGGCCGGGATTAAAAATATGTTTTACAGCCGAGTGCCCCCTTCCATAACATGAGATTTTAAATTGCAAAAATCTGTTTTACGGCCGCTTGCCCTTCCTGACGCGAGATTTTAAATCACAAGAGTCTGTTTTACGACTGGTTGCCCTTCCTGACTCAAAAGCTATATCTAGCCTCTTACATCATACACTATTGTTTTCGACCGGTTGCCCTTCCTAACGTCAAGGAACTGGGATTAAGAATCTGTTTTACAACAAGTTGCCCTTTCTAACTCGAGAATGGTGGTTTTACAGCTAGATGCTCTTCCTAGATTTTAAAAAGCAGTATCCAGCCTCTTACATCATACACTACTGTTTCACGGTACGGCCGATTACCCTTCCTGACGCGAGATTTTAAATCACATCCCTTCCTGACACAAAACTAGCAGTATCTTGCCTCTTACATCATGCACTATTGTTTTCGACCGGTTGCTCTTCCCGATGTCAAAGCACTGGGATTAAGAATCTGTTTTACAACTAGTTGCCCTTTCTAACACGAGAATCGTAGTTTTACAGCTAGATGCTCTTCTTGGTGCAGGAACTAAGATTGTAAATCGCAAGAATTTGTTTTAAAACTAATTGCCCTTCGAGATGCAAGAAATAACATTTTAAATTACATATCTAGCCTCGTACATCATACACCATAGTTTTACGGCTATTTACTCTCCTTGACGCGAGGACTAAGATTTTAACTCGCGAGGATCTGTTTTACTGCTAGATACCCTTCTTAATGCGAGAACTAAGATTTTAAATCGCAAGAATTAATTTCACAACCGGGTGTTATTTTTGATGAGAGAAACAAGATTTTCAATTGTGTCCCACTTCACAAACTATTGTTTAATAGCTAGATGCCCTTCTTGACGCATAAACTATTAGTATCCAGCCCCTTACATCATACACAATAGTTTTACGACCGGTTACCCTTCCTGATGTTAAAGGACTAGGATTTTAAATCGCAGTATACGCGACAAATCTGTTGTAGCGGGTTTTATAACTAGATGTCCCGGTACCGGCACATAGCCTACTCCTACCGAAGAAGCCTGCACACAGCTCATTGCCTCCATCCGACAGATGAATCACCATCAATGTCTTGTACTCACAATCATTTTCGAAGGAGTCTGCACAAGGTTTAACGTCCCCATCAACAGCCCTTACTTAATGCTAGCTTTTTGCACACCTCGCCTCGTACATCATACACCATAGTTTTACGACGGGTTACCCTTCCTGACGTTAAAGGACTAGGATTTTAAATCGCAGTATACGCGAAAAATCTGTTGTAGCGGGTTTTATAACTATATGTCCCGGTACCGGCACATAGTTTACTCCTACCGAAGAAGCCTGCACAAGGCTTATCACCTCCATCCGACAACTGAATCACCCTCAACACTCATGTACCCGCAATCATTCTCGCTACTTCGGGAGGTAGCGGGTTCGAACTCCTACTGTCGGAAGCCGTAAAAAATAGCAAATGCTAGGCGAGGGACCTGCGCGATCGTCATAACGTGTAATTACATGATCTAGCCGGATGCCCTACCTGACGGCATAAGTTGCCAGGATTTGAATCGTGGTATCCATCATTGTGTCTGACTTGCGTGTATGCATGCTCACGCGTATTTTTTTTTTTTTTGCTGTGATATCATGCTACCACCGTTCGCCAGCTATAGCGGACTCTCGCAGTACTGCGTCTATTTCGTCTTACAACTTGGAGGAGACAACATGTGTACATATAATTTATGATCTTTCATCCCCCTATTTAAAAAAACAAAAACATGTAAGTATGCAGTCTCTCGCAACATTCTTATCCGTGTGTGTGTGTTTCGAGAAAAAAGAGTAACGTGTATCAGTGTTCTAGTCCTGTTGCAATTACCAAGCGAGTGACCGAGCGAGTTGGCTACGCAGTGTGCTTTCTTGATTTTCGTATGACATATATCAGTGTATTTGCAATTACTAAGCGTCTTAGCAGTTCGGTGAACGAGTTAGCTAGGCGGTATAGATTTTTTATTTTCGCACTAAGCAAATCATTTGAAGTGTTGCCGAGTTAGCTATGCGATATGTGCACAGTGTGTTTTTGATTTTCGTACTAGGCAAGTGATAGGCGAGATAGCTATGCGATATGTGCACAGTGTGTGTTTTTGATTTTTACACTAGGTAAATCATTGAAGTTGTACTTTTGCTCTGAACACATCAAACAATGTTCTAATCACATGCTGTATCGAGTACAGTGTTCGATTCTAGTCTTGCTATGTTTCAATCTAATTTTCTTAGAACAAAGGTATCCCCTAACATGTTGTATCGGATCACATGTTAAGGTTAACGACATCGAGTGTAGTGTTCGATTCTAGTCTTGTTATGTTTCAACCTAATTTTCTTAGAACAAAGGTATCCCCTGACATGTTGTATCGAGTACACTGTTCGGTTCTACTTGTTTAGTGATCTGAACACATCAGTCAATGTTCTGATCACATGTTAAGGTTAACGACATCGAGTGCAGTGTTCGATTCTAGTCTTGTTATGTTTCAATATAATTTTCTTAGAACAAAGGTATCCCCTACCATGTTGTATCGAGTGCAGTGTTCGATTCTAGTCTTTTTATGTTTCAATCTAATTTTCTTAGAACAAAGGTATCCCCTGACATGTTGTATCGAGTACACTGTTCGGTTCTACTTGTTTAGTGATCTGAACACATCAATCAATGTTCTGATCACATGTTGAAGTTAACGACATCGAGTGCAGTGTTCGATTCTACACTTGTTATGCTTCAATCTAATTTTCTTAGAACAAAAGTATCCCCTAACATGTTGTATCGAGTGCAGTGTTCTATTCTAGTCTTTTTATGTTTCAATCTAATTTTCTTAGAACAAAGGTATCCCCTGAGATGTTGTATCGAGTACAGTGTTCGGTTCTACTTGTTTAGTGGTCTGAACACATCAATCAATGTTCTGATCACATGTTAAGGTTAACGACATCGAGTGCAGTGTTCGATTCTAGTCTTGTTATGTTTCAATCTAATTGTCTTAGAACAAAGGATTCCCCTGACATGTTGTATCGAGTAGAATGTTCGGTTCTACTTGTTCAGTGATCTGAACACATCAATCAATGTTCTGATCACATGTTAAGGTTAGCGACATCGAGTGCAGTGTTCGATTCTAGTGTTGTTATGTTTCAATCTAATTTTCTTAGTATAAAGGTATCCCCTGACATGTTGTATCGAGTACAGTGTTCGGTTCTAGTATTTTTATGTTTCAATCTAATTTTCTTAGTACAAAGGTATCCCCTGAGATGTTGTATCGAGTACAGTGTTCGGTTCTACTTGTTTAGTGATCTGAACACATCAATCAATGTTCTGATCACATGTTAAGGTTAACGACATCGTGCAGTGTTCGATTCTAGTCTTGTTATGTTTCAATCTAATTTTCTTAGAACAAAGGTATCCCCTGACATGTTGTATCGAGTACAATGTTCGGTTCTACTTGTTTAGTGATCTGAACACATCAATCAATGTTCTGATCACATGTTAAGGTTAACGACATCGAGTGCAGTGTTTGATGCTAGTCTTGTTATGTTTCAGTCTAATTTTCTTAGAATAAAGGTATCCCCTAACATGTTGTATCGAGTGCAGTGTTCGATTCTAGTCTTGTTATGTTTCAATCTAATTTTCTTAGAACAAAGGTATCCCCTAACATTTTGTATCGAGTACAGTGTTCGGTTCTACTTGTTTAGTGATCTGAACACATCAATCAATGTTCTGATCACATGTTAAGGTTAACGACATCGAGGCAGTGTTCGATTCTAGTCTTGTTATGTTTCAATCTGATCTTCTTAGAGCAAAGGTATCCCCTAACATGTTGTATTATGTACAGCGTTCGATTCTACTTATGTAGTGTTCTGAACACACCAAACAATGTTTTAATCACATGTTGAAGTTAACGACATCGAGTACAGTGTTCGATTCAAGTCTTGTTATGTTTCAATCTGATCTTCTTAGAACAAGGGTATCCCCTGACATGTTGTATCGAGTAGAGTGTTCGATTCTAGTCTTGATCACTTATTTTGTGTTCTGTACATATCAATCAATGTTCTGATCACATGTTGTATCGAGTACAGCGTTTGATTCTACTCTTCTTATGTTTCGCAAGTCTAAACATGTACAATAATGTTATCGCTGCACACTCTTGCCTTCGCGATGCAGGTTTAAACTTGTTCGATACAAAGCTATGCCTTGACATAGGAGGCGGAGGAGGAGGAGGAGGAGAATGATAAGTTCTTAACAGCCTATGTATAGTCCTCATTGTTTAAAGATGACACCTGTCAAAATAATTTTTCAACTTATCCACCACCACATTTCAGCTAAAGAGGGCAGCAGAGTGCTCTGTTGATTAAGCACATAGAATTTCAATTTGCTCTCCACCGCATGCATAACAGCAACCGTTATCTTGCGCAGTAGCCTCTAAGCTAGCTTTCTTTATAAGAGTAGCCGCCATCTTGTGCGAGCACCCCCTAGGCTGTCACATAAGGAACTATGTATAGTCACCATTTTGTGTCCGCCATCTTGCGTAAGCACCCCTAGGACGTCTCAAGCCATCTTGTGCCTCATAAGAGCATCCACCATCTTGTAGAATTAGATACCTGCCAATGCCAAAGGGCTTAAGTAGGAATCGAACCGTTGATCCCATCATTAGACTATGTTTTTTCTTGTTCCTCATACTGCGAACCTACGTATTAGGCAGAACAATTTTGTCCGTTTTGCTCTACGGTGCACCGTTTTCGAGATATTTAACATTTTGCATTTAAGCCCTAAATTTAATGAATCGAACTAGCACGACACGTTAGCCTCGAAGCTACGAGCGGCAGCCATCTTGCGCAATCACCCTTAAAGCGTCTCATAAGGAGTCGTGTATAGCCGCCATATTGCGTCCGCAAACTTGCGCAAGCATCCTTAGGGGCGTCCCTAGCCATCTTGTGCAAGGACCCTTAAGCCGCCTCATAAGAGCAACCACCATCTTGCGCAAGCATCCCTAGGGTGTCTCATAAGGAGCCTTGTATAACCGCCATCTTGCGCAAGCATCCCAAGGGAGTCTCATAAGAACCTATGTATAGCGATCATCTTGCATAAGCACCTTTATAGAGGCATGTATAGCCACCATCTTGTGCAATTAGCGTCGAGAGATGGCTGCTGTAGAATTTTTCTTTTTAAATTATCCGCCACCATATTTCAACTAAAGAGTGTAGCACTGAGGTTTGCGATGTAAGATGGCGGATGACAGCTGACAAAAAGCGCGTGAGTATGTTTACTAAACAAGAGCACGTGGAATTTTTCAATTTGCCGCCACTACATTTCAAAGGTATCTAGCTAAAGATGGCAGCACGGTGCTCTCTTGATTAAAGATGGCGGATGACAGCTAACAGAACTTTTCAAATTGCCCGCTACTACAGAGAGCAGCACGGTGCTCTGTGGATTAAAGATGGCGTATGGCAGCTGACGAAATTACCCGCATGATAACAGCACAGTGCTCTATTGATTAAAGATGGCGGATGACAGCTGTCAAAAAAGCACGTGGCTTTGGTTCCAAACAAGAGCACATAGAATTAGCCGCCACCACATTTCAAAGGTATCTAGCTAAAGAGTACTGCACTGAGGTTTGTGATGCAAGATGGCGGATGACAGCTGTCAAAAAGCACGTGAGTTTGTTTCCAAACAAGACTGCGTGGAATTTGCCACCGGCACAAAGATGGCGGTTGACAGCTGTCAGAAAAGCACATGGGTTTGTTTCCAAACAAGAGCGTGTAGAATTTACCACCACCACATAGAGGGCAGCACTGTGCTCTCTGGATTAAAGATGGCGGATGACAGCTAACAGAACTTTTCAAATTGCCCGCTACTACAGAGAGCTGCACGGTGCTCTGTGGATTAAAGATGGCGTATGGCAGCTGACGAAATTACCTACATGATAACAGCACAGTGCTCTATTGATTAAAGATGGCGGATGACAGCTGTCAAAAAAGCACGTGGCTTTGGTTCCAAACAAGAGCACATAGAATTTGCCGCCACCACATTTCAAAGGTATCTAGCTAAAGAGTACTGCACTGAGGTTTGTGATGCAAGATGGCGGATGACAGCTGTCAAAAAGTACGTGAGTTTGTTTCCAAACAAGAGCGCGTGGAATTTGCCACCGGCACAAAGATGGCGGTTGACAGCTGTCAGAAAAGCACATGGGTTTGTTTCCAAACAAGAGCGTGTAGAATTTACCACCACCACATAGAGGGCAGCACTGTGCTCTCTGGATTAAGGATGGCGGATGATAGCTGTCAAAAAAGCGCATAGGTTTGTTTCCAAACAAGAGCAAAACGAATTTTTCAAATCGCCGCCACTACATTTCAAAGGTATGTAGCTAAAGAGTGCAGCACTGAGGTTTGCGATGCAAGATGGCGGATGACAGCTGTGACATACCACATTTCAAAGGTAAATAGCTAAGGAGGGCAGCACGGTGCTCTCTGGATTAAAGATGGCGGATGACAGCTGTCAAAAAAGCATGTGGCTTTGTTTCCAAACAAGAGCATAAAGAATTTTTCAAATTGCCGCCACTACATTTCAAAGGTATCTAGCTAAAGAGTGCAGCCCTGAGGTTTGCGATGCAAGATGGCGGATGACAGCTGTTACGTACCACATTTCAAAGGTAAGTAGCTAAAGAGGGCAGCACAGTGCTCTATGGATTAAAGATGGCGGATGTCAGCTGCAAGTGGATTTGTTTATCTCACGCTAGTGAGGTTAAGTTGGTAGCACTAAGGTTTAGGCCCGCTAAGATGGCAGCACTGCGGATGACAGGTGACGTATTTGCAGCTACTGTGATAAGGAGTGCAGCACGGTGTTCTGTAGTTTAAAGATGGCCGATGACAGCTGTCAAAAAGCACGTTTCTGTCAAAAAAACACGTGGATTTGCTTACCTCGCTCTTGTGAGGTTAAGTTGGTACCACCGAGGTTTAGGCCCGTCAAGATGGCAGCAGTGAGGTTAGCGATGCGTTGTTGTCTGTCAAAAATCACGTGGCTGTCAAAAGCACGTGGATTTGTTTACCTCGCGCTAGTTAGGTTAATTTGGTACCACTGAGGTTTAGGCCCGTCAAGATGGCAGCAGTGAGGTTAGCGATGCGTTGTTGTCTATGACAGCTGTCTAAAAGCACGTGGCTTTGTTTACAAATTCAAATCTCGCGCCAAAATTCAAATTTCCCGCCAAAATTCAAATTCCCGCCGAAATTCAAATTTCCCGCCGGTGGTGGAGGGACCCCTGGGAGCGCGGAGGAGTTGGTGGCGGCCGAACTGTCCTATTATACTATTATTCAAATCACAGGTTGAGGTTAACGACATCGAGTGCAGTGTTCAATTCTAGTCTTGTTATATTTTAATCTTATCTTCTTAGAACAAAGGTATCACAGGTTGAGGTTAACGACATCGAGTACAGTGTTCAATTCTAGTCTTTTTATGTTTTAATCTTATCTTCTTAGAACAAAGTTATCCCCTAGCATGTTCTAAACACTTGTTGTATCGAGTACAGTTTTCGATTCTAGTCTTGATTACTTATGTAGTGTTCTCAACACATCAATCAATGTTCTAATCACGTGTTGAAGTTAACAACATTGAGTAGAGTGTTCGATTTTAGGCTTGTTATGTTTTGTTTGTAATTCGCAAGTCTGATGTTATCGCTGCGGACTCATTCCTTGGCGATGCATGCTCGATAAGGCTATGCCTTGACAGAGGAGGACGAGTATGTAGAGTAGGCGGAGGAGGTAGAGGAGGCCGCCATCTTGTGTCGTATTCTCTAAGGGCTAATTAGCGTCGGGAATGGTATCTTCTCGTAAACTATGGATATTCTCCTTCAGGATGGTAAATGAGAGGTTAGGTTCGCGTATGCACTAACGTTTTTCTGTTTAATGACGATAGCTAACGGAATTTTTCAAATTACTTGCCGCCACATTTCAAAGGTATGTAGCTAAAGATAGCAGCATGGTGCTCTGTTGAATAAAGATGGCAGCTGGATAGAATTTCAATTTGCCGCAACCACATGTTAAAAGTATGTAGGTAAAGTTAGCAGCACGATCCTTTGTTGATAAAGATGGTCGTAGCTGCACGGGGAATTTTTTAAAGTTGCCCACTACTACGATAAAGATAGCAAAACGGTGCTCTGTTGATGAAAGATGGCAGCTTGTCAAAAAAGCACATAGAATTTCAAATTACCGCCACCACATTTCAATGGTATGTAGCTAAAGATTGCAGCACGGTGTTCTGTTGATTAAAGATGGCGGATGACAGCTGACGTAATTTTTCAAATTGCCCGCTCTTAAGGTAGTAGCCGTGAAGATAGCAGCACGGTGCTCTGTTGATTAAAGATGGCAGCTTGTCAAAAGAGCACATAGAATTTCAAATTACCGCCACCACAATTGAAAGGTATGTAGCTAAAGTTGGCAGTACGATGCTCTGTTGATTAAAGATGGCTGCTATCTAAAAGCATGTAGAATTTTTCAAATTGCCTGCAATGTCGTAAAGATAGCAGTACGGTGCTCTTCTGATCAAAGATGGTGGATGACAGCTGTCAGAAAAAGCACGTGGAAATTGCTCGCTACCACATGTCAAAGAATGCGGTTTAGTGCAATAAAGATGTCAGCACGATGCTCCGTTGATTAAAGATGGTTGCTGTCAGCTGTCAAAAACCACGTGGCTTTGTTTACAAACAATAGCACGTAGAAATTGCCGCCACCACATTTCAGACGTTGTGCCGTAAAGAGGGCAGCACTGAGGTTTGCGATGCAAGATTGCGGATGGCAGCTGTCAAAAAAGCACGTGGATTTTTCACATTACCCGCAGTGCCGTAAAGAGGGCAGCACTAAAGTTAGCGATGCAAGATGGCGGATGACAGCTGTCAGAAAAGTACGTAGAAATTGTCTACCACCACGTGCCTATAGTGTTTAGTGCCGTTAAGATAGCAGCACTGAGGTTAGCGATGCGTTGTTGTTGAGGTTTTGTGCTGTTAATATGGCAGCACTGAGTTTAGCGATTCAAGATGGCGGATGGCAGCTGTCAAAAAGGACGTGGCTTTGTTTACAAATTCAAATCTCGCTCCAAAATCCAAATCTCCCGCCTAAATTCAAATTTCCCTCGGGAGGGGGAGGCCTCTGCTGAGGGCATGACGAGGAGATGCCGCAGAATCCCCACTTATACTAATCATTAATAAAATGATGTATAGCCTAGATTGCAGTGGCTCACTCCCTGCCTTTACTTACCAATTCCTTAAATTATCTTCAGTCATTTTCTCGTGATGGCCGTGCCGTACATACTCACAGACAGATGACAGTGCATTTCCTTGTTACTGTGGATACGACCGACACAGAAATCACATTATTTTTAAATTCTGAGCAATGTACAGATAAGGGTCTTGTTTATACAGGGTTATTACAAATGACTCGAGCGATTCCGAAGCTCTACAGTAACTTTATTATTTGAAATATTGTCACAAGGCTTTGCACGCACTTAGAACAACTCAAAAAGTTTATTTTGACATTTACAAATGTTCGATACTGCCCGTTAAGTGATCTACAGACATCAAGCCTTTAATCAAGTTCGTCCCACACTCGGCGCAGCACGGCTGATGCGAGCTCGGAGTTCTGTTGCGAGAGGAGGTTTAAACACTGAGTCCTTAACGTACCCCAACCAAAGGTCAGGAGAGCGTTGAGGCCATGATATGAATTGCTGATCATCAGCTCCACCACGACCGCACCATCAGTTTGGCAATCTCCTTTTTAAGAATTTACGAACATCACCATGGAAGTGGGGTGGAGCACCATCCAGTTGGAAGATGAAATCCGCGTTGTCCTCCAGTTGCGGCATGAGCCGACGTGTCCTTAAGGGACTTTTCGCAGAAGAAAAGTGGGTGTGAGACTGTACAAAACACATTAGCTTTCGGTGAATTTCGAATGCGCTCCACGAAAGCGTGAGGATTCTCCACAACCCAGATTCGCACATTTTATCTGTTCACTGCACCATTAAGAAAAATTGTTGCTTCGTCACTGAAAACAAGCTTCGTACTTACCTCATCCTCTTCCATACACTGTCGCAACCGCGCCGAAAATTCAAGGCGTTTGACTTTGTTATTGGGAGTCAGGGCTTGTAGCAATTACAAGCGGTAAGGCTTCTGATTCTGTCGTTTCCGCAAAATGTTCCAAACTGTCGGCTGTGGTATGTTCAGCTCTCTCCGTCGACTTCTGTGGGCTACGCGTGAAACTTGCCCGCACGCGATCAACTGTTTCTTCAGTCACTGCAGGCCGACCCGTTGATTTGCACTACAGGGGCATCCCGAAGCTTTAAACTGCACATTCCATCGCCGAATGGAGTTAGAAGTTGGTGGATCTTTGTGGTACTTCGTCCTGAAGTGTCGTTGCACGGTTATAACAGACTGGTATGAGTGTATTTCAAGCACAAGAAACGCTTTCTCGGCTCATGTCGCCATCTTGTCTCACTGCGCACTGCTCCCTGTTGCTGCGCTCTCGTGGCAGAAATCTGAAGTGCAACTTCAGCAGACCAAAACTTTTTGAGTTTTCCTATATGACTCTTGAGTTTCGTGAACATATGTCAATTCCTGCAGCTACAGTGAATTTGTGTAATCGCTTCAATCTTTTGTAATAACCCTGGATAGATGTTCACGAACTAAAGGACTCTGATGATTAATATGTGGATAAAACAGTCGCGCCACAATGTGGCGAAATGGGATCCCAAAAGAAAAATATGAACACAGTCGCGAATTACCACTATCGTGTCATTTTATAGCGAATTTCACATTGAGATTTTTTTACAATTGGCTTTACGTCGCACCGACACAGATAGGTCTTATGGCGACGATGGAATAGGAAAGGCCTAGGAGTGGGAAGGAAGCGGCCGTGGCCTTAATTAAGGTACAGACCCAGCATTTGCCTGGTGTGAAAATGGGAAACCACGAAAAACCATCTTCAGGGCTGCCGACAGTGGGGTTCGAACCCACTATCTCCCGGATGTAAGCTCACAGCTGCGCTCCTCTAACCGCACGGCTAACTCACCCGGTATTTTGCAATACAAAGGGTACTAGGAAAGTGTTGCAACACGCAAAAACCAGTTGATACCAAGCAGTGGGACTGAAAGTAAGTTAAGATGTCAGTGTGGTCTAAAGCTGAATATCGCGCAATTATCCGCTGCAGTTTTGCTCGTGGATTAACTGCTGTCCAGTGCCTGGAGGAAATGACTGTCCACATCGGACAACAATTTTCCGCTGGTACAAAGAGTACCAGTGAGTTAATTTTGGGGTTGAAGACGATCCTCGTTCTGGATGACCGTCTGAATCAGTGACTGAGAAAAACATTGAAGCAAGAGAGGCGGTTGGCATAGCGGCAGGTTGAAGAGACCCTCCAACAACCCTGGACCAGCTATTCATTCAGTTCTATAGGAACATCTCCATGTTAGAAAGGTTTGTTTCCTTTGGGTGCCCAATTCGCTTTCAGAGGAACAAAAGGCACATCGAGTGAAATGGTGCCGAGAAATGCTAGAACAGTTTGAAAATGGGACTTCGCGTAACGTCAATAGCATCGTTACAGGTGACGAAACTTGGCCTTATTATTAAGATGTCCCAACAAAATCCCAGAACGAGGTGTGGCTGTTTGAAGATGAGGGTACTCCTGTGACTGTGCGAAAGTCAAGGTCAGTGAAGAAAAGGATGATTGCAGTATTCTTCAGTAAACGGGACATCCTGACTCGGGTTGTGCTAGAAAGACAAAGGACAGTTCCTGCGAAGTGGTACAGTGAGACTTGTGTGCCTCAGGTCATCCAGGCTCTCAAGCAGCTCCGTCCAAGGTCACGGCTCAACACTTGGCTCTTGCACCACGACTATGCTCCAGCACTTCGTGCTAATGTAACAATGGATTTCCTTGCCAGATCAGGATTGACTGTGCTTGATCACCCTCCATACAGTCCTGATCTTGGCCCATATGACTTCGCACTTTTCCCAGAAGTGAAGATGAAGCTGAAAGGGCGGCGTTTTGCGTCCGACGAGGAGCTTCTGGCAGCACGGGATCAAGAGTGTGAAAATGTAACCGAAGAAAAGTGGCGGAGTTGGTTCAGTGACTGGTTTCAGTGTATTGAGTGTGGTGGAAATAAAGTGTTCACTCACATTGTGCCCTTTGTAGTTACTTGCAAGATTTTCGGAGAGGCTGTGATGACAGAAATTTGTCCACTGAAATTCTTTTACGTGCCAGTAAAAGTAGTGAATCTACCACCGGGCTGAGGTGGGCTCGAACCCGAGCCACCCTGCCCGGTTGGTGATCGTTGTTCCCCTTAGAACAATGATCAGCACCTGCGGCGTTGACCTTTGTACTCCTTATTATAAATAGATACTAAAACATAATAAAATAATAAAAACATCCGTTAAAATGTGTAAATGTGTTATTATTATTATTATTATTATTATTATTATTATTATTATTATTATTATTATTATTATTATTATTATTCATCCCCCCCTCCTCCCGGCCTCTCACCGCTGGTTTCCGTGGTTCAAATCTCGGTCACTCCAAGTGAGGTCTGTGCTCGCAAAAACGGAGGCGAGATAGGTTTCTTTTTCTGGGTACTCCGATTTTCCCTCTCATCTTTCATTCCAGCGATACTCTACAATATAATTTAATTTCATCTGTCAGTCATTAATCATTGTCCCAGAGCAGTGCGACAGGCTTCGACAGCCGGCACGGTTCCTATCCTCGCCGCAAGGTTCATTCCATCCCTGACCCGGTTAAAGCTGAAAACAGGCAGCTTACTTAGCAAGCGTGAGAGAGAACAGCAGTGCCTTTCCTCCACTACTCGGCGAAATGCGCAAAGCGCAAAACAGACCTTTTCAAGATATTCCGGTTGGATTTATATTGCGCTCCATATAAAGTCAATTTTATTTTCTTATATTTATTCATTCAAAAAAACTGGCACGTTATAGTTTTCGTGTTTCAATCTACAAAGGTAGCGTACAATTCTTGGGATGGACATGGCTGCATTTCCATTAAAAAAAGTAAAATTCCTGTTATTCATCGCCCAAAAAGTAATTTAATTACATAATTCAACAAGTTTATTACTTGATTTTGCGCAGTGATCTAGTATTCTGTGACTTTCCCTATTCACTAAATTTCTGAACAAAAAAAAGAAGGGTATTTAAAATGAAGAGGGCTCCGGTGATAATGGCGGGAGGGAGACAGCTTATCTCCGTATTATATTAGAAATGTTTCTACAGCATCTCCTGTTTACCTTCCAGGGCCGGACCCAGCGAGGGATCACACCTCTACCGCCTCAAGCCAGTGTCCTGGAACTTCAGGCTCTGGGTCGGGATAAAAGTGGGGAGGATGACCAGTACCTCGCCACGCAACTCACCTGAGTAGTATAATGGGAGAGTTCGGGCGCCACCTCCACCTCGGGCTCTCGAGAGAGGCCTCCACCTCCCGCGGGAAATTTGAATTTTGGCGGGAGATTTGAATTTGTAAACAAAGCCACGTGCTTTTTGACAGCTGTCATCGACAACAATGCATCGCTAACCTCACTGCTGCCATCTTGACAGGCCTAAACCTCAGTAGTGCGAACTTAACCTAACTAGCGTGAGGTAAACAAAGCCACGTGTTTTTGACAGCCACGTGCTTTTTCACAGACAACAACCTATCGCTAACCTCAGTACTGCCATCTTGACGGGCCTAAACCACAGTAGTACCAACTTAACCTAACTAACGCCAGGTAAATAAAGCCACGTGTTTTTTGACAGCCATGTGCTTTTTGACAGACAACAACGCATCGCTAACCTCAGTACTGCCATCTTGACGGGCCTAAACCTCAGTAGTACCAACTTAACTTAACTAGCGCGTGGTAAACCAAGCCACGTGCTTTTTTGACAGCTGTCATCCGCCATCTTTATACCACAGAGCACTGTGCTGCCCTCTTTATCGTAGTAGATGTAAAATTCGTCACCTGTCATCGGCAGTGCTGCCATCTTGGTGGGCCTAAACCTTAGTGCTACCAACTTAACCTCACTAGCGTGAGATAAACAAATCCACGTGCAGCTGACATCCGCCATCTTTAATCTATAGAGCACTGTGCTGCCATCTTTATCGCAGTAGCTGTAAATTCGTCACCTGTCATCCGCAGTGCTGCCATCTTAACGGGCCTAAACCTTAGTGCTACCAACTTAACCTCACTAGCGCGAGATTAGAATCGGTAAACAAATCCACGTGCTTTTTTGACAGCTGTCATCCGCCATCTTTAATCTATAGAGCACAGTGGTGCTCTCTTTAGCTACTTACCTTTGAAATGTGGTGGCGGATAATTTGAATAATGCTTTTTGATAGCAGCCATCTTTAATCCAGAGAGCACCGTGCTGCCCTCTTTAGCTAGATACCTGTGGTGGCAGGCAATTCCACATGACGGCAGCCATCTTTAATCAAGAGGGTACCGTGCTGCCCCCTATGTGGTGGCGGCAATTTGAAAAATTCTACATGCTCTTGTTTGGAAACAAACTCACGTGCTTTTTTGCCAGCCGTCATCAGCCATCTTTAATCAACAGAGCACAGTGCTACCCTCTTTAGCTAGATATCTTTGAAATGTGGTGGCGGCAAATTCCACGTGCTCTTGTTTGGAAACAAAGCCATGTGCTTTTTTGAAAGCTGACATCCGCCATCTTTAATCTATAGAGCACAGTGCTGCCCTCTATAGCTACTTACCTTTGAAATGTGGTACGTCACAGCTGTCACCCGCAGTGCTGCCATCTTAACGGGCCTAAACCTTAGTGCTACCAACTTAACCTTACTAGCGCGAGATTTGAATCGGTAAACAAATCCACGTGCTTTTTTGGTAGCTGTCATCCACCATCTTAAATCCATAGAGCACAGTGGTGCCCTCTTTAGCTACTTACCTTTGAAATGTGGTGGCGGATAATTTGAAAAATGCTTTTTGATAGCAGCCATCTTTAATCCAGAGAGCACCGTGCTGCCCTCTTTAGCTAGATAAGTGTGGTGGCAGGCAATTCCACGTGACAGCAGCCATCTTTAATCAAGAGGGCACCGTGCTGCCCTCTTTGTGGCGGTGGCAAATTCCACGTGCTTTACAAACTCTTGTGCTTTTTTCTGACAGCTGTCATCCGCCATCTTGCATCACAAACCTCAGTGCTACGCTCTTTAGCTAGTTACCTTTGAAATGTGGTGGCGGCAATTTGAAAAATTTTATGTGCTCTTGTTTAGTAAACAAAGCCACGTGCTTCTTTGACAGCTGTCATCCACCATCTTTAATCAATAGAGCACTGTGCTGCTATCATGCGGGCAATTCCGTCAGCTGTCATCCGCCATCTTTAATCCACAGAGCGCCGTGCTGCTCTCTGTAGTAGCGGGCAATTTCAAAAGTTCTGTTAGTTGTCATCCGCCATCTTTAATCAAGAGAGCACCGTGCAGTCATCTTTAGCTAGATACCTCTGATATGTGGTGGCGAAAATTGAAAAATTCCACGTGCTCTTGTTTAGTAAACAAACTCACGCGCTTTTTGTCAGTTGTCATCCGCCATCTTTAATCTATAAAGCTCAGTGCTACACTCTTTACTTGAAATATGGTGGCGGATAATTTAAAAAGAAAAATTCTACATCAGCCATCTCTCGACGCTAATTGCGCAAGATGGTGGCTATACATGACTCCTTAAAGGTGCTTATGCAAGATGGCCACTATACATAGGTTCTTATGAGGTGCCCTTGGGATGCCTGCGCAAGATGGCGGTTATACAAGGCTCCTTATGAGACACCCTAGAGATGCTCGCGCAAGATGGCGGTTGCTCTTATGAGGCGGCTTAAGGGTCCTTGCACAAGATGGCTAGAGATGCCCTAAGGATGCTTGCGCAAGATGGCGGACGCAAGATGGCGGCTATACACGACTCCTTATGAGACACCTTAAGGGTGCTTGCGCAAGATGGCTGCTGCTCTTATGAAGAAAGCTAGCTTAGAGGCTAACGTGTCGTGCTAGTTCGATTCATTAAATTTTGGGCTTAAATGCATAATGTTAAATATCTCGAAAACGGTGCATCGTAGAGCAAAACGGACAAAATTTTTCTACCCAATACCTCGGTTCGCAGTATGGCGAACAATAAAACATAGTCTAATGATGAGATCAACGGTTCGGTTCTAACTTAGGCCCTTTGGCATTAGCTCTCTTTCAGCTTGTAATGAAGCAAGTCTTCGTAATATGATCAGGTCTAGCTATGGTAGAGAGTATAACGTACCGTGCAGGTTCGATTCATTACATTTGGGGCTTAAATGCAAAATGTTAAATATCTCGAAAACGGACAAAATTTTTCCACCTGATACCTAGGTTTGCAGTATCAGGAACATGATAGCATAAGAAAAACATAGTCTAATGATGAGATCGACGGTTCGATTCCTACTTAGATCCTTTGCCATTGGCAGCTATCTATTTCTACAAGATGGCGGCCATACATAGCTTCTTATGAGACAGCTTAAGAGCGCTTGCACAAGATGGCTGCTGCTCTTATGAGACGCCCTAGGGGTGCTTGCGGGAGGTAGCAGCGACAAGACGATGACTATACACAGCTGCTTATGATACGGCCTAGAGGTGCTTACACAAGATGGTGGCTGCTCTGATGAAGAAAGCTAGCTTTGCATCGTGCAGGTATTTTTACAGCACTAAAGCTCATACCTTTGAAATGTGGTGGCAGGTAATTTGAAAAATTCGACGTGCTTTTTCATAAGCTGTTAAGGCCTCCTCTTATGTCTATCGAACAAGTTTAAACCTGCATCGGAATAGCTAGAGTAAGCACGTGCTGCAGTGATGACGTCATTAAGCATGTTTAGACTTGCAAATCACAGAAGAAACGTAACAAGGCTGGAATCGAAAACTGCTCTCTATGCCGTTAACTTTATCATGTGATCGGAACATTGATTGAAGTGTTTAGAACACTAAATAAGTAGAACCGAACACTGTACTTGATACAACATGTGTTTAGAACATGTCAGGGGGTAACTTTGTTCTAAGAAGATTAGTTTACCGCACATTTCTTGGCTAAAGGGCTAATGGGCTAAAGGGCTAATGGACAAAAGTGCTAAAGGGCTAAAGGGCTAATGGGCTAAAGGGCTAAAGGGCTAAAGGAGCAACAACCTCATCGATCGCTATCAGCAAGAACGCTTGTACTTTGTTAAGTGTAGAAAGTTATTCTTTATTTGTAAATGGTTTCTTGTTCAGAACAAGGAATGGAACCTAGGGGGTCTTACCTAATAAAATTCCCGAGGTTCGATGAGTTACGTTTTTCGAACTAGTGTTTGGAACACTGAACTTTTCAAGATGATAGCAGAGAGTTTAGCAATGTTCTGTTGTTGGATTATAAATTCCGCGCTACAACATGCATAAGGTGGCAGCCCTTGAGGTTTACTGCCGTAAAGATGACAAGAGTGACGTTAACAATGTTCCGTTGTTGGATTTTAAATTCCGCGCTATAACATGCATAAGGTGGCAGCCTTGAGGTTTACCGCCGTAAAGATGGTAGCAGTGAGGTTAGCGACGCTCTATTGTCCTTCAAAGTGAGGTTAGGGTTCGTCAAGAAGACAGCTGTCAAAAAAGCTCGTGGCTATGTTTACCAAACAAGAGCACGTGGTCGTGACGTCACGGTAACGTAGTATGCTGCCTCAGCATGCAAAGTTCAATGTCTACACCTACGTAGTAAACATTCTGCTATGTTCACAAGATTTTTTACACATAACTATTCTTTATGCTTTAAGTTCATGCACATAGGCTATGCTACGATAGCAGCACAAACACATGCGAAATTTGTACATTCTAATGGAATACGTTTAGTACTGCGTGCATCATGGATACATGATGTGTGCACGCATTTAAACATGACTGTACTTAATGCTGCTGCTTTGTTTACAAGATCTTTATACATTGCTATTCTTTATGCTTTAAGTTCGTGCACACACAAGCGATAGTCGTACGCTCTGGCAGGAGAAGTTAGTACGATATTCGATACATACATTATCGATAGGTGATGTGTACACGCTTTAGAACATAGCTCTTCTTTGTGCTTTTAGTTCGTGCACATGGGTTAGGGATACACAAAAGCGATTGCTACATGCTCTAGCGGAAGAAGTCTAGTACGATAGTCGATGCATGTAAAATCGATAGGTTATGCTAAGATAGCAGCACACTTACACGATTTTAGCACAATCTAGTGGGAAAAGTTTAGTATGATAGTCGTTTCATGCAAAATCATTAGGTAATGTGTACACGCTTTGAAACAAGTCTATTCTTTGTACTCTAAGTTCATGCGTACAGGTTATGCTAAGATAGCAGCACAATCTAGCGCGGGAAGTTTAGTACGATATTTGATGCATGCAAAATCGATAGGTGACGTGTACACGCTTTAAAACATGGTTATTCTTCGTACTTTAAGTTCATGCGTATAGGTTAGGCTAAGATAGCAGCACAGTCTAGAGTAACAAGTTTAGTACGAGAGTCGATGAATGCAAAATCGATAGGTGATGTGTACACGCTTTGAAACATAGCTATTCTTTGTACTTTAAGTTCATGCGTCTTATTTATGCTAAGATAGCAGCACAATCTACCTGAAGAAGTTTTGTACGAGAGTCGATACATGCAAAATCGATAGTTGATGCGTACACGCTTTGAAACATGACTATTCATTGTACTTTAAGTTCATGGGTATAGGTAATGCTAAGATAGCAGCACAATCTAGCGGAAGAAATTTAGTACGATATTTGATGCATGCAAAATCAATAAGTAATGTGTACACACTTTGAAACATGGCTATTCTTCGTACTTTAAGTTCATGTGTATAAGTTATGCTAAGATAGCAGCACAATCTAGCGGATGAAGTTTAGTACGATATTTGTTGCATGCAAAATCGATAGGTGATGTGTACACACTTTGAAACATGGCTATTCTTTTTACTTTAAGGTCAGGCGTATAGGTTATGCTAAGATAGTAGCACAATCTAGCGGAAGGAGTTTAGTACGAGAGTCAATGCATGAAAAATCGATAGGTAATGTGTACATGCTTTGAAACATGGCTATTCTTTGTACTTTTAAGTTCATGTGCATAAGTTATGCTAAGATACCAGCACAATCTAGCGGAAGAAGTTCAGTACGAGATTCGATGAATGTAAAATCAATAAGTAATGTGTACACGCTTTGAAACATGGCTATTCTTTGTACTTTAAGTTCATGTGTATAAGTTATGCTAAGATAGCAGCACAACCTAGCGGAAGAAGTTTAGTACGATATTTGTTGCATGCAAAATCGATAGGTGATGTGTACACGCTTTGAAACATAGCTATTCTTTGTACTTTAAGGTCATGCGTATAGGTTATGCTAAGATAGCAGCACAATCTAGCGGAAGAAGTTTAGTACGAGAGTCGATGCATGCATAATCGATAGGTAATGTGTACACGCTTTCAAACATGGCTATTCTTTATACTTTTAAGTTCATGTGCATAAGTTATGCTAAGATAGCAGCACGATCTAGCCGAAGAAGATTATTGCGATATTTGATGCTTGTAAAATCGAAAGGTGATATCTACACTCATTAAACATGGCTATTCATACTGCTATTTTGTTCCTAAGATTTTTAAACATAGCTAATCCTAATGCTGCTCTTAACGACGTAGAGCTAAGGATTGATTACGTGACCGTGACGTCACGACCACGTGCTCTTCTTTGGTAAACATAGCCACGTGCTTTTTTGACAGCTGTCTTCTTGACGAACTCTAACCTCACTTTGAAGGACAATAGAGCGTCGCTAACCTCACTGCTGCCATCTTTACGGCAGTAAACCTCAAGGGTGCCACCTTATGCATGTTATAGCGCGGAATTTAAAATCCAACAGCAGAACGTCGCTAACCTCACTCTTGCCATCTTGATGGGCTTAAACCTTACTGTTGCTACCTTGGTTATACGCTTTTGTGTTAGTTTACTGTTCATCGCTAAGCTGTTCGCATCATTGAAGTAGAGAGTAACCAATGTCGAGTAGATTTAAAGAAGAATCTGTTAGCAGAAGATAAAAGTCCGTCATGGAAAAACCTATTTCTAGGTATATTTGCCATGAGTGTGGAAAAGCATTTTCCCGAAGCTATCACAGGAGACGTCATGAGATATCATGCAGGACAGTTTTTAATGCAAACATTGTAGGAGAGAGTTCATGAACGCATACAACGCTCAACGGGAACAAAATACAAAGAGCTCAACCATATTCCAGCGAACACTGATATATGTTTAAAAAGTACACCTCTGCGAGAGATTTTTAATTCTTCCTTGTTGTCTAGACCTGCTGCGAGTTCTGTTACTAAGCACAAACTTCAAGATAAAGAGAGGCAAGATCATAATTATGATAATAAGGATAATCATGTTCATCAAAACAGTAGTAAAGGGAAAGTAGAAGAAGAAAATCTTAATGTTTCATTGCCGTTACAGCTTGATGATTTTACTTCATTTCCTAAGCCTACTACACGTTCTGTCGCAGTGCAAACATCTCAAGAAGAGATGCAAGGTAAAGAAGAAGGAAACTTCAACGCTTCATCGCTATCGAAACAAGTTAAGTTTGTACCTAGAAACGCTACTGCTGAAGCACGTATTATATCAAAACAAGTCCCTACACATCAACTGTCTGCATATAGACTCAAAGTTCACAACGAGCCTCTGTTACCCTATGTAGATATAAGCTACTGTAAAGACCCCAACGTACTGGTAAAACGTTTACAACTGCTAAGAGCCTATCATGATGCTGGTTACACACAGTACAAAGAAGATATTTTTGAAATAGATCATGAATTACGTCGTGTTGGTATTATTAAGTAAGCGCTTACCCTCACCTAAGTCATCCATCTGTAGTATATAGTCGATCGAGTAGCTATATTCGTATAGATTATTTCCCAACATTCTCCCTTCCTTAGGGTGTTAACTCCGCCTCTAGTTGTAGAGCCGGTCTCAAGCCCGGATAAAGAGAGGAGAGGCACCCTAGCCCTTTAGCCCTTTAGCCCTTTAGCCCTTTAGCCCATTAGCCCTTTTACCCATTAGCCCTTTAGCCTATTAGCCCTACAAGGAATGTGCGGTAATCTACTCTTCTTAGAACAAAGGTATCCCCTGACATGTTGTATTGCGTACAGTGTTCTGTTCTACTTATTTAGTGTTCTAAACACTTCAATCAATGTTCCGATCACATGATAAAGTTAACAGCATAGAGTGCAGTGTTCGATTCTAGTCTTGTTAGGTTTCTTTAGTGATTTGCAAGTCTAAACATGCATAATGACGTCATCACTGCAGCACGTGCTTACTCTAGCTATCCCGATGCAGGTTTATGCCTTGACATAAGAGGAGGCCTTAACAGCTTATGTATAGCCGCTATTGTTTAAAGATAGCTGCTGTTAAGAAAAAGCACGTAGAATTTTTCAAATTACCCGCCACCACATTTCAAAGGTATGAGGTTTAGTGCTGTAAAGATACCTGCACGATGCAAAGCTAGCTTTCTTCATCAGAGCAGCCACCATCTTGTGTGAGCACCTCTAGACCGTATCATAAGGAGCTGTGTATAGTCACCGTCTTGTCGCTGCTACCTTGCGCAAGCACCCCTAGGGCGTCTCATAAGAGCAGCAGCCATCTTGTGCAAGCGCTCTTAAGCTGCCTCATAAGAAGCTATGTATAGCCCCCATCTTGTAGAATTAGTTAGCTGCCAATGCCAAAGGGCCTAAGTAGGGATCGAACCGTCGATCTCATCATTAGACTATGTTTTTTTCTTGTTCCTTGTACTGCAAACCTAGGTATCAGGTTTTGCTCTACGATGCACCGTTTTCGAGATATTTAACATTTTGCATTTAAGCCCCAAATTTAATTAATCGAACCTGCACGGCACGTTATACTCTCTACCATAGCTAAACCTGATCATGTTACGAATACTTGCTTCAATACAAGCTAAAACAGAGCGAATGCCAAAGGGCCTAAGTAGGAACCGAACCGTTGCTCATCATTAGACTTTGTTTTTCTTGTTCCTCGTTCTGCGAACCGAGGTACTGGGCAGAAAATTTTTTGTCCGTTTTGCTCTACGATGCACCGCTTTCGAGATATTTAACATTTTGCATTTAAGCCCCAAATTTAATGAATCGAACTAGCACGACGCGTTAGCCTCTAAGCTAGCTTTCTTCATAAGAGCAGCAGCCATCTTGCGCAAGCACCCTTAAGTCGTCTCATAAGGAGACGTGTATAGCCGCCATCTTGTGTCCGCCATCTTGCGCAAGCATCCTTAGGGCGTCTCTAGCCATCTTGTGCAAGGACCCTTAAGTCGCCTCATAAGAGCAACCGCCATCTTGCGCAAGCATCCCTAGGGCATCTCATAAGGAGCCATGTATAACCGCCATCTTGCGCAAGCATCCCAAGGGTGTCTCATAAGAACCTATGTATAGCGGCCATCTTGCACAAGCACCTTTAAGGAGTCATGTAAGGCCACCATCTTGTGCAATTAGCGTCGAGAGATGGCTGCTGTAGAAATTTTCTTTTTAAATTATCCACCACCATATTTCAAAGGTATGTACCTAAAGAGTGTAGCACTGAGGTTTGCGATGTAAGATGGCGGATGACAGCTGACAAAAAAGCGCGTGAGTTTGTTTACTAAACAGGAGCACGTGGAATTTTTCAGTTTGCCGCCACCACATTTCAAAGGTATCTAGCTAAAGATGGCAGCACGGTGCGCTCTTGATTAAAGATTGCGGATGACAGCTAACAGAACTTTTCAAATTGCCCGCTACTACATGTCATAATGAGGGCAGCACTGTGTTCTGTGGATTAAAGATGGCGGATGACAGCTGATGAAATTGTCCGCATGATAGCAGCACAGTGCTCTATTGATTAAAGATGGCGGATGACAGCTGTCAAAAAAGCACGTGGCTTTGTTTCCAAACAAGAGCACATAGAATTTTTCAAATTGCCGCCACCACATTTCAAAGGTATCTAGCTAAAGAGTGCAGCACTGTGCTCTGTTGATTAAAGATGGCGGATGACGGCTGTCAAAAAAGCGCGTGAGTTTGTTTCCAAACAAGAGCATGTAGAATTTGCCGCCACCACATAGAGGGCAGCACGGTGCTCTCTTGATTAAAGATGGCTGTTGTCAGGTGGAATTGCCTGCCACCACATTTCAAAGGTATCTAGCTAAAGAGGGCAGCACGGTGCTCTCTAGATTAAAGATGGCTGCTGTCATAAAGGATTTTTCTAATTATCCGCCACCACATTTGAAAGGTACGTAGCTAAAGAGGGCAGCACTGTGCTCTATAGATTAAAGATGGCGGATGACAGCTGTCAAAAAAGCACGTGGATTTGTTTATCTCACGCTAGTGTGGTTAAGTTGGTAGCACTAAAGTTTAGGCCCGCCAAGATGGCAGCACTGCCGATGACAGGTGACGAATTTTACATCTACTACGATAAAGAGGGCAGCACTGTGCTCTCAGGATTAAAGATGGCGGATGACAGCTGTCAAAAAAGCACTTGGCTGTCAAAAAGCACGTGGCTTTGTTTACCACGCGCTAGTTAGGTTAATTTGGTACCACTAAGGTTTAGGCCCGTCAAGATGGCAGTACTGAGGTTAGCGATGCGTTGTTGTCTGTCAAAAAGCACGTGGCTGTCAAAAACACGTGGCTTTGTTTACCTCGCACTAGTTAGGTTAAGTTGGCACTACTGAGGTTTAGGCCCGTCAAGATGGCAGTACTGAGGTTAGCGATGCGTTGTTGTCTGTCAAAAAGCACGTGTTTGTCAAAAAACACGTGGCTTTGTTTACCTCGCGTTAGTTAGGTTAAGTTGGCACTACTGAGGTTTAGGCCCGTCAAGATGGCAGCAGTGAGGTTAGCGATGCGTTGTTGTCGATGACAGCTGTCAAAAAGTACGTGGCTTTGTTTACAAATTCAAATCTCGCGCCAAAATTCAAATTTCCCGCGGGAGGTGGAGGCCTCTCCCGAGAGCCCGAGGTGGAGGTGGCGCCCGAACTCTCCCATTATACTACTCACCTGCTATGCATTGCGGGGGGAATGGGAAGATGGGAAGGGATAGACAAGGAAGAGGGGAGGAAGCGGCCGAGGCCTTAAGTGAGGTACCATCACGGCATTTCCCAGCAGAAGTGGGAAACCACGGAAAACCACTTCGAAGATGGCTGAGGAGGGAATCGAACCCACCTCTACTCAGTGGTCCTCTCGAAGCTGACTGGACCCGGTTCCAGCCCTCGTACAACTTTTCAAATTTCGTGGCAGAGCCGGGAATCGAACCCGGGCCTCCGGGGGTGGCAGCACATTACACTAACCACTACACCACAGAGGCGGACCTCTTAAGAAACGTAAGAGTGAAAACTGTAATTCATTGTTACGGAGATTCCGAGGTGGACAGAGGTGAAACAAAGTGCGGGCACGAATGGGTCTATCTACTACAATCAAAAGATTAATTAAAGCTTTAAAATTAAAGTTATAGTTCTTTTCTCCTCTCTCTTTTCTATAAGTGGCAAATATTAACAAAACAAGTCGCTGGCGACGGAACAACGTTTCAGGTACGGTAGTTTAAACTCTGAGCTTAAGGCTCCCAATGTTATTCGAGCACTCAAGAGACAGGTCTCCCAATTTCATTTACAAGAACAGAAAGCTCATACCTTCATCACGGCAACTTTCAACAACCCGACTAAAATTTACACTTTCCATGCCGCTCTAGGCACGGCCTACATTTTACAATTATAAAATAATTCACTGTCTTAAATAGAAATGACTAAGTTTTACAGGAGTATCGAATACTCATTCTAGCGGGCCTTTGTGGGAAGAAAAATAATACAGGTCAAAGTTACTGGCCCGAAAATCAAAATGACGCGGAGGCACTTAGAAGTTTAAAACCCTAGTTGGGCTCACTGCCCGACGTTACAGAGGCTAATCCGAGGTGACTAGATGGAGAAGCTACCGATAGAAAACAGTTACAAAACATAGTCACCTCAAATGGGGATCTCGAGAGTGTGTCACACTCTCTTCCCGAATTTAAGCTAAGTGATTTTCGGCTTGTTTGAAATTTACGGTACATGTTTGGAAGGTTGAGATTACATTATTAAAGATAGGAAACTTTCCCCTACAGCTAGCTGCCATTACCTTATTGCACTGGACTGCTCGATGAAGGGCACACATTCAGTAAACTGGACGATCAAGAAGACAAAGTGGCTCGAAAAATTGCCAACTTTTATACCCGAGAGGACGATTCTAAAATGATCTGGGCTAAAGCTCGACACATCCCAATTTCCATTGGATAATTAAATATGTACAAGAAACCCATGACTGGTTGAAAATTAAATACCCAACATTTCCTATTGCTTAATTTTGAAGTTGGCGGAACGAGATCGAAGTGCTGACAACTGTGATACACCAAAAAAGGCAAATCAAATCAGTTTAGGAAACCTTAAATTAACAAATTACTTTAGAGTTTTAATAGATCCTCTTAACACTAGTGGGCATAACATACGTTCTTTTGGTAGAGACATCTGGACATCTGTGAGGAAAGTCCAAACTTCTTGCCCAAGTAGTTGCAAGTTTATATTGAAGATGGCGTTTTTCCTTTGAATGAGCGGGGCGGGTGTACTGTACCCGGTCAAAATACATAAACTGCAATGGACTTCTTTCTTAGAACGTAATGACGTGGATTTCACATTCGGTGTGGGAGAAGCTGGTCCAACTCAAGGCGGGCCAGGCGTTGGTGGAATGTGATCGTGGATACGAGTTTGAAGTAATAATTGTGAAATAGTCGCCTCCGTGGCGTGCTGGTCCTGGGTCACAGGGTCTCTGGTTCGATACCCGTCCGGGTCGGGAATTTTAACCATATTTGGTTAATTCCCATGGCACGGAGACCGGGTGTATGTGCCGTCTTCATCCTCATTAGGACGCGCAGGTCGCCTACGGGAGTGCAGGCCTCTCCGGAGACCATTATTATTATTGTGAACTAGGTATTTCGAGTTCGGATGTGACCGTATTTCGTGATAAGGAAGTATTTGCGAAAACGGACCGGTGTAGTGTACCTTGTCCCTCACCGACAGAGAAATGGGAAAATGTTGCTGTAAATAATGAAATTCTCTTATGCATCAAATATTTTATTCTATGTTTTATTGTCCGCAAAGCTATTACATTTTCCCGTTGAGAACAGGGAACCTATTCGCATCCGTAGGAAATATCATAACTTGTCACCTGAGACAAGTTCTACGATCAGCTTTCTACCTCGGGGAAGAAAGAGCATGAACCACTGATGGACGAGGAAGATGAGTGTTCTCAAGGGAAGGGAGGTGCTGATAAGACGACCTGTCACCACGGTAGTTATGAAGAAAGTAGTATCGAAATCAGTGAGTCTTTATTTTGGGGAACTTTCTGAAAAATAAAGCCCTTGTTTTAGCCTGTGTTAACCTTTGAAAGTAACATTAATTTGTCAAGTGATGTGTGGAAGTGTGATGTTTCTTCGACAAAAATTATAAAGGTGTGTACTAAAATTCTGGCTGGTATTCTTGTCAACAATTTTACGAAGGTCTCAAATGAAAATAAAATATCAAAAGAAATTACGAAGAAACTTGGAGAGCAGGGAACCAAGAGGATGTGTGTTTTAGCTAAGTGCTGTGAGTGGCTGATGTTCGTTTCAATGTCCTTCGCCTGGTGTCAACATGGAAACCATTTTCAGTGCTACGACGGTGGGTTTCGAACCCCTCCCATTTTCCGAATGCAACTCACGCTCTACTAGATGCCGAGAGAGTTGCCCTTGCGGTTAGGG
Organism: Anabrus simplex; assembly: GCF_040414725.1. NCBI lineage: Eukaryota > Metazoa > Arthropoda > Insecta > Orthoptera > Tettigoniidae > Anabrus > Anabrus simplex. The sequence continues at coordinate 126,525,519 of NC_090275.1, read as the reverse complement.
TCGAGGTATTAGCGCGATTGTCCGTAAGATGAATATTTCTCTCAAATGCTAAGCGTTTTAAAAAGCTGCCCTAGTGCTGGGCAATCTTCGAGATTCGTACTGGCAACCTTTGAAACACAAACTATGAATCGCTTATGCATCGCTGTGCGACATCTGGCGTGCACTTTACGTACTAGTACTGTTGTTATTTACACAGCAAAGCCAAACTATAGAATTCACTCTAGGAATAAGATTCGCATCGAGAAATGTTATATAGTGTGTGTGACACAGTTGCTGGCTTAAGATAACAAAGGTTTAGCAAAATTCATATCGATCGATCATACTATCGATTCAATTCAGATTTCATTTCCATTCAGTTGGCAGTACTACTGGAACCGGAATTGCTCCCTCCTTACTCCTCAAACCCGCACATAAATCTATCGATAAAAAGTGCGCAGATGATATTGTAGTTGGTCTTCACGGCGTGTTCGCCTCAACAACTTATTACTCTTCTCAGTTTTGTAATAAGGCGAATATGATAGAAGTGCGCAGAATATTTGATACCGAGCTCGATAGTTGCAGTCGCTTAAGTGCGGCCAGTATTCGAGTGATAGTGGTTTCGAACCCCACCGTCGGCGCAGCCCTCAAGGTGGTTTTCCGTGGTTTCCCATTTTCACAACAAGCAAATACCTTAATTAACCACTTTAATTAATGAAGCAAAGACGCAAGATCTCACGTTCCAGGACACTGCCCTCGAGGTGGTAGAGGGGAGATCCCTCACTGAGTCCGAAGGAAAAACGAACCATGGAGGGTAAACAGATACAGAAAGAAAGACAAACGAAAGTAAGAAGATACTTGATATGTTCATTTACTGTGTGAAAATATCGCTCACAGGGTCTGTTGATGCATGCATTTCAGTGGGCTTGGCAGACTGATGAGCGATAGCAACTTCTGGCTCGGTGAGGAAAGCAACGGGAAACTACCTCACTTCTCATTTTCCTAGTATGCCTCCTCAGTGACGCCTGGGCTATCTATGATAGCTTTTGGTGGAGCTGTGGAGGATCAAAGCAGCCTTCGGGCTGAATACGCAACATACTGTACGTGATGGTAACATCCTGCCAAGGTTCCTTTGTGAGAGACAAATCAAGTCACACCGGTGAAGAAACCTTGCAGATCACTGAGGCCAACAACCTGTTGCGCACACCACTGACCCATATTCGAGAGATAACCACCTGCACTCGCCCTTGGGGCAATTAGCACAGGTCATTCACACCCACATCTTGTTCACTTTCAGCCTCCCTAGAGTAACGGTTAGTGTTGGCCTCAGTTTCTTTACCGGACTGATAACATGTAGTTCTTGATGTAAAGCTTGGTTTTGTGTCGTAGAATGCAATGGTATTTTTAATCTCAGTTCTTCTATATAGAGCAGTCGTCTTCTGAGCTCACAGGTTAGTCTCGAAGGAGCGGATTTTTTTTTTTTGTCAGGCACAGAAAGGTCCATGGCCTTAAATCTTTCTAGTGTAGCTAGCTTATCCTTCGATAGCTAAGGCGTATGTCATGATACGGTCGGTTTGTGCGTAGACTTTTTTCTTAGCAGCATGTAAATTATTAGGAACCCTCTGCCATCTGTTGAATATATTTGGAAGCTGGTAAAGGTTAGAGAATCAAAGAGTATCTAGCAGAGGAAGTGTACACTCTCTGTCTTGACAGGTAGTAATCAAGCAATGACATTGCTGAGGATGAAATTCACATATCAGAATATTAATGAAAGCAACCTGCTAAGTACAGAATGTATTGCGGGTCAGGGTAAGCCTTCGCCTGCAATTATTGGAGTGATTGTTTATTGATTTGATTGTATTATTCATGAACCTTTCTGTGCCTGGCAAAAAATAAAAAAATAATACAGAAAAAAAAACGCTCCTTCGAGACTAACCTGTGAGCTCAGAAGACAACTGCTGTATATAGAAGAACTGAGATTAAAAATACCATTGCGTTCTACGACACAAAACCAAGCTTTACATCAAGAACTGGCGCTGCAGTCCCGTGCGAAGTTGAACGATGCGCTGTTTGGCAAAAGCTAGATTGTTTGGCACTGTCACTACTGGAGCTTCCCGATAAATTGAAGTATATACTTCCAGGAAGAAAAATGCCAGTCTCCTGTGCAGCTTATGGCTGCATAGATACGTTCATAAAGGGCAATGGCGTATCGTTTCACAGTTATTTTCCTAGAAATTCATTTCCGTGCATATAAAATAATACTTTGCGTAACACTTATTGTCATGTGAATTGGCCTACTTTGGGCTGACTTCGCGACTGATTCTTTGGATCTTACCTCGAGGACTGAAGGCCTGACGTTGTGCATGATACCGAGTCACTGGCTGCAGGCTTTCTGTCAGCTTGCATTCAAGATATAGTGGGTTTGAACCCCATTGTCGGCAGCCCTGAAGATGGTCTCCAAATTCTACACCAGGCAAATGGTGAGGCTGTACCTGAATTAAGGCCATAGTCGTTTCCTTCCCACTCCTAGGCCTTTCCTATCCCATCGTCGCCATAAGACCTATCTGTGTCGGTTTGATGTAAAGCAATTGGTAAAAAATATTGTAAGTACTTTTTCAGTTCTCTTCAATCATATAATTTACCACTCTCCCTTCCCATTAACGAAACTCATTTTACAAGTTAAAATCTTAAAGCAAATCATGAATTTCAGGAAAAGCTAAATACAATAGGCTGAAACCACAACCTAGTGTCGTATTTCCACTTGTAATCAGGTTTAGAAAACATCGACAGTAATAATTGTTCCGGAAATATCCGTGGAGCAGAAAGAGGTGAAAGAAGGTGCGGGTGTTGAACGGGTCAAACTACGATATCAGAAATTGAGTTAACACTTTAAGTAAAGGTTATATTTCTTTCAGAATTTCAAACGTAACAAATTTTCACTCAGTGCAATAACGAGGTTACAGGTGCAATGACAATTTCAAAAATTGGAAAATTCAAGATTCAGAACTTTAACAATTCTGGGCTTGAAGCCCCTAGGTTACAAATTTGCAATTTCAAAGTGGTATTATGTAGGCAAGGGCAGAAATCCCCCAATTCAAGAGCACTTCGATCCAAGAAATTTACAGCCGTCCAGAGGCACTCCTCAATATTAAAGCAAACTAGAAAAGAGCTTACGTGCTCTCCAACATTCATCTAATGTTAACCGCCCGCTTAAGGCAACATTACACAGAACTTTATGAACTCTGGCCTCTCAAGACACAATTTACAAAATTTGTTTACACAGGGGTATCAATTACCCAACCTACTGGGCCTTTGTGGAAAAGGAACAGGTTAAATAAATGGCCCGAACACAAACTGAATGGAGGCGTTCACTTGCGCTCCTAGGAAAAAGTATTAAAACCCTGACAGGCCTCTCGGCCCGATGATACAGGGGCCAATCCCAAGCAACTGCGGTGACTCGAATGAAAGTTAATACATTACAGCGAAGAAAAACAGTACTAAATCGTAGTCACCTCAAACCAAGTTCTAAGACTTAAATTTTGCATGAAAAGGAAGAAGTTTATGTCAAACGGTTTACATAGTCAGAAATTCGGACCTCCCCCTCGGATACGTTTGCGGAGACAGCTAGAAAGATAGAATATTGGTGGCCATTACCTGGCTGATGTTCTGCCTGCCCAAGAATGAGGCACCCCGCCTCCTGTCTTAACACACACACTCAGAAAGACGACGATAAATGAGACGAGGTAGCCAGAGCAGCCGCAGTCTGTATACCCAAAGGGAAGGTTCGAGAAGATTCTGGACTAATCCGGACACACCCTCTCAATTTCACTGGCAAATTCAAAAGTTACATCCAAAGAACCAAAAGAGGCCTGTGATAGGCTGAAAAATTATTACAGAAAATTCTCATTGACCAGAATCAAAACTGGCGGAACAAGAAAGAAGTGTTGCAAACATTGAAATATATAAGAAAAACAAATGAAAGTTGATTTACTAAAACAACCATGAACACAAAATTTCTTTGAATAACAACTTCTTGTACCTTGCACCAGAGTGCATGACCATAGTTTTTGGTAGTGACATCTATAGCGAAATGTGCAGACTTCTTGAAGTAAACAAACACCAAGCAAATAAATCCAGTCAGTTTAGACAACTTCACAACAACACAATTACTCAATACTTCAGTAGTGGCATCTTCTGATTAAATTCCCAAATTCTTGTAATAGCAGTTTCACATTTGTTGGATGGATAGTGTTCATTAAGGCGCTTCCTTTGAATGAGCAGAGTTGAGGTGTACCTCATTTCCATTCAAAATATTTTTGATAAGTCTTTTCCGAAAGTTGATTTGTAGAAAATTTGGAAATCCAGATTTAAAGTCTCCTTGCGATCGTAGAAGTTAATTACGTGCTGATTAAATATGACGGAAAGACCTGCCGCCGCTGCCGATACCCAAGGTGAGGTTGCCCGGACCCCCCAAGTACCCTCAGATACAACTCTCCCGCTACTATGAGAGGGGTAGTCGTAGTGATGGTCGCCGCAGATCAGATGTAGATGTGCAGTTCCCAGATGGATTGGCGGTAGGATTACCACGCCTCTTCCCTTGCCGGAGAGATGGAGCTCCAGCACGCCGTCCACAAGGAGTCTTCACTAGAGTGGAGTGGGCCCTTACCGCACTCCGGTATCTCTCGGCAGATGTTGAGAGACGGCCGCTGACGGCTGAGGGGTTACTGAAAGAATGATGACTGGGCGACAGAGATGTGTTGCTGGAGGTTTGAGAGTACGATCTTTATTGGTGTGAGGCAGAGGTGCGGGCGGCGTTTATGGTGAGTATGTGTCAACAATGCGTGGATGCAGGAGACGGGCGCTTCGTAATGGCCACCAGAGAATTGACCACAGGAAAAAAGAGAGGGAAAGATAGTACATATCAGGTGATATACAAAATTCTATCAAAAACGGGGCAGAAGGCCTCGAATCAATCGTTAATATGATTTTAAAATAATTTCTTTAAAAAACATAACCTTCGACTCCTGCCAAATTATAATGGCTAAAGTAAACAGCAATGAAATTACACAGGTTTCACCTGAGAGGGACGAACACTAAATATCCTCTCTGTGGCTGGGTTACTGACTTAAAATGTAACCGGCGTTAGGAAGTCAAGAATGACGCACGGCCCATGGAATCTGGGGGCAAGCGTGCCCGCAGGAACAAATTTTTTACCATGACCTGATCTCCGACTTTTAAATTGGTGGGCCTCCGTCCACCATCATATCTTTCCCTAACCTTTTCGTGGGCAGCTTTAAGATTGACTTTAGCCTTCTTCCATAGATCTCTAAGATTATCGGGATCTATTGTCTCTGGTAATATGTCATTAAGTGACCAAAGATTAGAGAGCGGCCTGTTAGGAACAAATTTAAACATGAGAGAAGCTGGAGCGAACTTGTGGGACTCATGAACCGCCGAATTTAGAGCAAAAGCCAGCCAATGCAGGGAAGTATCCCACCTGGAATGATCTTCATGATGAAATGCAATTAAAGCAGATCTAAGGTTACGATTGACCCGCTCAGCCAGAGACGGTTGAGGATAATAAGCTGAAGTAGTTACATGTGATATAGACAGGTCAGAACAGAATTTACGAAATAAGTTGGACGTAAATGGCTTTGCATTATCAGAACCTATATATTGACAAGGACCAAAAGAAGCAAAAATAGTATTCAAACAATAAGTAGTAGACTGAGCGGTGGCCAGCTTAGTTGGAAGTAACCAAGAAAATCTAGTGAAACCGTCTACACTCACGAGAATAAATTTATTTGAGTTCCCCTTTGATTGTGTTAAAGGGCCGACGTAGTCTATATATAGACGTTCCATGGAGCGAGACGCTTGATGAGATGACAATAGACCTAGTTTAGTGGACAAGGTGGGCTTACTAAGCAAACAAGGTTTGCAAGCTTTTACCATTTCAAGATTTTCGCCGTCCATACCTTTCCAAATGAACATCTCTCGGATCTTTTCCCAAGTTTTGAAGATGCCTAAATGCCCCCCTAATGGGCTCTCATGATAGTACTTGAAGATCATAGGTACAAGCACAGCTGGAACTACTACTTTCATCTTCTGATCATGCCTCGACGGGCAACACAAAACCCCGCTCAATACATCAGGGACGACATGTTCCCCAGAAGAAAGGGTTTGCATAATAGGAGCCAGCACAGGATCTTCACGTTGGTATTTTTGGATATCCCGAAACAACATGGTGGCATCAGTTAGAATGTCATTAACGCCGGAAGGTATGGGCGTGGGAAGAGAAGAACTATCTTCTAGTTCGGTGGTCCCCACATCATGTGGCTTAGTCCATCCGCCACCATATTTTCAGATCCTCGATGCCTCACATCAAATTGGAAGGCAGAAATCCTAATGACCCAGCGGGTTATACGACTAGTACGACGCGGCCCAGGTAATACCCAACTTAAAGCTTGGTTATCTCTTTCCAAGTCGACATGTTCCAGATACAAACGGAACTTCTCTAGTGCAAACAAAACTGCCAAACCCTGAAGTTCATAGATGGAACATTAGGCCTCTTGAACCGATAAGGTCCTAGGCAATAGGTCGCCTTCCGAGTTCCGTTTCCTGAAGCAGGACAGCAGCCACCGCCGATGACGAGGCGTCGGTTTGAAAAATGAATTTATTTGAAAAATCTGGCATTGCTAGAACAGGGGCGTTACAAAGAGCTAATTTCAGATCTTCGAAAGTGGTTTGTTGAGACGGCCCCCATTCAAATTTGACGCCTTTCCTAAGAAGTAAGTTCAAGGGCGCCGCTCTGTTAGCGAATTTAGGAATAAATATCCTGAAAAAATTCACCATGCCTATGAACCTGGCAATACCTTTGATGTCCTTAGGAGGTTTGAAATCACGGATGGCCTGTGTTATAAAATGATCAATGGAAACACCATCGGACGACACAATATGCCCTAAGAATGACATGGAAGGCTTAGCAAAAGCTACTTTGGTTAACTTGACAGTCAACCCAGCCTTACGAAGGCGACTGAGCACTTCCTTTAGATGATCTAGGTGTTCTTCAAATGTCTCAGAAAATACAACGATATCATCGAGGTAGTGATACGAATATTCGAATTTGATGTCCGAGAAGACCCTATCTAGCTGTCTAGTAAGAACAGCTGGCCACGTGGGGATCCCGAGAGGCACGCGGTTGTACTCATACAAGTTCCAAACCGTGGCAAAAGTAGTTAGATGTTTCGATTCTTCAGCTAGAGAGATCTGGTTGTACGCCTGATTCAAGTCAAGGGTGGTAAAGAACTTGCCTTTCCGAAACCATGTAAAACGAGAGTGAAGATCGAGACGGGGCACAGATTGTAACACCACCTTACGGTTTAAAGCCCTATAATGAATCACAGGCCTGAAGCGTTGCCTACGAGATACACCAAGGCCGGGAAATACAGCACTCTAAACTTGTCTCGAGATATTTCCGACAAGCGCCGCTAGAGTTCTCTTTACTATTCTGTCTCGCGCGCTCATTGCAACACGTTGGTTTGCGAAAAACTATTAAATTTAATTAAAACTAGTAATTTCAGAGGACACCAAACAGATATAAGATACAAAATAGACTAAGAGCAATTGTATGACTTATTTTCTAGAACGTAGGCCTTTTGTCTCACACTGTGTTTTAAGACGAAATAAGTAATTCACGAAAACTTCGTGATCAATTAAGACAAATACATATCAGCAGCATTAATGTTCAAATGATCACAAGAAACAATTCATATAATCTCATAGAATATTATCTATAATGTATGACGTACCGATACAGAAGATTAGCTTACCTGAGGTGCAGGAAATTATCAAACTTTCTGCACTTTGCGGTTCAGGGATTTCCTTCGGAAATTCTTGAACGTATCATCCTGATCGGAAATTTTCGATGAAGTTCAGATATCTTAAAACGTTTTTCTGATTTAATTGCCCGTATCCTACTTCTCAATTTAAATATTGTTTCCCTTAACCTGGTATTCGACTTTCTCGTCAATAAATATTTCGATTTAAAAGATCTACTCGTAGACTTTCCCTTACATAGAAACGAGACTTGTAACCCTTTTTCGTTTGTGACTGGTGTAGAACCGTTATTTGTTGAAGATATATCATTATCTGAATCAGAAATTCTACTAAATTTTGATGGTACGTCATTTCTGGGAGCTGGATCCTTCCTGCGCTTGTTACTGTTCTGTTTATGAACAGGGTACACACTAAAAACAGAAGGAACTTTGTTGGGAAGAATTCGCTTGATTGATGTACTTACACTAAAATCTGACTTTTTTTTTGTTGCTAGTTGCTTTACGTCGCACAGACACAGATATGTCTTATGGCGACGATAGGACTGGAAAGGGCTAGGAGTGGGAAGGAAGCATCCGTGGCCTTAATTAAGGTACAGCCCCAGCATTTTCCTGGTGTGAAAATGGGAAACCACGGAAAACCGTATTCAGGGCTGCCGACAGTGGGGTTCGAACCTACTATCTCCCGAATACTGGATACTGGCTGTACTTAAGCGACTGCACCTATCGAGCTCGGTGAATCTGACGTATTAAAATGCGAGCTACACACTCGATAAGAATAATTGTTAGGTACCTAAAGACATCCTAGCTTATCGCCTTGCCTGGAAATGGCTTGCCTCCACTTCTCTCTTAAACCGCGCTCCGAACGGAAGCTATGAACTGTCACATTTTCTTGCTTTTTAGCAGTATGGGAAGTACACAGAGATACACAACAGTTCGCCATCTTCTCAACCTCACATACACACACCGATAGAAAAAATACTGACAATAAATTGCACAAAATCAACACAACATCACTATTAGTCCGCACATCACAATGTTAAAAGTCCGCCAAGAACAGAACGGAAACCTGACATCTAGCGGCCAAGCCGTGAACACGATCGGGCCGCTTTTACAGCGGCAAATTGCTTCCTATTTCCCGGCCTTATGTATCTCGTAGGCAACGCCTGAAGCCACCTTTGGGTATCGGCGCAAGAAAAAAGGGCGATGAATTCGCCGACTTAGAAGGTCGAGTTATGCCATCCTTTAGCATTTGATCGATGATCTACTTAAGACCCCTCATTTTGGGTAGAGATAGCCTATAAGACGGAAACCAGACTGGAACCGAATCCGTAACTTCAATCTTGTATTTGATAAGGTCAGTGACACCAAGAGTATCAGAAAACACATCAGGAAAAGACTGACATAACTTACGAATACTTTCAGCCTGCTCCTCAGGAACATGTCTAAGGTCTAACAACATCTCATCCTAGGTAGACGGTACAGATGAACATGACAGAATTACACTTTAAGAGAGGATTTTTACCACTATTAGCAAATTTGAAGGTGCACGACTTGCTCTGAATGTCGATCACGAGACCAGCAGAAGACATGAAATCAGCCCCCAATATCACCGGGCAAGACAAGTGTTTAGCCACAAACAATTTTATTCTCCAGGTAAATTTGGAAATACGGATTTTAGCGAAAATGAAACCAAAAATTTATAATGAAGAAGAATTAGCCGAAACGCATTGGACTGAAAACGAACGATAATCAGGAAACTTATAAACAGTTTTTAATTTAGGATACCATTCGGCCGAAATAATGGAAATCACACACCCTGAGTCTAATAGAGCTGTGACGGGTTCATTTCTCACTTCAATTTTAAGGAATGGCACAAACGCAGGGGTCTCTGCAGCAATTCTGAGGCATTCTTTAGGGCCTTCAAACGATAAATTGGAAGAACCTTCACTTTTACCAGAGCCTTCACTGAGTTCAACAGGGGCTGAGCCTTGGGCAGATGAACATGCCGACTCAGCCGATGACACTAGTCACTTTCTATTATTGGAGTTCGTGGAGGTTGCACCAGAAGTTGAGCCGGAGGGGGTGCTATTGACATGAATGCAATTCTTGGGGAGGTGAGTAAATGAGCTACATTTGAAACAACCTTGGGATGACCCTGCTCCATTCTTTGTCCCATTCGATTTGATCAATGGGCACTTATTGCGCAAATGTTCCTCAGACCCACAAGCATAACATTTGCGGGTGGTGAAAGTTCGGCGATGTGGAGGCCGAGAGATATTAGAAGACGGAGGGGGCTCCTTAGCGACTCGCAAGGTGTCGGCATACCTCACTCCTTCGCCTATAACTCTGAAAACGTTTGAGGACGAGACGCAGAACATAAGTAATACCTATAAGGCGGAGAATACCTTCCACAATAGTTTGCACTATTTGGTCTCGGAAACATGCAGAGCGAAAACCCGGGTATAGAATTTAATGTCCTGGATGAAATCGGCAAGATTCTCATCCAACTGCTGTACTCTGAAATAAAACTTTTGTATCAAAGATGACATTGCCCTAGCCGGAATAAAGTTTGCCAAAAGGTGGGTGGAAATCTTCTATGGATGACCTATCGGTTATAGCTTTGACTATCTTGTCCGAGAGGACGCCTACGGAATATGGATACATGATTTGTAGTATTTGAGAATGACAGAGAGAAAATACCAAAGCGTGATCTTGATATTCAACCAAAAACCTTAGAAAAGAGATTACTTCTTTAGTGGAGTTTACTGAAAATTTAGAAGTTCCTTTCAGCAACATAGCCAGTGGATGAGGCAGACTACTGAAGCTGACGGCACAGAGGGTTGAGAGGTCTCAAACACAGCATTATTCAGAAAGAAAGGTGGAATTTGTCTAGGATGACCAGACTCAGTTTCCAATGGGGCAGAAGTTTGTTGAGTTGCCAAAGATTTTCTACTTTCTACAGCTTTGGAAGAATCCTCCTCAGTAGACACATTTACTAAGGGGACTTGGTCCGTTTTAGGAGCAGCTGCCCAAGTCAACAATTGACTAACTCTATTTGACATATCTGATATATGTTCTACCAAATTGATAGCCTCCTTAGCATGATCTTCTTTCAACTTTAGAGACAATAGGTCCCTAGCCCTGTTGTAAAAACTCTCTTAAGTTGGTTAGCAGATGGATCACTTACTTCACTAACTACAGACGCTAGCTCGGTGGTATTGTCCGTGATAGTGGATAGAGCCTCATCAATTTCCTTTTCCCCCAAAATTGTGATACAAATATGCAATTCTAAGGATTCTTTGGGTTTGGCAATATCTGCCAACAACTGTGCCTCCAGATTGGAACTTTCTAATGAGTAACTCGTAAATCAATTCCTCCTTGCGCAAGTACCCGGGAGCGAGGACTTTGGGAGGGCCAGACATGTTGACAGAAAAATTTCCAGCGACCAGAGAAAATTTTTAGAGTTCGAAACAGATCCTACTTTTAGCCGTCAAAAGGGCTTAAACTAGACCCATTCAACCACGCCCTGCTACCGCTTGTTCCGGAAATATCCGTGGAGCAGAAAAAGGTGAAAGAAGGTGCGGGTGTTGAACGGGTCTAACTACGATATAAGAAATTGAGTTAACACTTTAAGTAAAGGTTATATTTCTTTCAGAATTCCAAACGTAACAAATTTTCACTCAGTGCAATAATGAGGTTACAGGTACAATGACAATTTCAAAAATTGGAAAATTCAAGATTCAGAACTTTCACAATTCTGGGCTTGAAGCCCCTAGGTTACAAATTTGCTATTTCAAAGTGGTATTATGTAGGCAAGGGCAGAAATCCCCCAATTCAAGAGCACTTCGATCCAACAAATTTACAGCATTCCAGAGGCACTCCTCAATATTACAGCAAACTAGAAAAGAGCTTACGTGGTCTCCAACATTCATCCAATTTTAACCGCCCGTTTAGGGCAACATTACAGAATTTACAAAATTTGTTTTACACAGGGGTATCAATTACCCAACCTACTGGGCCTTTGTGGAAAAAGAACAGGTTAAATAAATGGCCCGAACACAAACTGAATGGAGGCGTTCACTTGCGCTCCTAGAAATGAAGTATTAAAACCCTAACAGGGCTCTCGGCCCGATGATACAGGGGCCAATCCCAAGCAACTGCGGTGACTCGAATGAAAGTTAATACATTACAGCGAAGAAAAACAGTACTAAATCGTAGTCACCTCTAACCAAGTTGAAGGGGAACTCGAGAGGGTAACGCATTCTCTATCCCCGATTTACAGTTTGAAGAACTTCTGAAATTTTACATGAAAAGGAAGAAGTTTACATTAAGCGGTTTACATAGTCAGAAATTCGGACCTCCCCCTCAGATACGTTTGCGGAGACAGCTAGAAAGATAGAATATTGGTGGCCATTACCTGGCTGATGTCCTGCCTGCCCAAGAATGAGGCACCCCGCCTCCTGTCTTAACACACACACTCAGAAAGACGACGATAAATGAGACGAGGTAGCCAGAGCAGCCGCAGTCTGTATACCCAAAGGGAAGGTTCGAGAAGATTCTGGACTAATCCGGACACACCCTCTCAATTTCACTGGCAAATTCAAAAGTTACACCCAAAGAACCAAAAGAAGCCTGTGATAGGCTGAAAAATAATTACAGAAAATTCTCATTGACCAGATTCAAAACTGGCGGAATAAGAAAGAAGTGTTGCAAACTTTGAAATATATAAGAAAAACAAATGAAAGTTGATTTATGGAAGAAACCCATGAACCCAAAATTATTTTGAATAACAACTTCTTTTACCTTGCACCAGAATGCATGACCATAGTTTTTGGTAGTGACATCTATAGGGAAATGTGTAGACTTCTTGAAGTAAACAGACATCAAGCAAATAGATCCAGTGAGTTTAGGCAACTTCACAACAACACAATTACTCAATACTTCAGTAGTGGCATCTTCTGATTAAATTCCCAAATTCTTGTAATAGCAGTTTCACATTTGTTGGATGGATAGTGTTCATTAAGGCGCTTCCTTTGAATGAGCGGTGTTTAGGTGTACCTCCCGGTACGATAATAATAATAATAATAATAATAATAATAATAATAACAGACAGATCATCTGATTGGCGAGTACCAAGCGGGTTTCAGGAAAGGTCGATCATGTGCAGAACAAATATGGAACTTGAAGACGATATTAAGGATTCGCCGAAGTGCCAGCACGATCGTCACCTTTGTGGATTTTAAGAAGGCGTATGACTCTGTGGACAGACAGACAGTATTTGATACCCTAGAAGAACTCAGAGTGGACAAGAAGACCAGAGCACTTATCCAGCAGACCCTCACAAGTACGACCTCTAAAGTGAAATTCCTTGGAGAAATCTCTGAGCCTTTTGAAATATGTACGGGCGTTCGTCAAGGTGACAGCATCTCCCCTATTCTGTTTAACTTAGTTCTAGACAAAGTTATTAGAGAGTGGGAAAAGGATATCAAGGGTGTGAACATCGGAAATTTGGGAAGCAAGGTTAATGTGAAATGTTTAGCATTTGCTGATGATCTTGCAATCATTACTAAGACCAAGGATGAAACAAGGTATGCCATACAGAGACTACACAATATAGCATCAAAGGCAGACCTCCAGATATCCTACGAGAAAACCAAGTACATGGAAAATCTACGTCAAAATAGCAAAAGAACTCCGCTAGAAATGGAAAACGGCACAATTTCACAGGTGCCCTCCTTCAAATACCTTGGAGAAATTATACTACCATCAGGATTAGACAGTAGTGCCAATGTAGAAAGAAACACCAAACTACATAAGGCATACAGACTGACGTGGAATTACTACAACAAAAGAGTCATATCGCGTAATGCAAAATTACGACACTACAAGACAGTTGTATTGCCCGAAGCTTTATATGCCTCAGAAACCATATGCTTAGGTGGTCACTCTAAAATTACAGAAATTGAAAAGCAGGAGCGGAAAATTCTCAGGAAAATTTATGGTCCTACGAGAGAAAATGGAATGTGGATTAACCCGCCAATGCACGGGTTGGGTCTGTGAGACCCATGCGCTGGTATTTCCAACATTTTCTGATAGACGGTGATAGCTGCATACTTGCGGCTTCTGCTACCTTCCTGTTATCACCGGTGTAGTATTCCTGCAGACGAACATGGAATTGATTGCTTTAGTACGTGAGCAGTGGTAAGTTAAAGTGCTCTGTGGGCCTGTGAGACCCAACCCGTGCAGTCGTGTAAGTTTTTTTATCATAAGCATTTTAGTCTTTCCATGTTAACCGTGTACATAAAAAAGGTTATAGGGTGATTATATCATAGCGTCTTGTCCAAATCCGTGGTTTAGCTAGCTTGGCTGTCTTTCACGTTAGTTCCTTGGGTTTTAAGTACAAAGGTGAGACTGAAAATGGGTTGACCTGGGCTAATCAGTTCGTTTCTTCGTAGGTCTAAAAAAAAGGAGTGTTATGGTGTCAGCAATCCACGTGATATGGAACGAGTTGCCGCATTATTGGAGGAACCATTGTCAGATGATGAAATTTACTACGGTTTTCCTCTCGCCGATGCACAGCGACGATAAAACTGAGGAAAGTATAGAAGGAAAGAGGAAGCCTGTAATAGTCACATTCCATAATTCAGCTAAGGGTGGTGTAGGCTGTGTAGACGAAAGGACGGCTCGAAACACCAGACGTTGGACAATGGTCGTCTTCTATGTATTGCTGAATATTACAGGCTTTAACGCATATTTAATATTCAGAGCCAACAACACTAACTCTCCAGACGCAAGGAACAGAATAATTTTTTTGAAGAAACTCTTGTTTCTTCTAACTGAAGAACAAATAAGAGAAAGAGCTGTCTCAAGATATCTTCCTAAGAGCATTCGCGATACGGCAAGAAGGATATCAGGGTTGCAGGACGTGAAAATACAGATAATAAAAGAGGACGTCGTGCATACTGTAGAGACAGAAAGACCCGCTACTCGTGCTGTTTGTGCAGAAAGTTAATGTATCTTGAACTCTCCATATTTGTGTGCAGTGAATGTAAAGCTGAAATGTGAATATTCCAGTGAACATTCTGGATCGTGAAGATTAGGTTATGACGATTTCATAAATTTTGATTTGATAAGTTCTGAATTTTGTGATCAAATAAAATATTGTGTGTAAATTTGCAGTGGTTAGAGAATTGCTTTGTAAAATGTTAAGTAAGTGTTAATCATCAAAGGTTTTGTGACAGCATTGTGTTTATGATGTTATCGGAATAGGAGGGAATGAATACTGAAAATAAAAATATATTAGCATACTATAAAAAAAGAAATATGATGATGGGTCTGTGAGACCCAACCCGTTTACTCATGTAACTTTTTGTGACCCGTGCACTGGCGGGTTAAGAGGAAAACAGCGGACCTCTACTCCTTCACCGACAGGTTTACTGATGCTGTACGGAAAAGGCGCCTTAATTTTTATGGCCATATCTACAGAATGAACAGCGACAGACTAACTAAAAGATTATTCAAAGTAATCAACTCAAAGAAGGTCAAAATAAAATGGCTAGAAGAAACTAAGGCGGACCTCCAAGAAATAAATATTACAGACGACATCATGGAAAATCGTGGAGCTTTTAGAACCAAAGTAGCTAATCATAAATTTAGGGTGAAACCAAAAAAAGACAACTGGTAGGAAGTGGTCGACAGAACGCAAGATGCAACACAGTGCATTCATGAAGAGATTTTGGGAGGATAAAAAGGCACAAACCATCAAACCAACTATCAAGTTCAAACGCGCTCTATGAATGGGCATAACGAAGGAATAATAATAATAATAATAATAATAATAATAATAATAATAATAATGATAATAGTATTGGCCTTACGTCCCACTATGTACTTGCACGGTTTTCGGAGACCCTGAGGCGTCGGAACTTTTTCCCACGGGAGTTCTTTCATGTGCCGCTAAATCTAGCTACAGGAGGCTGGCATATTTGTGAGCACCTTCATGTATCACCGGACTGAGCCAGTTTCGAACCTGCCAACTTGGGCTCAGAAAGCTAGGGTCTAAACCGGCGATGATAATATTTTGTCTATTTTACCCCAAAATATCGCCAACGTCTTTAGGCCTAAAAACTCGCTCTTACGCTTCGTAAGAGAAAGGACATTTTCGGTCGTTGAGCAGAATAATAGCAAAGTCCTGAGCATTCACACAGAAGGTAGCGAAATATACGAACCCTCCTTCTAAACATACAGTATGTTTTAGAAGACTTAATATTGCACCGGACGGTCAAGACTGGTCATCAAAATTGCAGACGTACCGTAACGCTATTTTGAGGAGGGAAATTTTGAAATCAATAAAAAACAACATCATTGCAAGAGATGAACAATTCTTTAAATTTTATTCTGAAAGTTTTCCGTATTTGCGATATGTTGCACGAGCGAGCGGAAGATTGAAGCTTGTGACGTCAAGCCGGTGATCCACCAGGCCGCAACTCAGGAGACCTGACGTTCAAGAAAAGCGGGAGAGGGAAACATTTCCGAATCGAAATATGGGAGCCATCTTTAAATCAGCATGGCCAACTTGATTGTCTACGCCCTAAGAATGAATAAAATCCATATTCCGGCGTTGCTTTTTGATCCAGAAGAGCTGGTTATAAATGGGGCATTTATTTGGAGTGTGTGGTGTCCTTTTTGTTAACAACTTACGGATAGAGTAAGAATATTTGGTAATATAACCATGGAAAACCACGGCCATCTGGTTTGTGTCTCTACACCTCATTGACGCGGGGATTCACCCCAGGGAGGGAAGAGAACGAGGAGAAACATTTATTGATTACATGAGACCGTACGGTCGATGATCGCGCTGATACTGGTCACCTGAATGTCGTATGTTTTGAGTGTGTTGTCGGTCGTGCTCGTAGTGTTCCTTTGTTAAGTGAAATGTGACTTTAAAATCGCAAAGAAATTGGGTAATTCGAGTGAACAGTGCAAGTATTAACGCATGAGACGTTAATAATTAGATGTTTAAACTGTGTCGACTTGTGAAACACTCGGTTTAACCTGTAAAATTATTATTATTAGTACTACACAAAGATCGCGACGCGTAGTGACAATTGAACAGTGGCTATAAGATACAGGATTCACGGACTCCGGTGTGCGCCCCAGTATCAGCACTCTTGGATTCGGGACTTAATTATCAAAGTCGCGGCGGTTCGTGGGCGGTGAAGCAATCGTACGTATCGTGGACGTATTGTGTTCCCAGGTAACTGGAGGGTCATCATCAACCAAGGACTATGGAGTTTCAACTGGTGACATCAACGATCGTCTCAGTGCTGATGGAGCAGCAGGACTACCCGAGCTGACGTAGGCTGAGTACTATCAAATTATAATACATCGCTTAAGGGGACGGGAATTATTTTTCGTAAAACTGTAGCTATAATGTTAGGGATCAAACAAATAATGCCATATATTGGGATGGGATTACATCGTGCACACCTCATCGCAATTAAATTACAGTTAATTGATTGTTTACCTTGATTAGGAAAAGCTAGTATAGCCAGAATGTTTAACTATATAGACATCTTAATTAGTTCCCGACAACATGGAGTTGGGAGTGGCCTCTGATTGCGCAACGTCACAAGCCACACCTCCTGGAAGATGAACACACGTGACGTTACCTTCGTTACTTCTCCTTCATCCTCAGGTTTGGCCAAAACGTTACCTGTTTCCTCTTGTGGTCGGCTTCACGTTCAGCACATACCTTCAACTGCATTACTACTGTTACCGTGATTTGGTGGATCAGCAGAGGTGAAAGAAGGTGCTTGGATGAATAGGTCTCAATATACGAAATTAAAGTTAATTTAAAATTTAACAAGGTTATATTTTCTTTTCAAGATCAAGAAATAACAAATATAACAGGTACACAGTAGCCTAGCAACAAATCAAGAATGTACAATTACGGTAGTTACAGGATTTGGGCTCCGAGACCCAGACACACAATTCTTGAGCAATTAGCCCAACTCTACTTATACACAAGGTTTAACAAAGGGGCAGAAAACCCCAATCATGCCCAGAAGCACTCGCTCCCTATTACTCAGTAAAGCCTGCTCGAGGCACACAGAAACCAAATTTCGGAAAGAGCAACCCGCTCTCAAACTTCAAGCCTATCAAAGGCCACACCAAACTCCACCTTCAAGCTGTCCTCCAAGCACATGAAAACAGGGGTAAAAATACCCAACCTACTGAGGCCTACTCAATAAAGAAGCAGGACAATTACATGGCCCCCAAAATACCAACTTGGGTACGCCTCCTAATACACTTCTTTAAAACCTACTTGGCACTTAGGCCGCGTATGCAAGGGCTAATCCCTTACTACGGAGGTGACACGGTTGAAAAATGTTATGACATTACGAATAGAAGGGAAACAGTTATAAAAACGTAGTCACCTCAAAACAAAATGAATGGGAGCTCGAGAGGGTTAGGCACTCTCTATCCCAATTTGTAGTTAAAGAGACAGAATTTATACCAAGTGTCTTTAACATTTTAAATATAGGTTACACGAGGAAACTTTCGAACCCGCCCCGAGGGTTAAACTGCTGAGCTGGCGAGAAAATAAGCTATAAAACGGCCATTACCTGAAGGTTGGACTGCTGCCCGAGGAAAGAGGCGCTTCCCGCCCCCTGCTACATAATCACACACTGAGTTAGATGTTATACGAGTGGCCCGTAGACAAGAAAATCAGCAGTTTTTATACCCTCGTGGAAAATTCGAGACCTTTCAGGAATGAGTAGACACACCCCCTCAATTTTTATTGGTTGACTAATAATTACACACGGAAATTCGAAGAAGAAAGCAATGATTTGAGGAAAATTAATTACAGAAATTACTGATTGGCTAAATTCAAAACAGGCGGAAAGAAAGAATTAATGTTGCCAACCCACAAACCACAGGACAAAATTTAGTAAAGACAAAACTTATGAATACAACATTTCTCCAAGAAGGTACATTCCTTTACACCAGAGTGCGTTATCATAGTTCTTGGTAGAGACCTCTGTTAGAGTCTGTCCACACTTCTTGATTAATAAAAAACAAAAGCAAATCAAAAACACACAGTGACATCTTCTGATAAACAGTAGAGTTAGTTCAGTTTTTAAAGTTCAGAGCTTCTCCTGTAGAGGAGTTTCAATTGGCGCAAGATTTGAGGTGTACCGCCCGGTTCAGTTGTGATTGGCTAACGTTTCTACCACAGCTCGTTTAATTCTAATTTGCATTCAGATGATAGTGTTTGGAAACCCACTGTCGGCAGCATCCGCGTTCTACTGCTCACTCAGCTGCTCCACGCTGTGACGTCATCAATCAATCAATACTGATCTGCATTTAGGGCAGTCACCCAGGTGGCAGATTCCCTATCTGTTGCTTTCCAAGCCTTTTCCTAAATGATTTCAAAGAAAATGGAAATTTCTTGAACATCTCCCTTGGTAAGTTATTCCAATCCCTAACTCCCCTTCCTATAAATGAATATTTGCCCCAGTTTGTCCTCTTGAATTCCAACTTTATCATCATATTGTGATCTTTCCTACTTTTATAAACGCCATTCAAACTTATTCGTCTACTAATGTCATTCCACGCCATCTCTCCGCTGACAGCTCGGAACATACCACTGAATCGAGCAGCTCTTCTCCTTTCTCCCAAGTCTTCCCAACCCAAACATTGCAACATTTTTGTAACGCTACTCTTTTGTCGGAAATCACCCAGAACAAATCGAGCTGCTTTTCTTTGGATTTTTTTCCAGTTCTTGAATCAGGTAATCCTGGTGAGGGTCCCATACACTGGAACCATACTCTAGTTGGGGTCCTACCAGAGACTTATATGCACTCTCCTTTACATCCTTTCTACAACCCCTAAACACCCTCATAACCATGTGCAGAGATCTGTACCCTTTATTTACAATCCCATTTATGTGATTACCCCAATGAAGATCTTTCCTTATATTAACACCTAGATACTTACAATGATCCCCAAAAGGAACTTTCACCCCATCAACGCAGTAATTAAAACTGAGAGGACTTTTCCTATTTGTGAAACTCACAATCTGACTTTTAACCCCGTTTATCAACATACCATTGCCTGCTGTCCATCTCACAACATTTTCGAGGTCACGTTGCAGTTGCTCACAATCTTGTAACTTATTTATCACTCTATAGAGAATAACATAATCCGCAAAAAGCCTTACCTCCGATTCCACTCCTTTACTCATATCATTTATATATATATAAGGAAACATAAAGGTCCGATAATACTGCCTTGAGGAATTCCCCTCTTAATTATTACAGGGTCAGATAAAGCTTCACCTACTCTAATTCTCTGAGGTCTATTTTCTAGAAGTATAGCAACCAATTCAGTCACTCTTTTGTCTAGTCCAATTGCACCCATTTTTGCCATTAGTCTCCCATGATCCACCCTATCAAATGCTTTACACAGGTCAATCGCGATACAGTCCATTTGACCTCCAGAATCCAAGATATCTGCTATATCTTGCTGGAATCCTACAAGTTGAGCTTCAGTGGAATAACCTTTCCTAAAACCGAATTGCCTTCTCTCGAACCAGTTATTAATTTCACAAACATGTCTAATATAATCAGAAAGAATGCCTTCCCAAAGCTTACATACAATGCATGTCAAACTTACTGGCCTGTAATTTTCAGCTTTATGTCTATCACCCTTTCCTTTATACACAGGGGCTGCTATAGCAACTCTCCATTCATCTGGTATAGCTCCTTCGGTCAAACAATAATCAAATAAGTACTTCAGATATGGTACTATATCCCAACCCATTGTCTTTAGTATATCCCCAGAAATCTGATCAATTCCAGCCGCTTTTCTAGTTTTCAACTTTTGTATCTTATTGTAAATGTCATTGTTATCTTATGTAAATTTGATTACTTCTTTGGCCTTAGTCTCCTCCTCTATCTCGACATTATCCTTGTAACCAACAATCTTGACATACTGCTGACTGAATACTTCTGCCTTTTGAAGATCCTCACATACACACTTCCCTTGTTCATTAATTATTCCTGGAATGTCCTTCTTGGAACCTGTTTCTGCCTTAAAATACCTATACATACCCTTCCATTTTTCACTAAAATTCGTATGACTGCCAATTATGCTTGCCATCATGTTATCCTTAGCTGCCTTCTTTGCTAGATTCAATTTTCTAGTAAGTTCCTTCAATTTCTCCTTACTTCCACAGCCATTTCTAACTCTATTTCTTTCCAGTCTGCACCTCCTTCTTAGTCTCTTTATTTCTCTATTATAATAAAGTGGGTCTTTACCATTCCTTACCACCCTTAATGGTAAAAACCTGTTTTCGCATTCCTCAACAATTTCTTTAAACCCATCCCAGAGACTGTTTACATTTGTATTTACCGTTTTCCACCTATCATAGTTACTTTTTAGAAACTGCCTCATGCCTGCTTTATCAGCCATATGGTACTGCCTAACAGTCCTACTTTTAAGACCTTCCTTTCTATCACATTTATTTTTAACTACCACAAAAACAGCTTCATGATCACTAATACCATCTATTACTTCAGTTTCCCTATAGAGCTCATCTGGTTTTTTCAGCACCACATCCAGGATATTTTTCCCTCTGGTTGGTTCCTTCACTTTCTGAATCAGCTGCCCTTCCCATATTAACTTATTCGCCATTTGTTGGTCATGCTTCCTGTCTTTCGCATTTCTTTCCCAATTGACATCTGGCAAATTCAGATCTCCCGCTACAATCACATTTCTTTCCATGTCGTTTCCCACATAGCTGACTATCCTATCAAATAATTCCGAATCCGCATCAGTGCTACCCTTTCCCGATCTGTACACTCCAAATATATCAAGTTGCCTATTATCTTTAGAAATGAGCCTTACACCTAGAATTTCATGTGTCTCATCTTTAACTTTTTCGTAGCTTACAAATTCTTCTTTCACCAGAATTAACACTCCCCCTCCAACCTTTCCTATCCTATCTCTACGATACATACTCCAGTGCCGTGAGAAAATTTCTGCATCCATTACATCATTTCTCAGCCATGATTCAACTCCTATTACAATATCTGGTAAATATATATCTATTAAATTACTTAATTCTATTCCTTTCTTTACAATACTTCTACAGTTCAACACTAACAATTTTATGTCATCATCCCTACTTGATTTCCAGTTCCCTGTTCCCTTATCACCGCTCCCTAGGCCATCCCATTTCCCTCCCTATTACCCTTCCAAACAAATTTCCTAACTTATACGTACCACTGCGGTTTAAATGAAGGCCATCTGAGCGCAGATCCTTATCTCCTACCCACCCATTAGGATCTAGAAATTTCACTCCCAGTTTCCCACATACCCACTCCATAGTCTCATTTAAATCCCCAATCACCCTCCAGTCAGTATCCCTTCTACACAGTATTCCACTAATAACAATCTCCGCTTTCTTAAACTTCACCCGTGCTGCATTTACCAGATCCCACACATCTCCAACTATGTTGGTACTTATATCAGCTTGCCTTACGTTGTTGGTACCAACGTGAAACACTACCACCTTATCCCTCCCCTCCTCCCTCTCTTCTACTTTCCTCAACATCTGCCTCAACCTAATTCCTGGATAACACTCTACCCTGTTACCCTTTCCTCCACACACTTTCCCCACGTGTCTATCGATGGAATCCCCTATGACCAGAGCCTCATCCCTACCCACCTCATTTGATCCCCTCCCCTCCTGGTCAGCCGTATCTTTCCTGATAGCTGCAGAAGCTACTTCCTCCTCCCTTTTCTCCTTCCCATGACCCTGTTCCACCTGTCTTTTCCTATCCTCTACTCTACATTTTCCTTTCCTACCTTTTCCCTTCCTCCTACTTCCACACATCTCAGCAACAGTTTCCTGTCCCTCATCTTCCCTCTGTTGTTCTACCTGGAGTGACTCGTACCGATTTCTCACAGACACCTGTCCTGAATCCTGATCCTGAATAGAGCCCTTGGCCTGCAATCTCCTTCCCCTTAGAACATTAGACCACCTGTCTTCTACAACTCCTCCCTTTCCTTCCCCTCCCTCTTGTACACCTACTGTAACCTGTACATTGTTTGAGGGAGTCCTATCTTCCTTCCTGTCTTCTGTGAGAATCCTAATTATCTCCCTCAAACTTTCCAACTCCTCCCTCATACCCCTCAATGCCTCGCCACACCCACAGTAAGTACACTCGCGCTCCTTAGCCATTCTTTACGGGGGGGAAAATGAAATTAAAAATAACTTCTAGACTCGCCTTTCTACCAGCTATATATGCGTGCTCCTGCCTTTTTTCGACGGTCAGACATCGAGTGGAGAGAGCACGGCTGGTCCTTTGCGATATTTTAAATTCTTATTCTGATCCGGCAGACACAACTTTAATCGAAGTAAAACTGAATAGGCTACTTTCTCTTAAGAAAGATTTCAAATACATTCAAACTGAACTCGAGCTAAATGATTTCGAAAATATCGATTCACATATCGATTACTACCAGGAATTCGAAAATAATAGCGATCTTCTGGAAGCTAAGCTTAGAAAGGCTATCATTTCCCAGACTTCATATTTAGCTGACGAAGTACGTTCTCTTTCAACCAATGATGTAGGAAGGCAAATAAAATTGCCAGAAATCAAGCTCCCTACATTTGACGGTACATTAACAACTTGGCTTCACTTCAGGGACACCTTTCAGAACCTGATAGTTAATAACATGATCTGTCAAATGTTGAGAAGTTTCATTACATATTATCCTCGATTAAAGGAGAAGCCAAGGATGCTGTTAGGAATACTGGCATTTCAGACTCCAATTTTACTGTAGCTTATGACCTTCTCGTGAGCAGGTATCACTCGCCAAAATTAATAGCTGCTGAATATATTAAACAGATCCTAGAATCACCGGGTAAAGTATGTTCAACCGAAACAGAGATACGCCAACTCGTAAATAAATTCCGAGGTAGCACTGATGCGCTGAACGCACTACATGCTAAGATAAGCATTCTAGATCTTCTCCTAAACGAGCTCTTACTATCGCGAGTGGATAAGAAATCGAGACTAGAATTCGAAAATAAACATTCTCATCTCGAAGCTGTAGAGTTTAAAGAACTTGTTAAGTTCTTGGAGAGACGTTGTCAGACATTGCAACTTTGTGCCTCCGACCCCTCTCCCAGTCTATCGCAAAACCATCAGACAAGTTCAAGGTCACAAATCGCAGCTCAACAGTCATACATTACAAGGTCAAGACAATGTTGCATCTGTTCAGATGAACATCAGCTTTATAGGTGCCCAGAATTTCTTAAATTAGATTGTGATGAAAGGTTCAAAGTAGTAAAGGATAAAAATCTGTGCAGCAATTGCCTGAGCTCATCTCACACTTGGAAGACATGTACATCAAAAACATCATGTAGATTATGTAACAAATATCAGCACACGTTGTTGCATCATGCGACTGACCATATATCATCTCCTGCAAATCAAAACAACAATCCACAACAATCATCTTATCATTCTCTGAGAAGCACATCCAAGAATCAGATACTTCTGAGTACGGCTTTAGTAAAGATCAAGGACGGTCAGGGAAGATTCCATTTAGTTCGTGCCATACTCGACAATGGTTCGCAGAGTAACTTTATATCTGAACACATGGTGCAACAACTGAGACTGAAAAAGGAAAAGACCAGCGCCATAACACTGCAAGCTTTTGGTGAACTCACATCCCAAGCAAACACAGCAGTGAATATTGAGGTTTACTCAACAATCAACGATTATCACTTCAACATGGAATGTATTGTTCTTCCCAGAATAAATGGCAATATACCTGTCTCACATATCAATTGCAAGGACTGGAACATTCCACAAGACATCAGTCTCACTGATCCTGACTTTCACATCCCTCAGGCTACCAATTTACTGATTGGCGCACAGTTTTTCTTACAGCTCCTGCAACCCGGAAGAAAAAGCCGACAAGGGTACCATGCCTATAGAACACACAGTTAGGAAGGATTCTCAGCGGAGAATATTCACAACTCAATCGAGAAAGGGAAGAGAAGACACCAACCAAGCCGCTCTTTATCAGGTCTGACCTCAACTTAGAAATACAAATTCAGAAGTTCTGGAGCCTCGAGGAAGTGAACCATGTTACACACTCACCTGAAGAGAAGGAATGTGAAGCCCATTTCCAGGACACCACATGAAGAGATGAAACTGGGTGATTCATCGTAGAGCTACCCCTTAAGAGAGAGTTGAAACTTGGAAACTCAGTGCAGACTGCCAGCCGACGTTTTCATCTGTTAGAACGGAAACTACAAACTCAAGACGACCTTCGTCAAAATTACATCACCTTCATGAGAGAGTACCAGGCCCTTGGACACATGACGGAACTTCAGTCAGAACCCGTTGAAGGAGAAAGATATTATATGCCTCATCACGCTGTTGTCAAGCATTCTAGCAGCACTACTGAAACAAGAGTCGTATTTGATGGATCAGCAAGGACTGACAACGGTACTGCCTTAAACGATATCTTAATGGTAGGACCTACAATTCAAGATGATCTTTGCTCAATAGTTATGAGATTCCGCACTCACAACATTGCTTTCACCACTGACATTGAAAAGATAATGGTTCATCCTAAACATCGACACTTACAGTGCATCCTATGGAGAGAACATCCTCAAGATAATATAAAATCTTATGCTCTTAACACTGTCACATACGGCACGTCTGCAGCATCGTTCCTGTCCACAAGATGTCTCCAGCAATTAGCACTCGAAGAAGCGTCCGAATTCCCGAGAGTGGCCGCGATCCTCAAGCGTGACTTCTATGTTGATGAGTGTCTTTCTGGAGTAGTTACCTTAGAAGAAGCCCTGGAGCTGCGAATCGAGTTACAACAGCTTCTCAGTCGTGCAGGGTTTCCTTTGCGAAAATGGTGTTCCAATAGCCCTGAATTACTGAACTCCATCCCAGAAAGCTTGCGAGAAACTAAGCACTCGTTAACTGACAACGTTAGTGACATGGTGAAGACCTTAGGGTTGACTTGGCATCCATCCACGGACAAGTTTCAAATAAACTGTAACGCAAATTTTCAAGAATTAATGGGTGATACGACGTTCACAAAGAGAATGGTGCTCTCAACGATATTCTCAATTTTCGACCCACTTGGATTTATAAGCCCTGTAGTAATCAGCTTCAAGGTTTTCACGCAACGTCTCTGGCAGGAAAGGTCAGGATGGGATGACCCTTTACCAGTAAACTTACTTGATATTTGGTTGAAATTACATGATCAGATCCCCACGCTTAATAGCATCAAGGTCCCAAGGTGTGTTCTCGCTGAAGGGAAAATCAAGTCCATAGACATCCATGGTTTCTGCGATGCTTCACATCACGCTTATGGCGCCTGTATTTACGTGAGGTCTGTGAACAACAAAGGTGACGTTCTTATCAGATTGTTATGCGCAAAATAGAGAGTCGCACCTTTAAAGCAAGTCTCAATTCCCCGACTAGAATTGTGTGGTGCCTTACTGCTCTCCCATCTTCTGAATAAAACACTTGCCTATCTACAACTGCCATTCACTAAAATACAGCTTTGGACTGACTCGACAATTGTACTAGCATGGTTAAATGCGTGCCCCACTAAATGGAAGACGTTCTTAGCAAATAGGGTTGCAGAATTCAAGAAATTGTTCCCTCGAATCACTGGTCTCATGTTAAATCACAGGATAACCCAGCAGATCTCGTCTCGCGAGGCATTGAACCAACAGACATGAAGAACAACATGCTGTGGTGGCACGGTCCAGCCTGGCTATGCTTAGACCCCTCAGCTTGGCCGAAACAAGAAACTATCTCCGACCCTAATAAGATACCAGACAAAAGAATATTAACTTCACTTGTTATTGTGCAAAATAACGACTCATTTCTAAATACATTCTCTTCGTTAAACCGACTACTCAGGACGATTAGCTATTGCCTCAGATTTGCTTCAAACTGCAGGAGAAACCCCGATGATCGCGACATGTCCCCGTTAAGGCCTCAAGAAATAAGTAATGCCCTCAATGTATGTATCAAGATTGTTCAAGCAATATCCTATCGTGAAGAAATTCGTTGCCTCGAGCAAGGAAAGAACATTCACTCAGCTAGCAAAATTAGGAATTTAAGCCCGACTCTGGACCAACATGGCTATCTTCGTGTTGGTGGAAGACTGTACAATGCATCATCCATCTCTTACGAAGCTAAACATCAACTTATATTACCTCCGAAGCATCACCTCACGAAACTTATTATTTTAAGTGAACATCAAAGATTACTCCACGCTGGACCCCAACTCCTGATATCATCATTACGTGGGAGATATTGGATTCCAAGAATTCGACAAGTCGTTAAAGGGTGCATTCATTCATGCTTGCCATGCTACAAATTAAAATTTCCAACAAATCAACAGAAGATGGGAAATCTTCCCAAAGAAAGATTCACCCCTGCAAGACCATTCCTGAACGTGGGGGTAGACTATGCTGGTCCACATTTTATGAATTGGAACACTGCGGAGCAAACGTACGAGCAAAGCCTACGTCGCCATCTTCACTTGCCTTGCCACAAGAGCTGTCTCAGACCTTACAACGGATGCATTCAAGGCCGCACTGCGACGTTTCACGTCACGCAGAGGATGTCCATCAAATATCTATAGCGACAATGGCATTAACTTCGTCGGTGCTGCAAAGGAGCTGAAAGAACTGCGAGAATTTCTCCAAGATTCTGATCAAAACAGAAATATTGTCGAAGCTGCAACCACAAAGGGGATCGCCTGGCATTTCATCCCTCCATCAGCACCGCATTTCGGCGGAGTTTGGGAGTCCATGGTGAAATCTTTCAAGTACCATCTGCGAAGAACTATGGGTAGCACGGTGCTTACCTTTGAAGAATTAACTACCCTTTCTTCCCAAATAGAGACCTACTTGAATTCTCGTCCTCTAACAAGACTCAGCGATGATCCTACAGCCTTATCTTGTTTAACCCCATCTCATTTCCTAATTGGGGAACAAATTACTGCACTTCCTGATCATGACCTTGTTCACTGTGCCATAAACAGACTTTCCAGATGGCAACATCTTCAAAATATGACCCAGGACTTCTGAAAACAATGGCACAGGGAATATATTAACACTCTGAAGCAGCGCCACAAGTGGACTGAGAAACATCCTAATCTTCGAATTGGAGATCTTGTGTTCATCAAAGATGACAACCTACAACCTCTGCTATGGCAAATAGGCGTAATAGAGTCGGTTCATCCTGGTGAAGACAACCTCGTACGGGTCGCCACTGTGAGAACAAACTCCGGTATCATAAAACGACCCATCAAGAAGATGTGCGTTTTGCCTGAGAATGACAAAGAATACTAAAAGTTTCGAGTTACACAGTGATGTGATTTATACCTTTATGAACTCCCTGACTATCTGTGTTATGTGTTTATTCCTGAAGTGAATTATCTTTCTTCTTCCCTTCTTAAAAGGCCAGTGCCTTTTGGTGGCCGGTATGTTTGGGAAATTTTTACCTTTTCTTGTAAATATGTGTGTTGATACATATACCAAACAGTTGAATGTTAATAAATATGGTGTTGGAAGATACATTCCCAATCTTTAATTTCACATGGTGGACTGTTGGCACATCATGAACAGCGCACTGTTAACTGATAGGGTTTAAGCAGCCTCCTTCCCCTGCCTGTCTCCTCTTTTTTCTTTCCGCTGTATTAACTCCTATTTCTTTAATGTGCTCTAATTCTGTATTTTGCTTACCCTTTTTTCGGTTTGTTAAATAATTGTAAGTGTGGCCTTTAAATCAGTATTAAGAAATTGTTATTAACACCCCCTTCTTCTTAAGAGTTGTAGTTCACTAAATATAAATTGTGGTTCTGTATCAATCACGAGTCATGGATTTTGCAGAGACTCCTGTGTGCTGTTTGTAAAAATCTCTAGTCAAGATTTATTCCGATTGTATTTAATTGAAAAAGGACTGTGCCTGTTCTGAAATCCTTCTGTTTGCATTTTTGTTTGTTTGTTGAACTCTGTCCGTTATAGTCATTTATGGTAAAAATATAACTTACTTAAATTGATTCCCTTTTTTAAAAAATCTTCTCTGTTGTATGCCCTTTCCCCTCTGTTCTCTTTTTTTGACATTGCACTTACCACCGACAACTCTCTTGGTCGGTCCGGTGAAGCTTCACCGACTCTGTGATAAAAAAAAAAAAAAAGAAAGAAAGCAATGTCTTTTCTAATACACTAGTTTACGTGTTGCTATTATCTAACGATAATTATTGGTTCTGGTATCGAATATATGTCTTTCCGCGGTCTGACAAGTTCCTTCCAGCAAAATGACACCTGCTTGCTCTAGGTACTGAGTTGCTCGAAATAACTCACCGTTTCGTAATCCCTTGTGCCGTGGATCGATCCCATTATCATTACCTGTGCTGTGATTATACATAGTTTTCGTCATTGCTATATATATATCATTATGCCACAAACAGTTGTACCACGCCACACAGCCCTGAAGATGTTTTTAAGTGGTTACCATTTTTACACCAGGAATTACCCTAATTAGCCTAATAAAGGCCACGGCCGCTTCCCTCCTACTCCTAGGCCTTTCCTGACCATCGTCTCCATAAGACCCATTTGTGTCGGTGCGACGTAAAGCAATGCTCGTTAGTTAAGATACTCGAGTGAAAAGAGGAGAGTCCAATGACTGTAAGGACAAAGGACACGGAGGAGAGTCCAATGACTGTAAGGACAGAGGACACGGAGGAGAGTACAATGACTGTAAGGACAGAGGACACGGAGGAGAGTACAATGACTGTAAGGACAGAGGACACGGAGGAGAGTCCAATGACTGTAAGGACAGAGGACACGGAGGAGAGTCCAATGACTGTAAGGAGAGGACACGGAGGAGAGTACAATGACTGTAAGGACAGAGTCGCATGGAGGACATGGAGGAGAATCCAATGACTGTAAGGACAGAGGATACGGAGGAGAGTCCAATGACTGTAAGGACAGAGGACACGGAGGAGAGTACAATGACTGTAAGGACAGAGGACACGGAGGAGAGTCCAATGACTGTAAGGACAGAGGACACGGAGGAGAGTCCAATGACTGTAAGGACAGAGGATACGGAGGAGAGTCCAATGACTGTAAGGATAGAGGGCAAGGAGGAGAGTCCAATGACTGTAAGAACAGAGGACACGGAGGAGAGTCCAATGACTGTAAGGACAGAGGACACGGAGGAGAGTCCAATGACTGTAAGGACAGAGGATACGGAGGAGAGTCCAATGACTGTAAGGACAGAGGATACGGAGGAGAGTCCAATGACTGTAAGGATAGAGGACACGGAGGAGAGTCCAATGACTGTAAGGACAGAGGATACGGAGGAGAGTCCAATGACTGTAAGGATAGAGGGCAAGGAGGAGAGTCCAATGACTGTAAGAACAGAGGACACGGAGGAGAGTCCAATGACTGTAAGGACAGAGGACACGGAGGAGAGTCCAATGACTGTAAGGACAGAGGATACGGAGGAGAGTCCAATGACTGTAAGGATAGAGGGCAAGGAGGAGAGTCCAATGACTGTAAGGACAGAGGACATGGAGGAGAGTCCAATGACTGTAAGGACAGAGGACATGGAGGAGAGTCCAATGACTGTAAGGACAGAGGACATGGAGGAGAGTCCAATGACTGTAAGGACAGAGGACATGGAGGAGAGTCCAATGACTGTAAGGACAGAGGACACGGAGGAGAGTACAATGACTGTAAGGACAGAGGACATGGAGGAGAGTCCAATGACTGTAAGGACAGAGGACACGGAGGAGAGTCCAATGACTGTAAGGACAGAGGACATGGAGTGGAGTACAATGACTGTAAGGACAGAGGACATGGAGGAGAGTACAATGACTGTAAGGACAGAGGACATGGAGGAGAGTACAATGACTGTAAGGACAGAGTCGGATGGAGGACATGGAGGAGAGTCCAATGACTGTAAGGACAGAGGACACGGAGTGGAGTACAATGACTGTAAGGACAGAGTCGGATGGAGGACATGGAGGAGAGTCCAATGACTGTAAGGACAGAGGACATGGAGGAGAGTCCAATGACTGTAAGGACAGAGGACATGGAGGAGAGTACAATGACTGTAAGGACAGAGGACATGGAGGAGAGTCCAATG
Source organism: Anabrus simplex (assembly GCF_040414725.1). Taxonomy (NCBI): domain Eukaryota; kingdom Metazoa; phylum Arthropoda; class Insecta; order Orthoptera; family Tettigoniidae; genus Anabrus; species Anabrus simplex. Next base: position 126,494,480 of record NC_090275.1, on the reverse strand, counting down.
ACTGTAAGGACAGAGGACATGGAGGAGAGTGATCGACCCGACAGCTTCTTTCCTGTTATCGTTGTCATGTGGCATCTGCTTCCCTAGTTTGGCGGTTAGTGCGATTAGCTGTCATCCTCGAAGGCCCGTGTTCGATTCCAGGCTTTGACACGACATTTAAAGAGTGGTACAAGGACTGGAACGGCGTCTACTCAGCGTTCGGAGGTCAACTGAGTAGAGGGGTTCGATTCCCACCTCAACCATCGTCGAAGTGGTTTTCCGTTGTTTCCCACTTCTTGTGCTGGCAAAAGTTATCTAAGTTACGGCCACGCCCGCTTTCTTCCTTCCCTTCTAATCCTCGCATCCCTCACAAGCCTGGGCGAGGTACTGGTCTTCCTTCTTAGTTGTATCCCCGGCCAAATATCTCACGCTCCACGACACTGCACTCGAGGCGGTTGAGGTGGGATTCTTAGCTGATTCCTGGGGACAAACCAATCCTGGACTGTAAACTGACTAGATAAGATGATAACAATAATATCGTCACGTGACAAGAATGAGACTTGGAAGCGGATGTTCTGCTACTTCCAAGATAAGAAGACAAAAGGGTGAGGGTGTGGCACAAGCACCGAGGATACTGGACAGCTGGTCCATGTCTGTTGGCGCAGACTGTCCTCCGTTAAGTGCTCCCCTGGGATGTGGGCCGTCATGCGGGTCACGTGCTCAGGGAAGAGGGTAGCTTCTTGGCATTATATGGGACAACCCCCATCAGCCGTGCTGCTGGTGGTGACTCGAACCCCACTGTTGGCAGCTCATCAGGCTGTGACCAATGTCACTTCATTCCTAAGCCTGGCCGACTCCATTCGTAAATGGTTGTGGTCCTGTATTGTTATCATACGTAAATGTTAATACTTCTTTAATATTAGTCAGCTCACATTATCCTTGTAACCAACACACTGCATGCACACTCCCCTTGTTCACTAATGATTCTTGCACACTGTTTCTGCCTTAAAGTTCTTCCATTTTTCACCTTTGACCCAGTGGTGGCGGCGGTGATTATTGTTTTAAGAGGAAGTACAACTAGGAAGGGCGTGAAAGTGAGACTCCCCAGGCACTACTCGGATAGTAAAGATGAAAGAGAGGAGCCTGGTACAAGTAAGTCGAAGCAATAGCGGGACTCAGCTAAGAGCCCCATGGTCGCCAACCCACGCTTCCAAGTTGAGAGCCCCTTGGGCCCCTTTTGCTCGCCTCTTACGACAGGCAGGGGATACCGTGCGTGGTACTCTACCACCCTCACCCTCAGGGGTGATCCAAGGGGTCCCTGCTTCGATTCTCGGCTAGGTCAGGAGTTTTAACCTTCACTGGTTAATTCCTCTGGCTTGCGGGCTGTGTGTAGGGCCCCGTCCTCACAGACACGCAGTTCGCCTATAGGTACTAATTTGAGGGCGGTATCCCATTATTATTATTATTATTATTATTATTATTATTATTATTATTATTATTATTATTATTATTATTTCCTTCTTAATCTGTTCGCCATTCAGGGTTTTTTCCCTTGGACTCAGCGAGGGATCCCACCTCTACCACCCCAAGAGCAGTGTCCTGGACAGTGAAACGTTGGGTCGGTGTATACAAATCGCGAAGAGGACCAGTACTTCGCACAGCCGCACAGTTTCGAAGTAGACAAGAGAGTGGGAAGGAAGCGCCCGTGGCCTTAAGTTAGGTACCATCCCGGCATTTGCCAGGAGGAGAAGAGGGAAGCCACGGAAAACCAATTCCAGGATAGCTGAGGTGGGAATCGAAGCCCCCTCTCCTCAGTTGACCTCCCGAGGCTGAGTGGACCCGGTTCTAGGCCTCGCACCACTTTTCAAATTTTGTGACAGAGTCGGGAATCGAACCCAATAATAATAATAATAATAATAATAATAATAATAATAATAATAATAATAATAATAATAATAATAATAATAATAATAATAATCCTAGGGTTATTCTATCCCATCATTGCAATAACAGCAGTCTGCGTTGGCGCGATGTAAATCAATGCAGTATTTAAAAAAAGCTACTAAACAGATTGCAGTAATTTATTAACGTTTAGAAAACTTCTCCTCCAGAGTATTATAGGCTCTTAGCTTGTCTGGGGAGCAGACAGGTCTTTTCTTTTAAAGTGAAACACGGCGGAAAAATTGTGTGTCCAGGATCCTTACAAGTGAATACGGAGCCTAAAGGAAGTGAACTTTCTACCGGTTTTCCAGGCAAAAGGTTTTGCTGTGTTTTGAAGATTGATAGAAAGCCACTGATGTACCATAGTGTGGAAGTGTTTCTACCATAATGAAGGCTTGGGGGCAAACGTGGATCTGAAGACTGGTTCGTTTTGCACTCGGACTACGACATTACAACTGAGGACCTATCTGATAGTGAGCTAACGGCCCCTGTCGAGAACCAATCAATCACTACTGATCTGCATTTAGGACAGTCGCCCAGGTGGCAGATTCCCTATCTGTTGTTTTCCTAGCCTTTTCTGAAATGATTTCAAAGAAATTGGATATTTATTGAACATTTCCCTTGGTAAGTTATTCCAATCCCTAACTCCCCTTCCTATAAACGAATATTTGCCCCAATTTGTCCTCTTGAATTCCAACTTTATCTTCATATTGTGATCTTTCCTTCTGTTAAAGACACCACTCAAACTTATTCGTCTAAAAATGTCATTCCACGCCATCTATCCGATGACAGCTCGGGACATACCACTTAGTCGAGCAGCTCGTCTCCTCTTTCCCAAATCTTCCCAGCCCAAAATTCCAACGCCGTGTCGCGCGTCTCACTGTGTTCTACGGGTGTAAGAAATTGTTGTGCGAAGAATCGAGACAATTGCTTGTTCCCAGGGCAATAGAGTGCCCGCTCATCCACTCTTGGCACTAGGTATAATCGGTCGCTTCATTCGTTAGCCGCCTGCAGTCGTTGCGCCTCTCTACCGCGGGGAGGTGATTCACCGTCATTTAAACAAGGACAAAATGGCATTTCCTTGTTTCTCTGGGTCTTTAGTATAACCCCAGACATCTTATCAATTCCAGCCCCTTTTCTACTTTTCAACGTTTGTATCTAATAACGGCCGGGACGACCGCACTTCTTTCGAGAGTGAATAGCACTCCGTTTTTTTTTTCACACCTGCGGGGTTGCTGTTGCTCATGTGGATTCGGCCCCCTTTTTTACGGCCGGATGCTCTTCCGGCAGGGCTGTATCAGCTATTGGGGTTAGTAGTACGGCGTGTTGAAACACCCAGTCCCCGACCCGGCCTGGAATCGAACTCGGGACTCTCAGAATCGAATGCCTCAACGCTAACCATTCATCCAAATGGCAGTCCATGCTAGGATTGAAAGTAAACGTTAGAACAACGTCTATTTACATAGTATTCCTAAGGAACGGAACATGTACTTTCTTTACCGGAACAGCTTCGAGAAGAGCACATACCCGCGACCAATAGAAGGAGAATTACTAATAAAATCAGGAATATCATCATCCGGAGAGGAGTTTGGCGGTTAGGGCCGCGAAGCTGTCAGCTTGCATTCGGGAGATAGTGACTTTGAATCCCACAGTTGATAGCCCAGAATGTGGTTTTCCGTGGTTTCCCGTTTTCACACCAGGCAAATGCTGGAACTGTACCTTAACTAAAGTCATGGCCGTTTCCTATCAACTCCTAGCCCTTTCGTATCCCATCGCCGCCTTAAGACTTACTTGTGTCGGTGCGACATAAAGATATACTGAGAGATGCGACATAAAGGTGTACTGAGAATAGGCCATGTAGATCACTAGGAGCGCTCAACAAATGATTTCAGTAACATCAGAATGGAAACTATCCCTTACAATGGAGAAAAATACAAACTCACTTCTACTAAAGAAACAATAGGTTTAATAATAGGCGCTAGGGCGAAGTTTGTGGTCTTCCTGAGACACGTTTTGTTTAATGAAGTGCGTCTGTACGCTGTAAAAAGCAACCTTTTATTAAGTGTGTTTCCTAACACGTGCGAAGCAATCGAGGGTTGTACTACACCAAAACAACATAAACACACAACATATGATCATACGACGAATGACATTACTTACTAGCTGGAATGACGGAAGAGTTAGTGTGTGGACATGGGCGCATTTTGTGAAAGAAATGATTTTTCTCGATCCTTCGTACAACAATTTGTTACACTCGTAGAGAGACGCGTGGCACGGCCAAGCTCACATTGTGAACTGTCGTGGTGTTGTAACACTCCCCGTCCTGCTGCGACAAGCTCGAGTACGTGTGATGTTCTGTCCGCTGTAATTCACGACACCAGTAACTCGTGTTGTTACCAACGGTATGACCACGAACTGGAAGACTAAGCAAACCGGTGTCCCACAGGCATCCGTGCTAGGACCTCTTCTGTTTACTCTAGAATTTCAGTTCAGCAACTGTATCATTTGTATGCACAAGATATTCAAATTTAGTATAAATATAAAGCTCTTGATATTGGTTTTCGAATTCATCACATGAATTCTATGTTAAATCTGTTTAGCTTCTATTCTAATGAGAATTGTTTATTAATAAATCCTAAAAAGACACAAGCTATTATAATAGGGCAAGAAGCCAGTTAAATATTCTAAACAAGAAGTTATTGTCTTCACTTTTGCTTTCTGGTGAAGCTATACCATTTCAGAAGTCTGAAAACAATCTTGGGATTATCATAAGCGACACACTAGACTTTAGTGAGCACATAATAAGCATTTGTAGGAAAATTCACCAGTCACTTAACTTTCTCAAAACTCGCCAATCACTTTTCTACTAAGCATAAAAATTAAACTTATCGTGACCCTCATATTTCCCACACTTAATTATCGTGATATTGTAATGATAGATGCCACCATGGAACAAACAGAGGGCAATGAACTCTTGCATTAGGTTTATATTTTCAACTGATATCTCCACCATTGTAAAATACTCTCCTGGTTAAAAGCCGATAAACTACGACATCTTCACGTTGCTACTCTCGTATTTCGTCTGTTGAATGAATCTAAACCCCAGTATTTATCCTCAAAGTTCAATTTACTCTCCTCCTCTCATGAACACAACACACGATCGATTACGACACTCTCAATTCCTGTGCATCGCTCATCTTCATTTAACTGCTCCTTTCAAGTGTCTGGTGCAAGGCTATGGAATTCCCTTCCAGTCAGTGTTAGACATTGCACTTCCTTAGCTTCTTTCAAGCGGTCTTGTCGAGATTACCTATTAAATGTATAACCAGCTTGTATGAATGGAAGAATAAATGAGGTGGGATTTTTATATTATTTTATTATTTCATTATTCTGTTTTATGAAGTTTATTTTAGATATTATGTGGTTAAGTGTAAGAGAGGGACGTGAGCCTTAACTTCGCCGCAAATGAAGGCATGAAATAAATAAATAAATAAATAAATAAATAAATAAATAAATAAATAAATAAATAAATAAATAAATAAATAAATATTTAAATAAATAAATAAATCGAGAGTTAAATATTTCAATTAATAAACATAACTCTTTACAACAATTATTTTATCACCGCTACTACTACTACTAATCTTCTTCTCTACCGCTTTTCCCACATCTGTGGGGTCGCGGGTGCGAACTGTGCCGCACACGTGGATTTGGCCCTGTTTTACGGCCGGATGCCCTTCCTGGCACCAAGCCTATATAGAGGGATATAATCACTATTGCGTGTTTCTGTGGCGGTTGGTAGTGTAGTGCGTTGTCTGAATATGAAGATACAAATGTTTGGACAAACACAAAAACCCAGTCCCTGAGCCAGAAGAATTAATCACACGCGATTTAAGTCCCCGACCCGGCCGGGAATCGAACCCGGGGCTCTCTGAACCGAAGGCTTCAGTGCTTATCATTCAGCCACTGAGTCGGACTACTAGTTCTACTAATAATAATAATAATAATAATAATAATAATAATAAAATTATTATTATTATTATTATTATTATGTGCGTATGGACCCAATGGATCACGCAAAGATTTAACGATTCTGTTTTTTGAGTTGCCAAACAGCTCTCATCTTTTCACTGTGGATCCTTTTTCGTTCTTCTGTTCACTTTGCTCCAGTCTTCTTTTTCACTTCGTTCTCTGGTTGCACTTTCCATCCATTAATTTTTTTCCTGTAGAGGTTTTTGTCCGCGGTGTCAGTTGAGTTCATATGGGCTTTCTCCAGATCCTTCTTCACTTGCAGTACCCATGGAATATTTTTTAGATGTTCTATATAGGTGAGAATCTTGTTCGTCAGTCTACTTGCCGGCAGTCTGCGAACGTGCCCATAACATTTCAGACGTCTTTTGCGGATGTCTGCTGCGATGTTGGAAAACTCTTCTGTCACTTTGCGTGATCTCAGTCTATATCCATTTTCGGGGGCCTTTCGATTACCTCATCAGCCATCCTCGCAGTGGTTTTCCGTGGTATACCACTTCTCCTACAGTCAAATGCCGGTATGATTCCTAACTTAGGCCACGGCAACTTCCTTCCCTCTTCCTTGTCCATCCCTTCCGATCTTCCGATCCCCCCTACAAGGCCCCTGTTCAGCATAGCAGGTGAGGCCGCGAGAACACTGCTTTTGAGGCGGTAGAGGTGGGATCCCTCGCCGAGTCCCAGGGAAAAACGAATCCTGGAGGGTAAACGGATTGAGAAAGAAAGAGTGATAATACCGTACGGACAAAGACAAGGACCACGAAGGGCGAAGGCCTCGATACCTAAACCGTCGAGGTCGGAAAAGAACAAGATTTGACCAAGTGAGGTCAGATAGTACAGAGGAAAGTGAGGAGCCTGGTACAAGCAAGTGGAAGCAATGACAGGATAAGAGCCCCGTGGTCGCCAACCCATTCACCAAAGTTACGAGTTCCTGGGACCCCTTTTAGTCACCTCTTACATCAGACATGCACCGCCCCCACCCACAGGGGGTCATTTCAAGTGTTTTGGATGTGTGTTCTCCCAGGATGGTAGTGAGTTCGCAGACCAGCTTTGCTGTATCGAGTGCACTCAGGATATCTTATTGATGAGTTAGAAGTAACAGACATGAAAGTATCGAGAATGATCGCCGGTACAAGCAGGTGGGTACAATGGCAGAAGGATACTAAGAATGATGAGATCAATCCTAAGACAGGAATGTACTGGATGGATGGACCGGCCTCGGTGGTGGGGTCATGTGAGGCGAATGAAGGAAGGTGGGTTACCTAGGAGAATAATGGAGTCGGTCATGAAGGGTAAGAAAAGTAGAGGGAGACCAAGAACTAAACGAGGCCACATGGTGTGTTACATATAGAAGCGTCTGGTAAAGTCTGAAACACGTACTGTAGGAGTGTGACCCGCACTGATGCTGGCTCTCCTGGACAGAGGCACTCGTGACTTGAGAAGTGAAGGCTTGATTATCGGGGTTGAGGGTTGATACGCGACCAGATGGGAGGGAGAGGAACACTGATTCACTGTTAATAAATAAAGTACCAGCATAACAGATGCTGCTAGGTTGTTACACAGTACGTCTGTACTTTCATGGCCAAACTAATTAAGAAATTAATTTCTGGGAACTAAAGATGTTTTTGTAGTGATGGAATGTCAAGGAATGAGAGCCTATTTTAAAAAAAATTCATTCACTGGAACTGTCGAAAAAAATGTGGGAACTATATATCCAATAGCTGTCAGTGACACAAATGTGGGAACTATACTTCCCAATAACCAAATGCTAGCACACACAAATCAGGACACAGAATGTTTATCCAGTAATCGGGAGGTAGTGGGTTCGAGTCCCACTGTCGGCAACCCTGAAGATGGTTTTCCGTGGTTTCCCATTTACACACGAGGCAAATGTCGGGGCTGTACCTTAACTAAGGCCACGGCCGCTTCCTTCCACTTCGTAGGCCTTTCCTATCCCATCGTCGCCATAAGACATATCTGTGTCGGTGCGACGTAAAGCCAAAAAAAAACCCAGAATGTTAATATGTGCATTCATCTTGTACCGCACAGGATATTTTATGATAACGTAAATAGCTTAGAATTGCAAGCATCTATCTTTCTGGTGCAGAAAATCACTTCACTTCCCGCTTCTGGCAGCCTTTACAGTAAGCAAACACGTTCACCAAAATATACCAGAGCAGATTTTTTTTTCTAGATTTTCTGATGTCCACACCAGGTAGCAACACAAATCAAATGTGGGAATCAGGTCACCCTTCGGCCCAATAGCGTAAAAAGTTAGTGGGAATTATATCACCCACTGGCCACGAAAGGACAACGAAATAATTTCTAGACAAGACCTGCGCCAATCCCTCGATGGCGTGTTAGTACGTCGCTGTCTTGAGTACTTCAAGAAGATGGCGAAAACAGATCACCGCTGTAGACCGAAGAAGCGAGAAAATCTGCCACGGCGAGAAATTATCAAAAACTCCTTGTAGTCGATAAAGCGGATTTTCAGTATTCCAGAAAGACTCAAATCAGCAATGTGGAAGTCAGACAGGAAGCCTGTCAAAGTCAAGACACACCGTGCTCTGGCGTCTAACCCCGACGTATTTAAACTATGGCGCTCACAGCTCTTTCGGGCGTTCCCGAACATATGTTCCTGGCGCTTTTCCGATAAAATCCCGGTCTAGGGAACCAAGATTGCAAGGATCGCATTGTTGGATGCGCTTGTGAACGGTTGGCTGTTGAGAGAGCTCTTGTATTATTGCAGTGATACAAGGTAAGTAGGCCACTCCCGCCCGTTCAGCGGACAATTTACCCACACTGCTTTGCGCGCTGTGACGTCATGTGGCGGTTAACTCAGGCCCCGGTAGACTTAGGAGTGAGTGAAAAACGAGGTAACTAGTGAGTGTGTGTGTGTGAGGAACTAGTAAAAAGGAAGCGTTGTGAGAGGAGCTGTCATCCATGAGTAAAAATAACAGTAATTGTGCAACAATTATGGCCGTAAGACGAGTGGTTTCCCTAAAGATGCAATGACACAGAGAGAATGGTAAGAGTGCCGATCCACGTACATGCTGAGCTCGTTTCCTTCTGGAGGATTACGAGCGGGATTTAAAGAATGAGCTGCTCGGTTTACCGCTAAATAAGAAACTAAGAGCAAATGCAGTTCCATCACAGCACGGAGAAGTACGTACAGCTGACTGTGGCACGAATAGCGAAGCAGTCGAAGAGGTAAGGATGCTAATGATGTTTCTACATAAGTACTGTTGAACTGATTAACCTTGATTTAGAGTATTCATTTGTTGACTTTTATCTTCTCGAATGATTTTTTTTATTCATAGGTAGTTATAATTCCTCATTTGTTAGAAATAAAACAGCCGACCTCGTTGGTGTAGTAGTAGCAGCGTTATTGACTACTATCCCCGAGGTTCCGGGTTCCATCCCCGATCCCGCAAGTGATTTAATCTGGCATGGGGGATTGGTACAGGGTCCCACCAGCCTTGTGAAGTCAGTCGGTGGATTAGGACACGTAGAATATCATCGGCGTTCAAGTATAACACCCGCGGGGTTACACGTGTTACGTTACTTAGAAATAGAACAGGAAACCTGGAACTGTGGCAATTATCTACCTTATTTCTTACAAGTTGCTCTTTTTTCGTTTAGGCTGAACGTGGTTGTGTTCAACGCCATCAAAGTAGAGAAGTGCGAAAGAGAGCAATTGCAACCTTAGAGTCTATACCCCCGAAGAATAGGAAACTGGACCAAGTCACAAATACAGAGCCCATCTGTGAACTGTCTGATATGGAAGTGAAGGACGAAGAAATTAAAAGACTGAAAACAGAAATAGAAGTCCTAAAGAAGAAAAATGCAGTTCAAGAAATTGCCTTAAAAAGTGTGATGCAGCCCTTAAAAAAGGTCAAAGCTGTAAGGCACATGTTGCCAAACAAGAGGAAATTATCCACAACTCTGAAAGAACGTGTCGTGAGGAAGAAAGTGGAAAGTGTTCTGTCTAAGTGTTTCACTCCCGGACAAATTCGCTGCTTGTTACGAGGCAACAAACGAGTAAGATGGAGCTCCGAGGATATTGCCAACGCACTGACTTTAAAAGCCCTTTCTCGAAAGGCTTATACCTATTTAAGAAAGCGCAACATTCCTTTGCCGTGTCGTGCTACGCTTCAGAATTGGACTAGGAATTTTAAGTGCAATCCGGGTGTTTCGGAAGAAGTTCTTTCAATTTTGAAAGTTAAGGCCCGTACATTTAGCGAGTTAGATAAGAAAACTGTGTTGTGCTTTGACGAAATGATCATTGATGGTCGTATCTGCTATGATGCCTCGGAAGACAGGATTTTAGGACCTCACAGCAATGTTCAAGTTGTGATGATTCGCGGTTTGTGTAAAACTTGGAAGCAAGCACTTTATAACGATTTTGATGTGACAATGAACAGCGAATTGCTCCAAGATATAATAATGAGAGTTGAAGATTTAGGGCTACATGTCGTGGCGGTAACGTGTGATATGGTGGGAAAGAATTCAAAAGTGTGGAACGAACTCTGCGTCAACAAATCAAAAACTTTTTTCATAAATCCAGCGGACAAGGAAAGAAAGATCTGTTTTTTTTATGACGTGCCTCACTTACTGAAGCTCCTTCGAAACCACTTTTTAGATGAGGGGGTAGTTTTGCCCGATGGAACTGAGATAACGAGGAAGATAATTGAGGACGTATTAGATAGCCAGAAAGGCCATTTATCTATTACGCATCACATATCAGAAGCTCACATCAGTGTTACAGGTCGAGCGCGACAGAATGGCTGCGCGCTTGTTTTCACACCGTACAGCTAAAGCATTGAAGTATGTTCTAGGTAAGGAACGCGAGAGCATTTTCTTTGAATTAGTGAATGATGTTTTCGATGTTCTGAATTCTCGAGTTCCCTTTGACCATGGTACACCTCTCCGTAGCGGATTCGGTCTCAATCTTGCGAGCCAGGAGAATACATTAAGAAGGTTCATGGACGTTTGCCGTGGCATGCGCTTTGGAAGTAGAAAAGGTTTGTTGCCGTTTCAAAAGGGATTTCTCATCTCCATCACGTCACTTCTGGGACTGTTTCAAGAAATCCGAGAAGAGATCCTAACATCTCGACTAAATCAAGACTGTCTAGAAAATTATTTTTCGAGAATTCGAGGTCTTGGTGCCTTTTATAACAACCCTACAGCACTTGAGGTGAAACACAGGATTCGGCTTCTTATCTTAACAGGAAACTCAAATGACATACCCTTATCAGGAAGCACATCAGTTGCTGAAGAAAGAAATAGTACTTCTGTGGCAGACGTTGAAACACGGGACGAGGGAACAGATGAGGAATTCTTCAAATTCATAAGTAGTGAACTGTGCATTGAAGTAACAGAAGAACGCCCAGCGAATATTATACGTAGTTCTGACATTGAAGACATTCAAGAAGACGAAGAAGAGTTACTGAGTAAAGTCCACGAGTTAGGGCAGAACTGTTCTAATAATGAGGACGTTTCTCCCGATACTGTCCAGTACATGGCGGGCTACCTCGCATTTAAGTGCCGAGCGATTGATAAATCCTTGGAATCACGAACTGAAATGTGCCCGATTCCTGGGGCAAGTTCTAATTCCTGGATATCTACTGTTTCTCGACGGGGCCTTTTTACTCCGACAAAGGATTGGGTGAACACAGTCAAACAATTCGAAATTATATTTGCTGGTTTTCATGGACATGACAGTTCGAAGTGTGACAAAGTGATTAAAACTTTGTCTTCAGTTATTAAATCGAAGTTTCCTCAGGTGCATAAAAATATAATTCATTTGTAGACTAGGACGAGGACATTTATTCGCATCAGGCATTTGAATAAGGAAAGGCAGTTGCAAGCAGCAAAGAAGAATCTGATGTGGACTGCATCTCAGCCAGTAAAATAATGAGGATACCCTTCACACAGGTATGTTCGGTTTGCGACAAATTAATGGTGGCCGTGGAACTGTATACAGTACCGTATTACAGTATTAATTTTGTATGCTATGTATTTGTGTTTATTTTACACATTTTTAAAACGTGTAAATTACGAAAGTAGTACGTTCTCGCAACCTACACAGCATGCGCTGTCTCAAGGCTATTCGCCAGTTGACGTCACGCGAGAGCGACCAATGGCAGCTTCCATTGCCGGACTGGTCCCCCTGGCAGTGGTAAAGTAGTTACAACCTATTGAAATTGTTTAAATTTTGTGTTTGTGTGTGTGTTTGTGTTGTATTTAGTGCTATTTATATATTGGTGTTTAGTGCTTGTTGGTAGAAATTGGGAGTAGTGTTATTTATTTGAATTTTATAACAAGTAATTCATTTGGTGTTCAGTAGATTACGTTCTCTAGGTTAAGTAGACTAGCTAGGGGTACCTTGTTTCGAATTTAGGTTTAGGTAATACTTTAGGTGTTAATATTAACTTTTAAAACAATATTTTTAAATATCTGTAGGTTCCTTGGTATAATAACAAAGGCAGATTACCATAATGAGTTGAAATGTCGTATGGCTTTTAGTGCCGGGAGTGTCCGAGGACAAGTTCGGCTCGCCAGATGCAGGTGTTTTGATTTGACTCCCGTAGGCGACCTGCGCGTCGTGATGAGGATGAACTGATGATGAAGACGACACATACACCCAGCCCCCGTGCCAGCGAAATTAACCAATTAAGGTTAAAATTCCCGACCCTGCCGGGAATCGAACCCGGGACCCCTGTGACCAAAGGCCCGCACACTAACATTTAGCCATGGAGCCGGACATAATGAGTTGTAACTCATTGTAACTTCCGCCGCAACTTTTCCGATATTTCATATAGATGTCCGTTCAAACTATTACGCACGTAATAGTTTATTAAATTAAATAACACGGTACGCCTGTAAATTCGACATGAAATTGGAAAATTGGGAAATTGGAATACAAGAAAGTCTATGCCAAGTTGAGTACCAGAGAATCCTGCAATTCTTTGGTCACATTATGAGAACAGAGGATGGCAACCTGGAAAAATTAATTGTTCAATGAAAAGTTTCTGGCACAAGACGGGTTGATCAAGAAAGAGAGATCATGGACTTACCAAGGAGAGTTACTGAGAATGGTATCAGCTTATAAAAGAAACAACAAAGTCCTTGGGTCACGATACTCAGTCATGGGTGGAACGACTGGAGAGAGAGAGATAGTGTATGTAGGAAACTGGGAGTGAAATTTCTAGATCCTAATGGGTGGGTAGGGGATAGGGATCTGCGCTCAGATGGCCCTCACTTAAACCGCAGTGGTACGTATAGTTAGGAAATTTGTTCGGAAGGGTAATAGGGAGGTATATTCAGGGAAACGGGGTTCTCTAGGGAGCGGCGATAAGGGAACAGAGATCTGGAAGTCAAGTAGGGATGACATAAAAATATTAGTGTTGAACTGTAGAAGTATTGTAAAGAAAGGAACAGAACTTTAATAGATATATATTTACCAGATATTGTATTAGGAGTTGAATCATGGCTGATAAATGATATAATGGATGCAGACATTTTCTCACGGAAAATAGAGATAGGATAGCAATGGAGGGAGGGGGAGTATTCATTCTGGTGAAAGAAGAATTTGTAAGCTACGAAAAAGTTTTTTTTTTTTTTTTTTTTTTTTTGCTATTTGCTTTACGTCGCACCGACACAGATAGGTCTTATGGCGACGATGGGACAGGAAAGGGCTAGGAGTGGGAAGGAAGCGGCCGTGGCCTTAATTAAGGTACAGCCCCAGCATTTACCTGGTGTGAAAGTGGGAAACCACGGAAAACCATCTTCAGGGCTGCCGACAGTGGGGTTCGAACCCACGATCTCCCGAATATTGGATACTGGCCGCACTTAAGCGACTGCAGCTATCGAGCTCGGTACGAAAAAGTTAAAGATGAGAAACCTGAAATTCTAGGTGTAAGACTTATTTCTAAAGATAATAGGAAACGTGATGTCTTTGGAGTGTATAGACCGGGAAAGGATAGCGCTGACACTGATTCAGAATTATTTGATAAGATAATCAGCTATGTGGGAAACGACATGGAAAGAATGTGATTGTAGCGGGAGATCTGAATTTACCAAACGTCAATTGGGAAGGAAATGCGAACGACAGGGAGCGTGACCAACAAATGGCAAATAAGCTAGTATGAGAAGGACAGATGATTCAGAAAGTGATGGAACCAACTAGAGGGAAAAATATTTAGGACGTGGTGCTGGTAAAACCAGATGAGGTCTATAGAGAAACCGATGTATTAGATGGTATTAGTGATCATGAAGCTGTTTTTGTCGTAGTTAAAAATAAATGTGATAGAAAGGAAGGTCTTAAAAGTAGGTCTATTAGGCAGTACCATTTGGCCGATAAAGCAGGCATGAGGCAGTTTTTAAAAAGTTACCATGATCGGTGGAAGACGGTAAATAAAATTGTAAACAGACTTTGGGACGGGTTATAAATGGGATTGTAAAGAACGGGTACAGATCTCTGCACATGGTTATGAGGGTGTTTAGGGGTTGTAGTAAGGATGGTAAAGGAGAGGGCATATAAGTCTCTGGTAAGACCCTAACTAGAGGATGCTCCCAGTGTATGGGACCGTCATCAGGATTACTTGCTTCAAAACCGGAAAAAATCCAAAGAAAAGCAGCTCGATTTGTTCTTGGTGATTTCCGACAAAAGAATAGCGTTGCAAAAATGTTGCAAAGTTTGGGGTGGGAAGAACTGAGAGAAAGAAGTCGAGCTGCTCGACTAAGTGGTATGTTCGGAGCTGTCAGCGGAGAGATAGCGTCGAATGACATTAGTAGACGAATAAGTTTGAATGGCGTCATTAAAAGTAGGAAAGATCAAAATATGAAGATAAAGTTGGAATTCAAGAGGACAAATTTGGGCAAATATTCATATAGGAAGGGGAATTAGGGATTGGAATAACTTACCATGGGAGATGTTCAATAAATTTCCCAATTTCTTTGAAATCATTTAAGATAAGGTTAGGAAAACAACAGATAGGGAATCTGCCACATGGGCGACTGCCCTAAATGCAGATCAGTATTGATTGATTGATTGATTGATTGATTGATTGATTGAGGTGGTGGTGGTGATTATTGTTTTAAGAGGAAGTACAACTAGGCAACCATCCTCTATATAACACTAATCAGAGAGAAAAAATGCAAGGGGGCCGACACTTCGAAAAATGAAGGTATCGGCCAAAGAAAGACAAGGGCCACGAAGGGCGTTTAAATGAAAGATTCCCTAGCCCTCGCAAACCTAATAGCGTCGGGGTCGGAAAAGAACAAGAGTTGACCAAGGGAGGTCGGATAGGATAGATAAAAGTGAGGAGCCTGGCACAAGTAAGTGGAAGCAATACCAGGACTAAGCTAAGGGCCCCATGGTCGCCAACCCATGCTCCCAAGTTCAGAGCCCCTGGGGCCCCTTTTTGTCGCCTCTTACGACAGGCAGGGGATACCGTGGGGATTGATTGATTGATTGATTGATTGATTGATTGATTGATTGATTGATTGATTGATTGATTGATTGATTGATTGATTGATTGATTGATTGATTGATTGATTGATTGATTGATTGATTGATTGATTGATTGATTGATTGATTGATTGATTGATTGATTGATTGATTGATTGATTGATTGATTGATTGATTGAAGAATAACGGCCGAGAGGATTCGTCGTGCTGACCAAACGACACCTCATAATCTGCAGGCCTTCGGGCTGAGCAGCGGTCGCTTGGTAGGCCATGGTCCTTCCGGGCTGTTGCGCCGTGGGGTTTTGGATTTTACCTAACATATTTTCTCTCTAGATCACTTTCCCTATTGCATTTCTACTGCAAAACTTTTCTTCCCTGAGATAGTTTCTCTCTATACCATTTTCCGTAGCGCGAAACACAGCTACCCTAGCGGAATTCAAGTTGCTGAGTTTCTCTACGACGCACCGACGCAGATAGGTCGTGTGGTGACCATGGGATAGGAGTGGGAAGAAAGCAGCCGTGGCCTAAATTAAGGTACAGTCCCAGCATTTTCCTGGTGTGAAAATGGGAAACCACGGAAAACTACAGTATCTCCACAGCTGTCGACAGTGGGGTTCAAACCCACTATCTCCCGAATTCAAGATCGCAGTTGCACGACCCTAACCACACGGCCAACTTGACAGTTTAGGAGGCGTTCATTGATGGCAAGTGTAGAGGACACTCGGGAAAATGTGTGGGTTGGCCAGAGTATTTGGTACGCGTGGGTTTGCCTGGTGTTAGGTGAAGTTTTTACAAGTTCTGTGGAATATAAGAGTGTGAGGAGTATCTGTACCTGTGGACATTAATGAAACTGTCTGCTCACTCGGTTTACGTTATAAACAACAAAGTCCCGGGACGTGTCTGTTATGCTATGGGGTAACGAACACACACCGCTGTATGGCATTTTGTAATGTCAATTAACTACAACGACACGGTAATCTCAAGTGCTGTAACAGTGAACCCGGCACTAAAAGCCATACGCCATGGTGCACCGGGGCATTTAGACTACTTTCTGCGAAAACAGACTTATTTCCACGAGTAGGTCACCTATTAATTGTAACAAAGACATCACAGTCTCCTTCTCCAACCGAAATCTGTTTTCAAACGAGGAGTCCGTCTGATCTTCAAATGGATTTGCCGATGAAATCACGGCACATTGGATGCACTCGTTCACTGACGACCGGTGAACTTTTAACTGCGATTAAACGTCAAAAACTTCACAAACGGGCTTGATACAACAGAAATTCAACTTAACCATGATAGGCCATCCTTTTTACCACGGTTAAGTCGTAATCGGGGTTGACAAATTAGTTCCGCCAACAAAAAGAGAAGTTTTTGAGTCTTTGTGAACAATCTGTTGACTAACTCGAAACTCCCAGCAGTCTGAACAAACGTCCAGTTTCTGTATGGCAGATGGCAGCAAGTAACTCGACACCACAAGCAATTACCCTCTTAATTGGAGCACATGTGTCTTCTTTCTTTGTGTCTACATCACTTAATGATTCATTCTGGCGCATATTAAAGGAAAACAAATGTTGGAGGCGATGTGTGCTTTAGTCGTCATGGAATAAAGATCTACGATCTTGTCCAAGGAGAGCGTGCATACTAAAGAGGCCTTGAGGCGCCATAATGTTACAGGGGAAACATTCTCTTGGAATATAAATGTCTACGTGATGTTTATATGAATGTCCTTGCTCCTCGGAGAGTTTCCGTGCATTCCGATCCTTAGAGATGGGGTGACGCTGGGGGTCTACTGGGTACTACTACCACTACTACTACTACCATTACCGGTACTACTACTAATAATGATAATAATAATAACTAATGAATTTGTTTAAATCACGCGAAATTAATATTATGAAACTGTTTTGCTGACAGTCTTGTGCGCTGTAGTTGTTCTCGAAGTCGTTTCTCGTTTCTAAATCGACAATGAAGTCGCGCGGGCGTGTTAAATATAAAAATGGAATGCCTTCACATTTATTTAGCTGTAAGTTAACCGTCATGTTACAGCTGTCCAGCTCTAGCCGCCCCCGCCCTCTATGTACCATAACACTAGTGTCGATCACATTTTTCCTTGTGCTCGTTACTTTCCACGAGTTGTAATTTACTTCTTAAAATAAAATTGTAATCGATACACATCGCATCAAGTGCTTTGCAAACAGAACTACTACTCCCCCTGAATGGGGAGGCGGGCCGGGAGATTTGTTACGGTGAAGGACATGCACGGAGAACGTGAAGGGGTCGCAGCCGTGGCCTATACTACGAACTGTCCCTTAGTGCAGGAGAATGGAAAACCACTGAAAACCATTCTCAGGACAGCCCTGTCCCGTCTCCCGAATGCGGAGGCGTAGAGTCACGGTAGAGCCGTGGCCACCCCACTTCTGCGACGCGCACTGCAATAGCACGTGCGGGGTACGGGTTAAGGAATTTTCATTTCACTATTTCAGTATTTTGAATTAACTGACCCTGAAAATAATGAAAACATTAATGTGGCATGCAAGCTTTGCTTGCTTGGGGGGCGATCATATTCACCTTTAGTGAAGATAGCGTCCGGCTCCATGGCTAAATGGCCTTTGGTTCGCTTCCCGCCAGGGTCGAGAATTTTAATCATAATTGGTTAAGGCAAATGCCTTTCTCCTCCTAGCCCTTTCCTATCCCATCATTGCCATAAGACCTATCTGTTTCAGTGTAACAAAGCACATTGAAAAAATGCCCAGGTTTATAATTTTGGAAATATCTTTTATGCATTCAAGGGCTTCTTTGGTTCTGCTTTGGGTAACATGGTGCCATCTATCAGTATTTACCAGAATTAAAATAATGAGTGAACAACAGCGCATAGTTGATCACAGTCCTTTGTATTTGATAACATATTAAATACTATTAAATACTATATGGCAGATATTTATTTTCAGTATACATCCTTTATAATTTCACCATATAGTCATAAGTTGCAAATTATAGGCAGTGCTGTCCGACTCGTTGGCTGAACGGTCAGCGTACTGGCCTTCGGTTCAGAGGGTCCCGGGTTCGATTCCCGGCCGGGTCGGGGATTTTAACCTTAATTGGTTAATTCCAATGGCACGGGGGCTGGGTGTATGTGTTGTCTTCATCATCATTTCATCCTCATCATGACGCGCAGGTTGCCTACGGGTGTCAAATAGAAAGACCTGCACCTGGCGAGCCGAACCCGTTCTGGGATATCCCGGCACTAAAAGCCATACGACATTTCATTATAGGCAGTGATATCTTTTAGGGCCTCTTGTACCTGAAGGTTAAAGGATGATTATTTTTCTCCTCGGATACATCTCGGCACTAAAAGCTATACGCCATTTCATTTAGTGATGATAGCCGTATGCTGGGCTACCACTTCACTAGGTTACCCCTTTCAGTGAACGTCAAGCCTTCAGCGTTTACAGCTGCTGTTGTGTTGTCAAGACTGTTTAACAAGCTACTGCCCCTGATGAGTGGAGACGGTAGCCTAAAGTTTAGCAAATTAAAGTCCAGCTTTGTGGCTAAATGGTTAGAATGTTTGCCTTTGGTCCGATGGCCCCTGTTCAATTCTCAGAATCAATCCCGTCATACTGTTAATTACCCTGACTTGGTGACTGGGTGTTTATGACGTCTTCGCCATTCATTTAATCATTATTAGGTCGCCACCGAGGCTATACAGATGCCATGCACCATTATTATTATTAAATAAAATTGCTGAATTTTACAGCGGTTGTACCCATGGTTCACTGGTTAATTAGCTTCCTCGGGAGATCAGTGGTGATGTGAGACCCATGAGCACGGGTTTGATTCCAATCAAGAAAAGAGCACACTAATCCTGATAGATTACATTTCAGTTTAGCAGATCTATCAATAAGAAGAAAACGTGAGCGGTTTCTTTGAAGTTTTGCAAATGGAACTATGTGTCGGGTGCTTTACACTTCCAACATTCTGAGTTGAGCTTTGGGCTGGGAAAACTTGGCGGTAAGCGGTATGTTCCGAGCTGTCAGTGGAGAGATGGCGTTCAATGACAGTAATAGGACGATGGTGCTTGTTGTTTAAAAGGGCCTAACATCCAAGGTCATCGGCCCCTAATGGTACGAAATGGACGATATGACATGATAATTACAATTTTAAAATGTATCCACTGAATAGATTTAAAATAGATGCTGATGAGAAATGATTATGAGATTAAAACAATCAGTGGATCTAATTTGCAATGCCTTATTAGCTAACAAAATTATAGAATATACAGGTGACAATGCAATAAGGCATTGCCTTAGAAGTTGAAATAACACATTAAAATACGCAAGCACGAACTAAAATAGAGTCTATGGGATAAAAGCGCAGTTGACGGAAAGAAAACGGACATTATTACACACGGATGATGAGGTCTGCTGACTGCTCGCCATCTCTCACGATGACGCAGATCGACAAGGTACTGTGTACCATGGTAAGTACACACCGGAGGGGATTCCCCTTTCAGTAAATAGCAGTGCGTCACTATAACGTGACGACATAATGCCACTGCTTTCCTTCGAGAAGCCCGAAGCGAAGTTATCATACCTTCGTAGTTCCTTTTATCGCTCTCAACTTATTTGGGAGAGGGGTGGCCTGCCAGTAGTAGAGCAATGGCTGCTACGTCAGCATTTCCCCACGAAGTCATTGACCCCTAGTAGTGTACCATGTGGGTTCGGACCAGAGGTCATTGACCGCTAGTGTAGTAGTAGTGCAATGGCCATTCGCAGATTTTGCATAATAGAGCAAGTCTAACCTCACAAACGGCATTTTGGAGGGGCCTAACCTCACTTTTATGGCCAGTTGCCCTTCCCGACTCGGATTTTGCATATAAGACAGCAAGCCTAACCTTACAGTCGCCATCTTGGAGGGGCCTAACCTCAGTTTACGGCCAGATGCCCTTCCCGACGCGGATATTGCATCAGAGAGCAAGCCTAACTTATAAGTCGCCATCATGGAGGGGCCTAACCTCACACTCTCTACTTTTACGGGCAGATGCCCTTTCCGACGTGCACAGTCGCCACCTTGGGTGGGCCTAACGTCACTTTAACGGCTAGATGCTGTTCCCGAAGCCGTCTTGAGTAATAGGCGAATGGGTATTCTCGCGACGCCATCTTCAGTAGTTGGGCAATGTGGATTCGATAAGAGAGCACACCTAACCTTATGGAGGGGCCTAACTATACAGGGCCCAGTTTTACGTTCAGGTGCCCTTCCCGAAGCCATTTCGGAGGGGACCAACTACTGAGGGCACAGATTTACGGTCAGGTGACCTTTCTGTGGCCATTTCGATCCTCCCACCAGAAGGGGCACATATTCCCTAACCTAGTTTTATGGCCAGATGCCCTTCCCGACGTCATCTTGGAGAAGCCTAACTACACAGTCTCTATCTTGCGCCAAATTTTACGGACAGATGCCCCTCCCGACGCCATCTTGGAGTCGCGTAAATACACAGGGTTTAGATGTCCACTTTTCTCGGTTAGATGTCCTTCCCCGCCCCAATTTCGGGGGTCCGAACTACACAGTCACCATCTTGCGCCCAGTTTTACTGTCAGATTCCCTTTCCGCCGGCAAGCTCAAGGCTTTACGTCTCAATCCGACAGACTGAGCACGTGATGTCGACGTGGTTATGCATGTTTAGACTTGTTCGTTATCAAGGTCACTCTCAAGTAAACTCAAGCCTTTATAGATCGTATGAGTGTAAATATGTTCGATAGGTGTAAGGAGGTAAAGGGAATGCAATAAGCAGAACATTTTGAATTTAAAAAATATTTACTCTATAATTATTTACAAGAGTACACAAATTACTACCGGTTATACAAAAGTTATGGTTATGCTCTCGACAAGGTTGCTAGCTAACTGCGAAGATCTAGCGCCATTCAAATTAAACCAAACATTTGTTTAAAAAGTATTTTTAAAATATATTATAGGCCCTAGAATGTAATGTTATGCTTTACAAAGAAGTTAATGCAGTTCTTGCCTTGCCATTATTCATGTGTTTTGTTCCTATCTGAATTATTATCTTGTACTGTAATGAAGGGAAAAAGATCATCCATACACTGTGTACAGTTTACAATCTTTGGATTAGGTCCATCCCAATCATCCGAACCATTTTTACCTCGATGCTTGTAATGACGTCGACAGGGTCTGCATAAAGCTACATCGATTGACATCTTACTGTGGAGAGGAAGGATGTCCCAGAAAGCATCTACGAAAGGAACAGCGTACGTAGATAAAAATCCTGGTGGTAAAAATTGTATTAGATGTTTTGGCATCTGATATAAGGTACTATGTTACTTGTGTGAGATAAATAAGATGTTGCGTATTAGTTACGCTGGCAGGCGAGCAGGATGCACCTTCATAATGTTGTTTGTTATCGTGTAGTCCTTTTCTTCTTTCTGTTCCATAGTGCACGATGTAGAAGCACACACTAATGTTTATGATAAAGGGCTATCCTTATTTATAGTCCTGTAACAATATTCGTTAACGGATGGTGACATCTCTCATATAAATAATAAGACGATAGGCTGTTGTGTTAGCAGGAATGTTTTCAGATGTTTCAAGATGCTTCAAGATGGCGTCCGGGAGTAGTCGTGTGTCCGTATCGCTCCGTGTTAGTGGTGTTCAAATGTAGTATTTATCGTCCGTTCGAGTTTGCCTCCGGGATGAGAATGTGCTAGACTTCGACGTGAAATATGAAAACCGTTGGGAAAACGCTTTTGTGAATGGTTCGGAGCTTCGTATTTCGGCCCACGTGCTGGCTTTAAATGGAACCAGGTGGCCTGTCTGCGAGAAAACAACAGACGAAATCTAGCCCAAAGACATCTGGTTCAGCGATTTGTGTGCTTCTATTGGCTTTGTCCGGGGACATACATCTGAATCCAGGACCCCAGCATGACAGCGGTATGAATTTCTTCTACCAAAATGTAGGGAGCATGTGTAATTCTTTGACGGACTTTAACCTCACTTTCAGTGACGCCAGCAAAGATTGTATTTGTATAGTTGAAAGTTGGTTAAATGATTCTGTTAGTGATAATGAACTGTTGTCTACTGATTACACTGTGTTTCCTCAAGACAGACAGCAGGTCCATAGTAGCAAAGTGAAAGGGGGAGCGATTATGATTGCTGTGAAATCTGCTGTAAGGCCAGTTTCACGGCCCGAGCTGGCGGGAGACTGGGAGTGTCTCATGGTCAAGGCCACCCCAACACCAGGGAGGTCTGCGTTTATAGTGTGCTGCTACCTGCCACCAGACGAAGTGACTGCTAGAATGAGTAATCTTCGAGCAACACTGGCCAACGTCACAGCTGTTTTAAACCCGCAGGACATCCTTGTAGTTTGCGGAGACTTTATCAGGCATTTGGCTTGGAATCCTGGTCCCGTTATAAAACAAAGATGTGCGGATGTCTTCTTACTTCTTGAAATCGTCAGTGAATTCGGACTCAAGCAAATGTGTCACTTCCCAACAAGAAACGAGAACTTCCTCGACCTTGTTCTAATATCGGATCAATACTGTGGACACTTGGACTGCTTTGAGACGGAAAAGGTAATTACGTACATCCGACCATCGAGCTGTAGAATTCACTCTATCTTTACCGCGAGTTATGCGCCCCGTACCGCAGAGGAAGTTAATGTTCACATGGATGAAGGCTGATTTTCCTCTAATGAGAGATCTCTTTTCGCTGTGTCCCTAGAATTTAATCGAGGACTCCCCCTCCGTCCACGAGGTGTTAATCCTTTTCTACGACTTCCTTCGCGCTGTAATAAAAGACACTGTACCGTCCCGGATAGTTAGCACGCGGAAATACCCATGCTGGTACGACTCTGAGGTAATAGATTAATTAAAAGAAAAGGAGAGGGCAAGAAAGAAGTTCAAAAAAACGGGTCACAATAGTGATTATGTGCAATTTTCGACCATACGCGGTGAATTTAAGCGTCTTCAGCTCAAGAAATACAGAAACTATATAACTTCGATGGAATCAAAATTAGTTGCCAACTCGAAGAGTTTCTGGAATTTTGTAAACAACAAACCGAGGTCATCTCTCCTGTCATCTACTATGCTTCAGGACGGGAAAGAACTACAGGACAAGAGGAGCATCTTGGACAGTTTTGCAGATACCTTTGAAAAGTATCACTCACCTGCCGCACAGTGTAATCTATCCACTTCGTCCGTGTGTGATATAGGCCTAACTTCAATAGTGACCTCTCCAGTAGAGGTATCTTCAATTCTTGCTTCTTTGGATACCTCCTAATCATGTGGTCCAGATGACGTACCCGCAATAGTATTGAATGAACGTGCATCTGAGCTAGGTAGGTCACTTAGCATCATAATAAATATTCTCATCAGGGTATTTTCCGTGTGAGTGGAAGAAAGGGTACGTCATACCAGTGTTCAAGAAAGAAGACAAAATGGTGTTTGATAACTATAGGCCTGTTGTGTTATTGTCCCTAATTTCAAATGTGGCGGAGAATAATAATAATAATAATAATAATAATAATAATAATAATAATAATAATAATAATAATAATAATAATAATAATCGTATGGCCTCAGCTACCGTGTGCAGACATTTCAATTTGACGCCATATGGGTGTCTGCTCGTCAATTTCGACGTTCCGTTTTACTCTAGGCCCCCACTAGATGGCAGACCAAGTAAACCGAAACTCTCTTGGGCGTCTATGGCTGAGATTTAATGAATTTTGTCGGGTAAACACCAAATGTGTCACTAGAGATCTTTTACATGCCGACGTCGTACGACATGGAGTGTCGAATGGACTTTTTTCCGCCCTTCAAAAATCCGACTACCTCTGCCGGGTTTGAACCCGCTATCTTGGGATCCGGAGGCCGACACTCTACCGCTGATCCACAGAGGCAGCTGGTGGCGGAGAAGATCGTGTATAAGAGATTGTACAGTTCAGTTTCACAGTATATTAATATAGCGCAGCTCTACCGCGTCCAATATGGCGGTGTATATCTCGATAGGAGGCAACAAGTGGATGTTGTTTATACGGACTTCTCCAAAGGCGTTGATTCAGTTCAACATGATGCTCTACTCACCAAATTATCAGCAAATGGGATAGGTGGAAGTGCTTTGGAGTGGATTAGATGCTATCTCACTAATAGAGTTTGCGTAGTAAAAGCTGATGGTATTATGTCAAAGCCGTACCACCCTACTTCAGGTGTCCCCCAAGGCTCTTTACTTGGCCCTCTTTTCTTTATCATATTCATAAATGATATAACATCAGTTATACAGCACACTAACTGCATTCTCTATTCTGACGATCTCAAGATCTTTAAGGCAATCAATAGTGAGTTGGACTGTGGGTTGTTACAGTCTGACTTAAACCTACTAACTAACTGGTGTAAAAAGTGGCTGCTTGGTTTGAATACTTCAAAATGCAACGCAATTCCATTTTCTCGCTAACAGATACTAATTTCTGTTAGAAAAACGCAACTCATCGCACCTCGGGGATTTTATAACATAATTATGACAAGACGTGACCCCTAGGTTCCATTCCTTGTTCTGAACATAAAACCATTTACCAATAAAGATTAATTTTCTACACTTAACAAAGTAGAAGCGTTCTTGCGGATAGCGATCGATGAGGGCGTTAAAATGTACCTACTTCAGCTAACTCCTACCGGAAGGAGGAGGGTGTAGTAAGGTAGTGGAGGAGCCCTTTTGCCCTTTAGCCCATTAGCCCTTCAGGCCATTAGCTCTTTAGCCCATTAGCCCTCCAGCCCTTTAGCCCTTTAGCCCTAGGTGGAGGAGGAGGAGGACGCAGTCAGGAGGAGGAGGTGGAGGAAAAGTCCTTTTGTTCTGAACACATCAATCAATGTTCTAATCACATGTTCAAGTTAACGACATCGAGTACAGTGTTCGATTCTAGTCTTAATCACTTCTTTTGTAATCTGATCTTCTTAGAACAAAAGTATCCCGTGACATGTTCTAAACACATGTTGTATCGAGTACAGTGTTCTATTCTAGTCTTGATCACTTATTTAGTGTTCTGAACACATCAAGCAATGTTCTAAACACATGTTGTATCGATCCGCATGAGCTACATCCTTGTAACCCATGCCAACAGATTGACTGATATTTCATGTTACATGCTTATGCGATAACCTGTTGGACTGCTAGGGACTTAAATGTAATCAAAGTATTTCTTATAGCACCCATCGTTCAGTTTAATTTTACTCTCCGTGTTTGCGATAATAGAACAGGGTTTGAATTTATGTTTTTTCTATTGTAACTAAATCAGGTTATCGTTTACCGAGCGAGTTGGCTACGCAGTATAGTTTTTCTCTAGTTTTTGATTTTCGCACAAGACGAATATCATAAGTCGTACTTTTGCAATATCGTTTACTGAGTGAGTTAGCTACGCGATATGTACACAGTGTGTTTTCGATTTTTACACTAGGCAAATCATTGAAGTTGTACTTTTGCAATATCGTTTACTAAGCGAGTTAGCTACGCGATATGTGCACAGTGTGTTTTTGATTTTTACAGTAGGCAAATCATTGAAATTGTACTTTTACTCTGAACACATCAAACAATGTTCTGATCACATGTTGAAGTTAACAACATCGATTACAGTGTTTGATTCTAGTCTTGTTATGTTTCAGTCTGATCTTCTTAGAACAAAGGTATCCCCTAACATGTTCTAAACACATGTTGTATCGAGTACAGTGTTCGATTCTAGTCTTAATCACTTATGTAGTGTTCTGAACACATCATTCAATGTTCTGATCACATGTTGAGGTTATCGACATCGATTTTAGTCTTGTTATGTTTCGCAAGTCTAAACATGCACGATGATGTTATAGCTGCACGCTCTTGCCTTCGTGATGCAGGTTTAAACTTGTTCGATAGAGATATAAATCTATACCTTGACATAAGAGGTGGAGTAGTAGGAGGAGGTGGAGGAGGAGGAGAATGATGAGGCCTTAACAGCTTATGTATAGCCGCCAATGTTTAAAGATGATAGCTGTTAAAACAATTTTTGAAATTACCACCACCACATTTCAATGGTAGTAGCTAAAAATAGCAGCACGGTGCACTGTTGATTAAGCACATAGAATTTCAAATGGCCCTCCACCGCATGCATAACAGCAGCCGTCATCTTGTGCGAGCACCCCTAGGGCGTCCCAAACCATCTTGTGCAAGCACCCTTAAGCTGTCTCATAAGAAGCTATGTATAGCCGCCATCTTGTAGAATTGGATAGCTGCCAATGCCAAAGGGTTTAAGTAGGAATCGAACCGTTGATCTCATAATTAGACTATGTTTTTCTTATGCTATCATGTTCCTGATACTGCGAACCTGGGTATTAGGCGGAAAAAATTGTCCGTTTTGCTCTACGACGTATCGTTTTCGAGATATTTAACATTTTGCATTTAAGCCCCAAATTTAATGAATCTAACCAGCACGGCATGGTATACTCTCTTCCATAGCTAGACCTGATCATGTTACGAAGATTTGCTTCAATACAAGCTAAAACAGAGCAAATGCCAAAGGGCCTAAGTAGGAACCGAACTGTTGATCTCATCATTAGACTATGTTTTTCCTATGCTATCATGTTCCTCATACTGCGAACCTAGGTAGTGGGCAGAATTAATGTCTGCACTGGTTCCGAAATAAAGTATGAGCTCGAATGGAGGAGGTAAGTCTCCATAGCTGTCGAAGTACCATACTTTAGATTTACGTTTTACGTGGGCAACGTAATGAGTTTCAGGCCCGCGACTGTTTTCTCAGTTAATTACAGCACTCTCAGGTTCTCGATGTGTCAGTACATTCAATAGACGTTTTTTGTATGGCGGTAGCTTTTGTGTAAGCCCTTGCCTCGCAATGCAATTTTCTCCTTTGCCTTGTTATGACGTTCACTCACTTTCAAGCGTTGCTTCGCTTCGCCTACAGCCTTAACAGTTCTTGCTACAGCACTAGCACCACCTAGCAGAGACCCTAAAAGTCCTCCTCAATCCGTTCGCGTTCACGTTTACAATACATTGCTCTGCACTTTGGATAAATTCTCGTCCTTGTTGCGCGTAGTGCCCTAGTAATTGTATTCCCCACGAATAGCTTTTTGTGCAGACTTCACATCTTTCCATCCTTTAGTTTTACTTTTCTTCTTCGTATCGATTGGATATCGTTGTTGCACCATTCTGTAGTCCGGCTCCATGTCTAGATGGTTAGCGTGCTGGCTTTTGGTCACAGGGGTCCCGTGTTCCATTCCCGGCAATGTAGGAAATTTTAACCATCATTGTTTTATTTCGCTGGCACTGGGGCTGGGTGTATGTGTTGTTTTCATCATTTCGTCATCATCATCACCATCATCATCATCACCACGACGCGCAGTTCGCCTACGGGCGACAAATCGAAAGACCTGCAGCTGGGGAGCCGAACATGTCCTCGGACACTCTCGGCACTAAAAGCCATACGCCATTTCATTTACTATTCTGTACACGACTTTGCTCGTGAAGAGCTGACAGTTACCTGTTGTTGTTTGATATATATGCATTACTATTGCCGTCTTTACTATTCAGTTATCATGAAGGTTATAAAGCAGCAAGACACACTACCTGTTAGTGACATTGTGCCACATTTCTTACCTAGTTCCAGTACAACTACAAAAAGACGTGATGGAACGTTGTTTCCTTTTAATATTCGATGTACTGTATCTGTCCCATCGGGATGTTAGAAGACAAATATTTTACTCACACTCATTACCCCTTTAAATAGCAAACGATTCGAGAATATTTACGTTTCCGCCTAGTCACTCTATGAACCGTTATATACTATTCTACAAATTGTAATGCACGATCTGGTTAAAGACGGAATAAAATACTTTCAATTTAATTAACATGAGCAAGTACCATCACCAGATGATGTGATTCCCAATTCTCTTATGATCTTTGATCAGCAAAACGTTATTCGCGGATACTTTAGTATGGGGCGACATAAATATGTTGATTGCATCTCTTTATATCATACCTATTCTCGTGTGCCTAGGCAGTTGGTATGCGAGAACGCAAATATGATTGTGGTTTTTTCGGCAACATGAGCGCAACATGCACCATGTGTATGATTATCATGTTAACACTGATATGACATTCAATGACTTTAAGCGTATGTATGCTACATTTTGGTCATCAAAACGTTACGGCTTTTTAGTTATTGATAAAGAAAGTGATGTTCATCATGGACGATATCGCATGCGATTTGATCATTTTATATGCATCAGCATAGAGTTACAGTCACCACTTTATCAAAATCCACCATCATTTCAACATCCAGAAAACGAATCTGTGCTCGAAGCAATATTCGACAGAGATTTTAAGAGCTTAAATGTATTCAAGCAGACACTGATTTATTTTTGAAAACACAACTAGGTACACCACTGAAAGAAATATTTAATTCTACTTCATTGCCGCAGTCTACTTCAAATTTTGTTTCTATGCCATCATCTTATAATAAAGAGAAGCATGATCAAGAAAAGCATAAAGAAGAAGAAAAGTATAAGGAATAAGAGCAGCAGGATGAGTAAGAGGAGAAGCAGGATTGAGATGAAGAAGAGAATGAGGAAGAAGAGGATGAGGAAGAAGAACGTAACGATACTTCACCATCTAAGTGTGTTAAGATTTTAACTACAGATGTTATTGCTGAAATACCTACTACATCAGCACATGATCTACCTTCTTTGTCTGCGGTTATGATCACGCCAGAGCATCGTAAGCAGTTTAGGACTTTTATTCGAAATAACTATGGATCTCTCTTTGCTCCTTATTCAGCAATACCTTATATACAAAATCTCTTTACAGGTCAAACTGACACTACCTACGGTATTCGCTATGAAGACGACTGTTTCTGGATAGGTAATTCAAATGTTAAGATTAATAGCAACAGCATTGTCGTAAGAGGTCTTACCTATAAACCTACTAAAAGACTCTTAGAAGATCTTTTCTCGCGAATGCCTGGCAAGCATATAATTTTACAAGATGATCTTAAAATATAGAGCAATACCTTTTGTTACTGACGCAACACGATGTGCAATTACAAGAGGACAGAAGCTCTAAATGCGAGTAAGGGCCACAAGTATCGAGAGTTTATTTCTAAGCTGTTTCCGTCACATCAACCAACTGCACGTGGTCTTAATGTTATCTACAAGCCTTTGTTGCCGTATGTAGACGTAAGATCCTTGAATGACCCTAACTTACTCATTGAAAGGTTACAAATTCTAAGAGCATCGCAAGATGGTGGTCGCACAGGTCACGAATCAGACATTCTAGAAATAGGGAGAGAATTACAACATGCGGGTATTATTCAGTAATGGCTCGTCAAGATAAGACCTCACCTGTAAAGGTAAGCATCGCACACGAGTTACATAAACCAGCACGCCGCACCTGCTGTGGCAGACGCGTTATTACACGCCGAAAGGACGATCTCTGGCAAGCAGACTTAGTAGAATCGATTCCATATGCCTCTAGCAATAAGGGGTACAGATATCTACTTACTGTCACCGATTTGTACTCTAAGTTTGTTTTTGCACAGCCTGCGCGTTACAAGATAGCAGCTCAAGTCAAGGACGCATTTAAACATAGTGTTGAGCAATCGAAACGCTGACCAAGGCTTCTTCAAACCGATCAAGGTAAATAGTTTTACCTCAAGTTACCTGGCATTCATCACTACTCTATGTTCAGCAATCTCTAGGCATGTCTTGTAGAACGCTTTAATCGTACGCTCAAAACAATGATGTGGCGAGAATTTACAGCTCAAGAGTTAAATCGTTGTCTACCTACAACGATACACGTCATCGCACTATCGGGACAATTCCACGTCTTGTTACAAGGAATACACCACGTTTAGATGCTATTCATCTTGTGCTGATCCGCGCAGCGATCACTATAAAGGAGGTGATTTCGTTCGCATCAGCAAGCACAAGTCTATCTTTGCAAGAGGATACAACCCTAATTGGAGCACTGAAATTTTTCAAATCAGGAGTGTTAAGCTTACTAATCCAGTTACATATTTACTTCGCGATCTCAGAGGACAGCCTATTGAAGGAGGATTCTACATCGAAGAACTGCAGAAAACAAAATATCCTGATCACTATTTAATCGAACGTGTAATGTGGAAATAAACTGTATGTCAATTGGCCTGGTTTAATAAGAACTTCAATTCATGGATTAATTAAGAGGATGTACTTTAAAACTTGTGTTTTTGTTCTCGAACCACCACGTCGCTTTTCTCCTACGCATTAAGACAAGATTAAACTTGCAAGTCAACGTTATTACTACATTTTGGACGTGCTGTTGGGTGGGAATAGCATTAAAAATTAAAAAAACACCTGCAATATGTTTCACAATTCGTATTTATTTTAGAATATATGCATTTTTCTTTCTCTAAGTAAATCTGATCTGTCCTTTCTTACATAGATTATTTTACTGTCTTCCCTGTTTATTGCCACTACCTAGTAACAGTTTTCATTTCATTACACAGGCAACGATATTGCTGCTATCTTTTCAGCACTGAAGCGTTAGGTGACGACCCACACTTCATAGCTTTACGAAGCAGACTTTTATCAGCTACACCTCTCAGTTCAGGATTGTTTTCTCGATAAGCAATATCATGCTCTTTGCAGGTAGCATCAGGATCACCACGTGCCAAGCGGACGTCAAGTCGTGTTCCAGGGCCGCAGTACTGGTAACTAGGAAAATGAAGCTCAAAAGGCAGAAGATCAATCACCTTATTAATGAGTCCATGCCCAGCACGTTTCTCCCAGCACGTTTCTTCACCTTTTTGCGACAACTCGTTTACTCTTTCCGCAGTCATGATAAGTGTTTATAAGCGAAGACAACTCGTTAGTTTGAGGTCCGTGATACAGTTTAATGAGTTGACATGTATGACACTTTCTCACTGAAGGTCTCCTAGCTGAACTCACTTGTTCATGATGTAAACTACTCGTTTGAAGCTGTGACAAAACAGGATCTTGAGTCCACTCACGGGGCACCTTATCCCAGATCTTCTTTACAGCATTCGCAACTACATTGACCAAAAATGCCTTTGGTAATGTATTTAACTCTTCATCAGTAAAAGTGTTTAGTTTCTTTTTGCATGCATAAGACTTTACGATTGCCTTTTCAACTGCGCTACACTCAGTATCAGATAGAAATGGCATGATGTCTTTACTCTACAAATCTTTATTTCACACCGGCGTCATTTCGGCACTGCAAATTACATATGTTGTTCACCTCCCGGCATGCACTGCAACACAACCAATCAAAGAGCATGCGCACAGTCTTAAAGTCTGTTTCATTGTTTCTCCACTCTGCTCCTTGTAAAGAGTTTTAAATGATGGACATCCTAATTCATGCATGTTGATAATTTCACACGTTGATGGTGGATACTCACGCAACCATTCCTTTTTTTCACATCCCTTTGAAAGAACAAGATCAAATGAGCGTTCATCATTAAAGATAGAAAACGATAAGGTATTCCTTTTTCTTCCCACTGCAGACCTATTTTTTTTTCAATCCATTGAGTTTGCTATATTTCATCTCCCTGCAAACAGTAAGGGAAAGGTGAGCTAAATACTAAACTGAAGAGTTTTGGCGCCCACAGCACACTGCAATCAAATACAGTCACCCCTTTGAACACAAATGTATTTGCCGTTTATTTTAAAGACTTGTACATCAACTCTTAATGTTCTTGTCATGATGGAATAAAACGCCCTATTCTCCATCACAGTATCTCAGAGACTAAATAAAAATTCACACTTGTAGCATCTATAAAGGCTTGAGTTTGCTAGAGAGTGACCTTGATAACGAGCAAGTCTAAACATGCATAACCATTTCGACGTCATCGCTTCATGTTAAAACAGAATGCTCAGCCCCGTCGAAGACAGTCTGTCGTATGGGGCATAAGATCACGTCATCATATTTGTACATGTATAGACTTGTTCGTTACTGGCGGATGGAGACGTAAAGCCATAAGCAGACCACTCGGTAACACAGGTGTAGAACTAAGTAGTCTGTCGGATGGTGACTTAAAGCCTTGACCTTGCCAACGGAAGGGGCATATGACCAGAAAACTGGGTGCAACGCGGTGACTGCGTAGTTCGGACCCACGAAATGGCGGCGGGGAAGAATATCTAACCGTAAAACTCTGCATCTGAACCCTGTGTATTTAGGCGCGTCCAAGATAGCGTCAGGAGGAGCATCTGTCCGTAAAACTGGGCTCAAGAAAGCGACTGTGTAATTAGGCTCCTCCAAGATGACGTCGGGGAGGGCATCTGGCCATAAGACTAGGTTAGGGCCTATGTTCCCCCTATGGTGGGGGTAGAAATTGCCACGGGAAGGTCGCCTGACCGTAAAACTGTGCCCTGAATAGTTGGGCCCCTCCGAAATGTGTCGAGAAGGGCATCTGACCGTAAAACCAAGACCAGTGTCGTTAGGCCCCTCAATGACGTTAGGTGTACTCTCTCATGCGAATCCCCATTGTCCTACTACTTAAGATGTCGTCGGAAAGGGAATCTAACCGTAAAAGTGAGGATAGGCCAGTCCATGAGTTTAGCCTTGTTCCCTTACGCTAATCCCCATTTCCCTACTACTGAAGATGGCGTCGGGATAATACCCATTGCACTACTACTCAAGGAGGTGTCGGGAAGGGCATCTAGCAGTTAAAGTGAGGTTGGGCCTCTCCGTGAGATTAGGCTTGCTCCCTTACTCGAATTCGCATTTCCCTACTACTGAAGATGGCGTCGGGTGAATACCCATTGCCCTTCTACTCAAGGAGGCGTCGGGAAGGGCATCTAGCCGTTAAAGTGTGGTTAGGCCCCTCCGTGAGATTATGCTTGCTCTCTTACGCGAATCAGCATTTCCCTACTACAGAAGATGGCGTTGGGAGAATACCCATTGCCCTACTACTAGAGCAGGCGTCGGGAAGGGCATCTAGCCGTTAATGTGAGGTAAGGTCTCTCCAAGTTGGCGACTATTGTTGTCAGGAAGGGCATCTGCCCGTTAAAGTAGGCCCTGTGAGGTTAGGCCCTTCCAAGTTAGCGACTGAGAAGTTAGGCTTGCTCTCAGATGCAAAATCCGCGTCGGGAATGATAACAGGCCGTAAAAGTCAGGTTAGGCCCCTGCAAGATGGCGTCTGTGTTTAGACTTGCTCTCTTATGCACAATCCGCGAAATGGCACTGCACTACTACTATACTAGGGGCCAATGACCTCGGGTCAGAACTCGCATAAGTACACTTTCTATGACCTCGTGGGAAAAAGCTGCTGTAGCACCCATTCTTTTAGAACATGCACTGCTATACTACTCCTGCCACTCCATCTTCCAATGGGACATAACCAAATGAGAGCGAATATCACTTACTGGAACTTTGGAAGCCAAATAAACGTGATCTGGTGTCGGCATCCGAACACGCGGCTAGCAGGTCCTGGATCCGCTGCACCAGAGGTAGCCGAGGAAAAACGGTGATTTTAGAAAAGATGGACTACATCTAATAGAAAAGGAACCTCTAAGTTTGCTAAACTTCTCAATAGAATATCTAGTAGAATGCTCTCGGAAAACTAATTAAGAAAATGAGGGTGGATGCTGATGTGTATTAGGAGAGGACTGCACCTCTAAAGGCCTCTGAGCTAAATTTAAATCTCCGTTGTTTCTTTCCTTGTAAACTTTTTTATTTGCCTTGTTAGATGGTTGTAATTATGTCATATTCCCTGTTAAATTTTCCATGTAAATTTCATTGTCGAAATTATGCTCACCTTCTTAAATGTAATCGTAATATTGTTTTGCCATTTGTTTTCTGAAGAACCACTGATAGGAACCTCGTGGTTCGGGTTAACCTTTTTCTTAATTGATAATGTTATCATTTTAATTGGTGTTTTATACCTCGCTAAAATTCTTTATTGTGAGTAAAACCAGACTAAAGGGTTAATGCTCTCTCGTTTCTTTCCCAACAACGTCACGTCCTCTGTAGGGTTTCCCGGCCTTCTTCCCATACATCCTTTGTCTAGTTGTAATGTTGGTAACCCCGCGTAGCCATGTGTATGTTGTACCATCGGCTGCCGTTGTTCCTTGAGGTTTGTTGCTTTTGGATTGTGACATCATTACTTGTTTTATATGAACCTTACCTCTTCTGCAAAAAGGGGGGTAACAATGCTGGTCTGGTGGAAAATATACATTACACACTGTTGCTATGAAAAGCAGCGGAACCTGAACTGCTACAGCCTCCAGCGGGGTTCTTAGTGGAATCTCTTTGCTGTAGGCATCAGAACGGTCAAAAATGCTAACGCCACCGGGAGCCCGGTGATCATAATGTCGTTCTATCGAGTATAGTCGAACATTTCTCAAGACCGTATGATGACCTCGTCTGAGATTTGTTTCCTGAATGCAGACTATACTCGCCGAATACTCATAAATTAGCTGGCGCAGCTCAGCAATATGCCTATCAGAATCGTTACAATTCCATTGTAACAGTGCGATAGTGTGGGTGTGGACTACTGAGTTTTAGGTTTGAAGCAGAGAGATGCTACCTAACCTACACTCACATTCCCATCCGAAGATGGCGATAAATGATTCGTAAGTTACTACATTCAACTTCTTCGACGGGCTTTCTTCCTACGAGGGGAGCGCGCACGTTTTCCAGGAGTAAAACCTGCTGGTAGAGACTCAGACCCTCCGCGTGGAAAAACCCCTTGTAAGGGCTTAATTTCCCAGCCATGTTTGACGACGCCATCTCCACCGGTTAGGGGCGGCTTTCGCCGACCTCGTGAGGGAAGGAGACGTTGTCTTCTTCCCCTGCTTTGCCAGCATAGGTTTCTTAGCGAGCACAGGCTTGTTTGCGCTCGAAGCCTGAGATGAAGCCACCTTCGAGCTTTTCTCTTTGCGGCGTTGCTCACAGGATCAACTGTCGCTTTGGACGCAGCGATCTTCTGGGAAGGTGTTCCAGTTGTATATGACGAACCTGGGAGAGACTGTGCTCTCATGCTGAAGTCTAGTGTCTTGGCCGCTGCATTTAGAAAATTAAACTTATGGCGCGCTTCCTGGTAGGAAAGATCATCCAGAGTCTTGATCTCCTGGGTCATCTTCTCACTCAGGTACACGGGACAGTTCTGATCTCGAGGACAATGAAGAACAGGGCAGTTAGCGCACCTATATGCAGTTGTGCACTCTTCCGCGCGATGAACTTCTCTTCCACACGTTCCACACATAGATGGATTCGAACAACGAAATACCATATGTCCGAATCTCTGGCATTGATAGCAGTAGTATAATAGGACAGTTCGGCGGCCTCCTCCTCCTCTGGCTCCCTCCCAGGGCCTCCTCCTCCTCCTCCTCCGGCTCCCAGGGGCCACCTCCTCCTAATCCTCCCGGGAGCATTTCCAGGGGCCTGCTCCTCCTCCCGCGGGGAATTTGAACTTGTAAACAAATCCACGTGTTTTTTGACAGCCACGTACTTTTTGACAGACAACAACGCATCGCTAACCTCACTGCTGCCATCTTGACGGGCCTAAACCTCAGTAGTACCAACTTAACCTCACAAGCGCGAGATTTGAATTTGTAAACAAATCCACGTGTTTTTTGACAGATGTCATCCGCCATCTTTAAACTACAGAGCACCGTGCTGCCCTCCTTATCGCAGAAGCTCCAAATTCGTCACCTGTTATCCGCAGTGCTGCCATCTTAACGGGCCTAAACATTAGTACTACTAACTTAACCTCACTAGCGCTAGATAAACAAAGCCACGTGATTTTTTTTACAGCTGTCATCCGCCATCTTTAATCAAGAGAGCGCCGTGCTGCACTCTTTAGCTACTTACCTTTGAAATGTGGTGAAGGATAATTTGAAAAATGCTTTTTGACAGCAGCCATCTTTGAGCACCGTGCTGCCCTCTTTAGCTACTTACCTTTGAAATGTGGTGGCAGGCAATTCCACGTGACAGCAGCCATCTTTAATCAAGAGGGCACCGTGCTGCCCTCTTTGTGGCGGTGGCAAATTCCACGTGCTCTTGTTTGGAAACAAACTCACGTGTTTTTTCTGACAGCTGCAATCCGCCATCTTGCATCACAAACCTCAGTGCTGCACTATTTAGCTATATACCTTTGAAATGTGGTGGCGGCAAATTCTATGTGCTCTTGTTTGGAAACAAAGCCACGTGCTTTTTGACAGCTGTCATCCGCCATCTTTAATCAATAGAGCACTGTGCTGCTATCATGCGGGCAATTTCGTCAGCTGTCATCCGCCATCTTTAATCCACAGAGAACCGTGCTGCCCTCTTTATGACATGTAGTAGCGGGCAATTTAAAAAGTTCTGTTAGCTGTCATCCGCCATCTTTAATCAAGAGAGCACCGTGCTACCATCTTTAGCTAGATACCTTTGAAATGTGGTGGCGGCAAATTGAAAAATTCCACGTGCTCTTGTTTAGTAAACAATCTCCTGTCATCCGCCATCTTACATCGCAAACCTCAGTGCTACACTCTTTAGGTACATACCTTTGAAATATGGTGGCGGATAATTTGAAAAGAAAAATTCTACAGCAGCTATCTCTCGACGCTAATTGCACAAATAGTGGCTATACATGACTCCTTAAAGGTGCTTATGCAAGATGGCCGCTATACATAGGTTCTTATGGGACGCCCTTGGGATGCTTGTGCAAGATGGCGGTTATACAAGGCTCCTTATGAGACGTCCTAGGGATGCTTGCGTAAGATGGCCGTTGCTCTTATGAGGCGGCTTAAGGGTCCTTGCACAAGATGGCTAGAGACGGCCTAAGGATGCTTGCGCAAGATGGCGGCCGCAAGATGGCGGCTATACACGACTCCTTATGAGACGCCTTAAGGGTGCTTGCGTAAGATGGCTGCTGCTCTTATGAAGAAAGCTAGCTTAGAGGCTAACGTGTCATGCTAGTTCGATTCATTATATTTGGTGCTTAAATATAAAATGTTAAATATCTCGAAAACGGTGCATCGTAGAGCAAAACGGACCAAAATTTTCTGCCCAATACCTCGGTTCGCAGTATGAGGAACATGATAGCATAAGAAAAACATAGTCTAATGTTGAGATCAACGTTTCGGCTCCTAATTAGGCCCTTTGGCATTCGCTCTGTTTTAGCTTGTATTGAAGCAAGTCTTCGTAACATGATCAGGTCTAGCTATGGTAGAGAGTACAACGAGCCGTGCAGGTTCGATTCATTATATTTGAGGCTTAAATGCAAAATGTTAAATATCTCGAAAACGGTGCGTCGTAGAGCAAAACGGACAAACTTTTTCTGCCCAATACCTCGGTTCGCAGTATGAGGAACATGATAGCATAAGAAAAACATAGTCTAATGATGAGATCGACGGTTCGATTCCTACTTAGGCCCTTCGGCATTGGCAGCTATCTAATTCTACAAGATGGCGGCTATACATAGCTTCTTATGAGACAGCTTAAGAGCGCTTGCACAAGATGGCTGCTGCTGTTATGAGACTCCCTAGGGGTGATTGCGCAAGGCAGCAGCGACAAGACGGTGACTATACGCAGCTCCTTATGATACGGCCTAGAGGTGCTCACACAAGATGGTGGCTGCTCTGATGAAGAAAGCTAGCTTTGCATCGTGCAGGTATCTTTACAGCACTAAACCACATACCTTTGAAATGTGGTGGTGGCAAGTTCCACGTGCTCTTGTTTGGAAACAAATTCTACATGCTCTTCAGCTGTCATCCACCATCTTTAATCAAGAGAGCACCGTGCTGCCCTCTTTGTGGTGGCGGATGATTTGTAAAATTCTTTTTGACAAGCAGCCATCTTTAATCCAGAGAGAACAGTGCTGCCCTCTTTAGCTACTTACCGTTGAGGCGGTTAATTTGAAAAATTCTATTTGACAAGCTGCCATCTTTAATGAAAAGAGCATTGTGCTGCTATCTTGCGGGTAATTTTTACGTCACAGCTGTCATCCACCACCTTGCATTGCTAACCTTAGTGCTGCCCTCTTTAGCTACTTACCCTTGAGGCGGACTATTTGAAAAAAATCTATTTGACGTGCTGTCATCCGCCATCTTGCATTGCAAACCTCAGTGCTGCACTGTTTAGTTAAAATGTGGTAGCAGATAATTTGAAAAATTCTTTTTGACAAGCAGCCATCTTTAAACTACTGTACACCGTGCTGCTCTCTTGCGGGTAATTCCACCTGCTGTCATCCGCCATCTTTAATCAACAGAACACCGTGCTGCTATCTTTATCGTAGCAGCGAGCAATTTAATATCTAGATGCTTTTCTAACAGCTGTCATCCGCCATCTTGCATTGCAAACCTCAGTGCTGCACTCTTTAGTTGAAATGTGGAGGCGGATAATTTGAAAAAATCTTTTTGACAAGCAGCCATCTTTAATCAACAGAGCACCGTGCTGCCATCTTTAGCTACCGCCATCTTACATCGCTTACCTCGCTGCTGCACTCTTTAGTTGAAATGTGGTGACGGTAAATTCGAACAAGTTTAATTATACATCGGGGGAGCTAGAGTAAGCACGTGCTGCAGTGATGACGTCATCATGCATGTTTAGACTTGTCCGTTTTCTTAAGAGTAAGTCGGTGTAAAGGAATGTGGTGGCGGTAAATTCGAACAAGTTTAAACATGCATCGGGAAAGCTAGAGTAAGCACGTGCTGCAGTGGTGACGTCATTGTGCATGTTTAGACCTGATCGTTTTTCTTAAGAGTAAGTCGGTGTAAAGCAATGCAATAAGTACAACATTTTTGAATGCGATCAAATGTTTATTTACAAATGTACTACAACAGTGTTCGTTTTTGCTGCTGACAAGGTTGGTATGCTTCTTAACAACGTATGCTTCTGAAATGCCTCCTGCAACATTCAAATTAAACAAAAAATTTAGAAATATATTATACTAAGTATGTTGTACTTTACAGAGAAGATCATATACTTCTTACCTTGTTGTTATTCCTTTTCGGAATCATCATCATCATCATCATGAAGTACTAGAGAAAGTTCATTCATACACTGTGTACACTGTTCAATCCATCCCAATCATCATCACCATTTTCTCCTCGATGCTTGTAATGTCGTTGACAAGTTCTGCATAAAGCTACTTCGATCGACATCTTATTGTGTAGAGGCAGGAAGTCCCAAAAATTATGTACGTAAGAGGCAGCGTACGTATATAAAAATCCTGGTGGTAAGTATTGAATAAGATGTTTCGGCATCGACGATCTATGTTTATAGAACATCTTAATAGCCTCACTCACTCGTCTAAGATAAATAAGATGTTGCGTATGAGCATGCAAACAGCATGCACATTTACAGTTTTGTTCCATAGCGTACGATGTTGAAGCACACACTAGTGAAAATGATAAAGAGCTATTTTTATTTATAGTCTCGTAACAATATTCGTTAGCGGATGGTAAGTAACATCACTCATATGAATAATAAGACAATAGGCTGCTGTGTTAGCAGGAAAGTTTTCAGATGTTTCAAATTCTAAACGAATATCAACTGGAGATTCTTTTATAGATTCTTGCATGCAAAATCAATAAGTAATGTGTACACGCTTTGAAACACGGCTATTATTTGTACTTTAAGTTCATGCGTATTAGTTATGCTAAGATAGCACTACAATCTAGCGGAAGAAGTTTAGTACGAGAGTCGATGCATGCAAAATCGATAGGTAATGTGTACACGCTTCGAAACATGGCTATTCTTTGTACTCTAAGGTCATGCGTATAGGTTATGCTAAGATAGCAGCACAATCTAGCGGAAGAAGTTTAGTACGAGAGTCGATGCATGCAAAATCGATAGGTAATGTGTACACGCTTTGAAACATGGCTATTCTTTGTACTCTAAGTTCATGTGTATAAGTTATGCTAAGATAGCAGCACAATCTAGCGGAAGAAGTTTAGTACGATATTTGTTGCATGCGAAATCGATAGATAATGTGTACACGCTTTGAAACATGGCTAATCTTTGTACTTTAAGGTCATGCGTATAGGTTATGCTAAGTTAGCAGCACGATCTAGCGGAAGAAGTTTAGTACGATGGTCGATGCGTGTAAAATCGATAGGTGATGTGTACACGCTTTGAAACGTGGCAATTCATACTGCTGCTCTGTTCCCAAGATTTCTAAACATAGCTAATCCTAATGCTGCTCTTAACGACGTAGAGCTAAGGATTGATTGCGTGACCGTGACATCACAGCCACGTGCTCTTGTTTAGTAAACAAAGCCACGTGCTTTTTGACAGCTGTCGTCTTGACGGACCCCAACCTCACTTTAAAGGACAATAGAGCGTTGCTAACCTCACTGCTGCCATCTTGACGGCGGTAAACCTCAAGGCTGCCACCTTATGCATGTTATAGTGCGGAATTTAAAATCCAACAGCAGAACATTGCTAACCTCACTCTTGCCATCTTGATGGGCTTAAACCTTACTGTTGCTACCTTGGTTATACGCTTTTGTGTTAGTTTACTGTTAATCGCTAAGCTGTTCGCATCATCTAAGTACAGAGTAACAAGTGTCAAGTAGATTTAAAGAAGAATCTGTTAGCAGAAGATAAATGTCCGTCATGGAAAAACCTATTTCTAGGTATATTTGCGAAGAGTGTGGAAAAGCATTTTCCCGAAGCTATCACAAGAGACGTCATGAGATATCATGTAGGACAAATTTTCAATGCAAACATTGTAGAAGAGAGTTCAATAACGCATACAATGCTCAACGTCATGAAGCCGCGTGTAATGTAGCTTCATCGGGAACAAAATACAAAGAGCTGAACCATATTCAAGGGAACACTGATTTATATTTAAAAAGTACACCTCAGCGAGAGATTTTTAATTTTCCCTTGTTGTCTAGACCTGCTGCAAGTTCTGTTACTAAGCACAAACTTCAAGGTAAAGAGAGGCAAGATCATGATTATGATAATAAGGATAATGATGTTGATCAAAACAGTAGTAAAGGGAAAGTAGAAGAAGAAGAAAATCTTAATGTTTCATTGCCATTACAGCTTGATGATCTTACTTCATTTCCTAAGCCTACTACACGTTCTGTCGCAGTGCAAACATCTCAAGAAGAGATCCAAGGTAAAGAAGAAAGAAATTTCAACGCTTCATCGCTATCGAAACAAGTTAAGTTTGTACCTAGAAACGCTACTGCTGAAGCACGTATTACATCAAAACAAGTCCCTACACATCAACTATCTGCACATAGACTCAAACTTCACAACAAGCCTCTGTTACCCTATGTAGATATAAGTTACTGTAAAGACCCCAACGTACTCGTAAAACGTTTACAATTGCTAAGAGCCTTTCATAATGCTGGTTACACACAGTACAAAGAGGATATTTTTGAAATAGAGCATGAATTACGACGTGTAGGTGTTATTAAGTAAGCGCTTACCCTCACCTAAATCATCCATCTGTAGTATATAGTCGATCGAGTAGCTATATTCGTATAGATTATTTCCCAACATTCTCCCTTCCATAGGGTGTTAACTCCGCCCCTAGTTGTAGAGCCGGTCTCAAGCCCGGATAAAGAGCGGAGAGGCACCCTAGCCCTTTAGCCCATTAGCCGTTTAGCCCTTTAGCCCTTTTGCCCATTAGCCCTTTAGCCTATTAGCCCTACAAGGAAAGTGCGTTAATCTAATCTTCTTAGAACAAAGGTGTCCCCTGACATGTTCTAAACACATGTTGTATCGAGTACAGTGTTCTATTTTAGTCTTGAACACTTATTTAGTGTTCTAAACACTTCAGTCAATGTTCCGATCACATGATAAAGTTAACGGCATAGAGTGCAGTGTTCGATTCTAGTCTTGTTATGTTTCTTTTGTGATTTGCAAGTCTAAACATGCATAATGACGTCATTACTGCAGCACGTGCTTACTCTAGCTATCCCGATGCAGGTTTAAACTTGTTCGATAGAGCTATGTCTTGACATAAAACGAGGCCTTAACAGCTTATGTATAGCCGCTATTGTTTAAAGATAGCTGCTGTTAAGAAAAAGCACGTAGAATTTATCAAATTACCCGCCACCACATTTCAAAGTTATGAGGTTTAGTGCTGTAAAGATACCTGCACGATGCAAAGCTAGCTTTCTTCATCAGAGCAGCCACCATCTTGTGTGAGCACCTCTAGGCCGTATCATAAGTAGCTGCGTATAGCCACCGTCTTGTCGCTGCTACCTTGCGCAATCACCCCTAGGGAGTCTCATAACAGCAGCAGCCATCTTGTGCAAGCGCTCTTAAGCTGTCTCATAAGAAGCTATGTATAGCCACCATCTTTTAGAATTAGATAGCTGCCAATGCCGAAGGGCCTAAGTAGGAATCGAACCGTCGATCTCATCATTAGACTATGTTTTTCTTATGCTATCATGTTCCTCATACTGCGAACCGAGGTATTGGGCAGAAAAAGTTTGTCCGTTTTGCTCTACGATGCACCGTTTTCGAGATATTTAACATTTTGCATTTAAGCCTCAAATTTAATGAATCGAACCTTCACGGCTCGTTATACTCTCTACCATAGCTAGACCTGATCATGCTACGAAGACTTGCTTCAATACAAGCTAAAACTGAGCGAATGCCCGTGTACGTGTGTAAGTTGTAAGCTCGGCTATCGTCTGTGTGTGTGTAAATCTGTAATTGTAGTGCTTAGTTAATAAATCTTAGTGCTACCGTGGTTTGGTGGATTAGCAGAGGTGAAAGAAGGTGCTGGGGTGAATGGGTCTAACTAAAAATGCCAAGAAAAAAATTTAAACGGAAATGGAAGTATATATTTTCAAAAACAATTTCTCACTGAGTGAGATAACAATGACCAAGCAATTTAAAATCAAGACTTAGAAAGAGATCCAAGATTTCAAATTCTGTAACACACATCGGCTATAAGCCCTCATTTTTACAATTTTTGCGTTTCCAGAGAGAAATGTACAGAGAAGCACAAATTTACGAAGGGGCAGGAATGCCCTAGTACCAGGAGCACCAGCTCCGTAATTAACAAATATCCAGCCTCCTAGAGGCACTTTTACAATGCATAAAAGAGCTGACCCGCTCTCAATTTTTCAAGCCAATACCCGACTTTACAATTAATTGTCATCAAGGCACAACTTACAAAATGAAACGGGGGTATCTTGTACCCAACCTACTGGGTCTTAGCAGAAAAGAACAGGTTAAGTAAATGGCCCGAAATACAAAGGGATGGAGGCGAGAATTTGCACTCCTGCATGTAACTTCTTAAAACCTAAAAGGCACTAGGCCGATGATACAGGGGCTATTCCTAAACTATGGAGATGACCCGTATAAGAAAGAAATTTAAAACAT
The DNA here is from genome assembly GCF_040414725.1 of Anabrus simplex. NCBI lineage: Eukaryota > Metazoa > Arthropoda > Insecta > Orthoptera > Tettigoniidae > Anabrus > Anabrus simplex. Next base: position 126,450,727 of record NC_090275.1, on the reverse strand, counting down.
TAAGGAAAAGAAGAAAATCAGTTACCAAAACGTAGTCACCTCAAACCAAACTTGAGGCGACCTCGAGAGGGAAAAGCACTCTCTATCCCCGATTTACAATTAAAGATATTTACATAAGCCGGCAGAAATTTACATTACAGAAAGGTAGGTTACATGGCAAAAGTTTCGGACCATTCCCGCGGGTTAAACTGCTGAGCTAGCAAGAAATAAAGATGTTAAATGGCCATTACCTTACTGAAGACCAGCTGCCTGATGAAAGAGGCACCTCCCGCCTCCTGCTACACGTCCATACACTGGGTTAGATGTAGATCGAGTGGCCAGGAGACGTGAAAATCAGCAGTTTTTATACCCTCGGGGAAAGTTCGAGACCTTTCATGAATAAAACAGCCACACCCACTTAATTTTATTGGGTCGCTTAAAGTTACACACCAAAATCGAAGAAGAAACCCGTGATTGGTAGAAAATTAATGACAGAAATTCTTGATTGGTTAAAATCAAAACAGGCGGAGAGACACGACAAATATTGCCAACCCAAACATGAATGCACTAAATTTAGTAAAGAACAAACTTGCGAACACAAAATTTCTTCAAATAAAGTTACTTCACTTCGCACCAGGGTGCATGATCATAGTTTTTTGCAGAGGCATCTGTGAGAGAATGTCCACAGTTCTTGATAAATAGGAAACAAAACAAGTCGAAAGTCACACAATGACATCTTCAGAGGAAAAATTTATGTAGGTCCAGTTTTAAGTTCACTGTTTCTCCTGTAGAGGAGTACTTTAAGGCGGAAAATTTAACTGTGCGGCGTAGAGGTGTACCTCACGGCACACTTAGAAATAGGACGCTACCAGGTTATGTACTCATTTATTTACTTATTTACCCCACCGACACAGTACAATATTCTTCCCTCTAGTTGGTTCCATCACTTTGTGGATCACTTTGTTGGTCATGTTTCCTGTCGTTCGCATTACCTTCCCAATTCAAATTTTGTAAATTGAGATCACCCGATACAATCACGTTCCTTTCCTTATCGTATCCCACATAGCTGATTACCTTATCAAATAATTCTGAATCAGCGTCAGTGCTACCCACTCCTAGTCTGTACACTCCAAAGACATCAAATTGCCTATTATCTTTAGAGATAAGCCTTACACCTAGAATTTCATGTTTGTCATCTTTAACATTTTCGTACCTTACAAATTCTTCTTTCACCAGAATGAATACTTCCCCTCGTACCATTCCTACCCTATGTCTACGATAAGCCCTCCAGTTCCATGAGAAAATTTCTGCATCCATTATATCATTTCTCATCCATGATTCAAGTCATATTACAATACCTGGTAAGTATATATCTGTTAAATTACTTAATTTTATTCCTTTCCTTGCAATACTTCTACAATACTTTTACAGTCCAGCACTAAAATTTTTATATCATGCCATACCATTCATAGCAGGGACTGGCTGCATAAGGAATGGCATTACTAGCACTCCTCTTACCTCAGTCACTTTCATATTGTCAAAGCCTGTTCCCTTATCGACACATTGCTTAAATATATATTGTACCAGTAAAATATAGCCCGACTCTACTGTTGATTTTAAAAGCGCACAATACATTTCTCAGGACAATCCCAGGTGAAAGTTGGTACAGGAGGATAGGACCTATCTACAAAAATCTTGGGATTTCTTTAAAGAAATTAGTTTATTCAATTGAATTGCATATCACCTTGGTGTAGATATTGGTCGTCTTCAGAATCGCCTACCAGGTAACCTCGTACTCCCAGGTATCCTTCTCACCATAGAATCGAATCCGTTCTGCAAGGTCCTTTCGTCACCATGGAATGACCTGGAACACCCAGGTCTGTCCAACATGAGGGTCGAACTCGTATCTCGTACCTGAAGCTCTAGACGATCTCGAAACTCTCGGACGACCTTGGCGCGGGATAATCACTCGTAATTTAGTCATACGAGCGTCCATATTTACACAGTCCTTCGATACATTTATTCGGCACCAACGAATGATGTAACACGCATTTTGAGGTAGTCAGAAGTTTTACTTCTCACTTCCAGAATTTAAATGTCATTTAAGAAGTTGAAGATGCGGGTAGCATCGAATTAAGAAAAAATCACAGTTCATGGGTATTGGTTTCTGGAAACAATGAAACTAAAGCTCGTTCACGTATTATGCACTGTTCGTGGTTGCTTTTTGCACAAAAAATAAATAGCTGCTCAAGAGTTTATTCATTGGACAGTGCTATTAGTGACGAAATGAAAAATTGTTAATTACTATTATGAAATAATAAAGTTTGGAAATTATTATGTAGTTATAAATTCAATCCAGTTTGAATTGATTACCGTTCACTTCAACGCAGAATCAATCGCCTGCATCGGAGCACTCGAATATTGAATTGCGCAATAGGCAAACAGTTGTATTATTGTAGCGCAACGGTTTAAGCACTTTCAAGATCACCTTTGCGTCGCAAATGAAATAAATTGCACTGAGTTTCAAACTAGAGACACTCCCAGAAAAACAGCACAGTTAATGACATAATGTTTCAGTGTGTCACTTTGAAATAATTAGCACATTGACAATACTGGATGGTGAGAAAGTTCCGGAATCCGTTGAAACATTTAAAGACTTGACAAATATCAAAGTTCATTAGTGCATGTATAACACTTGATGGTGTGAAATCTAATTTCCACAACCCGTTGAAACATTTTCAAGACTTGACAAATATCAAATTCCCTACTTGCACGCAAATTCTAAGTCCGATTTACTTGTAGAACCTAGGTTCATTTCACTCGCAGAACTTGAGATAGATTTCGAACAGTACTATGTTCCGAAGAACAGAATTACGACGTAGCGTGGTGAGTCTGACACATCAGAACTCCCAGCTGTGACTGGTCTGGCTCGTCTTTTATACGACTGGAGCTCATACGTCATCAGATGTCGGGATTCTTAAGAGGTGGAATAACGCGAATATCCCTCGATGGATTTGCTTGAAACTTGCTATGGTAGACGTTCACATAATTCCCTACAAAATGACGTATCTCTAGAGCTGATACGACCATTATCACAGAAGTTTTTGAAAATTTCCGAACCAAAGTTTCTAGAACGCTAGTCCAGGTCGCGTGGCAAGTGGCTGAGCAGGCGGGTTGCCTATCTCGCTCCTGCACCTACGTCACTCGCAGCTGGCTCGCTCCGCTAAACGTAGACACACCAACCTTGCAGTAAATGGCGTGCGTGATGATTAAATGCCATTCATCTTAAAAATACAGCATGTACCGCGCGTTCTTGGTGCAATATATATATTTCATGAAAGAATGAGTTCAAAGAAGTCTATTTGTTACGTGCCGCGCGTTCTTGGTGCAATATATATATATTTCATGAAAGAATGAGTTCAAAGAAGTCTATTTGTTACGTGATTTTTTTTGCATTTTTTGCCATTTTTGAGGGATATGGCATTTTTGGAGGAAATTTTAGGTCGGTTTGGTCATTTTTCTACTATTTTCAAGAAAGAAGGATATTTTTTTATGTTTTGCAATTTTAATTCTGTATTTCACTAAATTCCCGTGTTGAATTTTTTTTTTGATTTCACATAAGCATCACGTGTTTTCCAGGAAACGGATACCCTCTTGTATAATGGACTCGCCTGTACAAGGAAGTACATTCGCTTCTCGCGAAGGCTGCAGCTAGCAATGAGTCGTTGAGTTCGTAGTGTTTCTTCGAGCCGGAAGTGCTGTTCTATTAGACGTGAAGTTAAGATATGCCTAAATTGAAGCAAAGTATGTTTGTTCCACAATTTGGAGTAATGGTCTTCACCACTGACGGGACAATACTTTACTGCAAACTTTGTGACGTGAGAGTGGCCGCTGTAAAAAGGTTTACGCTTGAACAACATGTATCGCGTGAGAAATGGTCTGCAAAGACTTCAGGATGAAGGAACATAACTACAACAGAAGCTTCTTGGAGAAACCCATTCATCCCTTTCACCATTCTTTGAAGAACTTTGTAGAGTGTTTCTCTGTGCCGATGTTCCATTGTGTAAGTTAAACCACTTTAAACTGCAAGCACACGGGCAAATCCATACAAGATTCTTCTACGTTAAGGAAAATATTTATTAGGCGATGCTATGAAAAAACTTTGGTAGAAATCAGGAAAAGAGTAGGAAATAAAAAACATGTGTATCGATGGACGAGACTGCGAACTGTTCAGGACGATATGTAGCTAACGTGGTGGTAGGAACACTGGACGAGGATGCTCCTGGGGAACACTTTCTACTTTATTGTGATCCACTCAACAATCAGCAAAGTTGAAATTGTTGTGGCCTGATGGCATTCGGCATGACAATGCTTTTAGTAAGAATGCAATAGTCAAGGCTGCTAATTCGCTTTGTGCTCTCTACTATAAAATGGTGCATTCAACTTGTTTGGCCCTCGCAATACACCGAGTCGCGGAGGAGGTTCGAGGTCATTTTCCAGATGTAGACCAATTGACAGGATGTGTGAAAAAGGTATTCATGAAGGCACCCTCTCGAGTTTCAACTTTCAAGTCAGAAGCTCCAGACATTCCACTTCCTCCTTCTCCCGTTTTGATAACATGGATTGAAGCCTGCACCTATTATAGCGAGAACTTACAAGTGGTGAAACAAATCGTGGATTCATTCGACAACAATGAAGCTGCATCAATCAAAGCAGCGCAAAAACTTATGGCAGATAGTGAAATTGCAGGGAAACTTGCTTATATAAAAGCAAATTTTGAATTTCCTCGTACTGCACTGGAAAAGTGGTTCGTGCCGCTGACAGTGGATCGCGCATGTAGCAAAGTGGGACAAGCTGTGTCTCAGAAGATGAAGAAGGTTTGGGAGGAATCTGTCCAATTACCAACAACTTGTCAGCTGAAACATCTTCTCTTTGTGATGTTGACAACAGTGAATTAAATTCAAGTGATATTGTTTCCTTTAAGAATGCTCCTGTTATGTCAGTGGAGGTAGAAAGGAGCTTTTGTATGTACAAGCTTTGTTGGCTGATAGTAGACAGTCATTTCCATTTGAAAATCTGCATCATGTATTCGTTGTTCACACATTTTGGAATGAACAACTGGGACCTTTAAGACTGAGAAATATCTGCTTTGTAAACACGTAATTATTATTTTCAAAATTCATAACTCAAAAATGTATTACAATATGTTTGATTTGCCAATATTAATAGCTTGAATTCAATTTCTTACCACACAAGAACAAAATAATACAGAAATCATAGAAAATCAAAGGTCATTTTTGTAATTTTAGGTCATTTTCTGCATAATCTTAGGTCATTAATGCATTTTTTGCATTTTTTGGCAATTTTTAGGTCATCAAAATCCTAGCCCTAGTAATAACCTATTTATGAGTCTAGCTGTGCATTACAAAGTTAATCAACAAATCGTTAAGTGAAGGTATTGTTCCACGTTAAATAAAAATTGCCAAGGTCATATCTGTGTATAAAGGGTCTGATAAATTTGATCCTAATAACTACAGACCTATAACAGTCCTTCCCATTGTATCAAAAATCCTGCAGATAGTGGTCAAATATGTTACCATCAGCAGAGTCGTAATGAACATGCGATGCTGAGATAATATAGTTATATAATATATAGCTTAAGCATACAAGTGGTAGAAGATAATAATAATAATAATAATAATAATAATAATAATAATAATAATAATAATAATAATAATAATAATAATAATTGTTCCGAGGTATCTGTGGAACAGCAGAGGTGAAAGAAGGTGCGGGCTGGAATGGGTCAAACTACAAGTCCGAAAGATGAATTAAAATTTCAATAAAGGTTATATTTTCGAAACTAAACAATGGTGACATAGAATTTTGAGCATACAACAAATAACAAGTTAAATCAGGTATTCGATCAAGAAGTCCATGATTAGAGAAAAATTTAACCAGTTTCCACTAGGGGAAATAACAAAATCAGGTACAAGAGTAGTTTTACAAGGAAAGTCCGAGTTTCCGGTTCTTTACAAGTTCTGGGGTCCGAGCACCAATCTGACAATCTTTGAGCTTTAGCTCAACAATACCAAGTTACAGAATTACATTTAAAAGGGCAGAAAACCCCTTCATTACAGGGAGCGTTAACTCCAAAGACACATATTGGGCCTCCTAGAGGCACATCTACCACCTCAGAAAGAGATAACCCGCTCTCAATTTCTCACGCCTGTTAAAGGCAACAACAAACTTCCCTCTAAACTGCCTCTCAAGGCACAATTATAAAGACACAGGGGTATCTATTACCCAACCTACGAGGCCTGAATAGCAAATTAAATGGCCCAAACACAAAGATGAATGGAGGCAAGTACTTGCACTCCTACACTAAAGCTTGTTAAAACCTATGTGGCGCTAGGCCGATAATACAGGGGCTAATCCCAATCTATGGAGGTGACTAGTCTGCAAAATAAATTTAACACTTTAAGAAGGAAGAAAAAACGGTTACGAAAACGTAGTCACCTCAAATTCTAAAAATGAAGGGGAGCTCGAGAGGGTAAAGCACTCTCTATCCCCGAATTAAAGTTCAAGAAAAATGAAGTTAACCAGGGAAAGGGTTTACATGTTTTATAGTTTACATATTAAAGGTTTCGAACCTTCCCCGCGAGTTAAACTGCTGAGCTAGCGAGAAATAAAGATGTTAAAGGGCCATTACCTTGTTGAAGAGCTGCTGCCTGAAGAAAGAGGCACTTCCCGCCCCCTGCTACATATTTACACACAGAGCAAGATGTTATACGAGTGGCCCTGTGACAAGAAAATCAGCAGTTTTATACCCTCGTGGAAAATTCGAGACCTTTCAGGAATGAGTAGACACACCCTCTCAATGTTTATTGGTTGGCCGCAAAAGTTACACACAAATCGATGAAGAAACACCTTATTGGTGGAAAATTAATTACAGAATTTTAGGATTGGTGAAATTCAAAACAGGCGGAAAGAAAACTTAATATTGCCAACCCACAAAAGACAGAACAAAATTTAGTAAAGACAAAACTTATAAATACAAAATTTCTTCAAGAAAGTTCATTCCTTTGCACCAGAGTGCATTATCATAGTTTTTTGGTAGAGACATCTGTTAGAGAATGTCCACACTCCTTGACCAATGAAAAACAAAAGCAAATCAAAAACACACAGTGACATCTTCTGATAAACAGTAGAGTTCGTTCAGTTTTTAAGTTCAGAGTTTTAACAGTAGAGAGGTACATTAAGACGGAAAATTCAAATGTGCGGCGTATAGGTGTACCAACCGGTACAATAATAATAATAATAATAATAATTGAACGATGAAATCGCACAGTGACAGGGAACTAGGTCAAGAGAAAAATATAGGAACAAGAGAGAACCAAAGGTTAACAATATAAATAAGATATATTTAACAATAAATAAATGAATAATAAAATATTTCTCAACAGGATAGTAAATCGCTACAAGAGTTTGATAGACAGTGAATGATATAGAGAAAACCTCAGAAGACAAGGAAAATGTGCCACATTTACAACATCAAAACCGTATGAATAAGTATTAAGTGTACAATCAAGAGTAATAAAAATCGAATAAAAGGAAGCAACATGAAAGAGGATGCGGAAAGAAGGGGAAGGGGAATGGAAGTAGGGATCGAACTGCTGAAGGGATTCTCTTCGCCGGGTGTAGTTATTATTATTATTATAGTACCGGGCGGTAAACCTCCACGGCGCTAATTCAAATATTACGCCAGTTGAAACTCCTCTACAGGAGAAAGCCTGAACTTTAACAAACTGAATTAACTCAACGGTTTCTCGGAAGATGTCACCCCTGTAAATTTTGTAATTTTGAAGTGTTCTGAACTGTGTCTATTTCGAATTGTGTTTGTTTTGCCCTGTATCAAGAAGTGTGGACATTCTCTTCTAGATGTCTCTACAGAGAAAAGTCTACGATTGTGCACTCTGGTGCGAAGTGATGGAACTGTTTTACGAAGAAACCTTGTATCCAAAAGTTTGTTCTTTGTTAAATTTCTTTCTTTCAGTTTTTGGGTTGGCAATATTGATCCCTGTTTCCGCCAGTTTTGAATTCAGCCAATCCCGAATTTTCTAATTTAATTTTCCTCCAGTCCTAGGTTTCTTGTTCATGTTGTGTGTAACTTTTGATGTTAGCCAATAAAGGGAAGGGGTGTGGCGCTTTTATTTCATGAAAGGTCTCGAAGCTTCCTTGTGGGTATAAAACTGCTGAGGTTCATGGCTGGTGGCCACTCCATCGACATCTTGCTTAGTGTGTGAATATGTAGCAGGGGGCGGGAAGCGCCTCTTTCTTCGGGCAGCAGTTCATCAACAAGGTAATGGCCGTTTATTAACTTTATTTCTTGCTAGCTCAGCAGTTTAACCCACGGGGCAGGTTCGAAACTTTTCTCATGTAACCTACCTTTAAAATGTAAAAGACATTTGGTAAAAATTCCGTCTCTTTAACTACAAATTGGGATAGAGAGTGCCTAACCCTCTCGAGCTCCCACTCATATTGTTTTGAGGTGACTACGTTTTCATAACCGATTTTCTTCTTTTCTGAATGTAATAGAGTTTTCTTATACGAGTCACCACCTTAGTATGGGATTAGCCCTGGTGTAAACGGCCTAGTGCCAAGTAGGTTTTAAAAGTGTATTAGGAGTGCAAGCTACGCCTCCAGTCAATTTGGTATTTTGGGCCATGTAATTAACCTGTCCTTTTCTGAGTAGGCCCAGTAGGCTGGGTACCTGATACCCCTGTGTAAATTTGTAAGTTGTGCCTCAGGCAAGTGATTGTAAAAGTCGAGGATGCCTTAAATAGGCGTGAGTAACTGGGAGCCGGTTCGCTCGTTTCGAATTAGGTTTTGAGTGCCTCTAGAAGGCCGGAATGTGTTAGGTGAGAGCAAGGGCTCTTTGATTTCATGGGAATTCTGCCCCAGGTAGTCTGGTTACATATTGGTAAAGTGGAGCTTGGAGCTCATTAATTATTCACCCGGGGCTTGAACCCCAGCAAATGTAATTTATTAACTTGTTTTCCTGCTACTTGGTACCTGTTACTCTGTTGTTGTTATTTGTTGATTTTGAAAAGAAAATATAACCTTTGTTAAAGTTTTAAATTAACTTTAATTTGGTAGTTGAGATCTATTCCAGCCCTATCTTCTTTCACCTCTGCTGTTCCACAGATACCTCGGAACAAGTGGTAGCAGAGCGTGGTTGAATGGGTTTCAATTTAGCCCCTTTTGATGGCTAAACATTGTTTTCGATTCGAACTCTATCAAATTTTCTCAGTTGCTGGATTTTTTTTCTAAAATTTTTCTGTTATCACGTCCGGCCCTCGCGACGTCCTACATCCCGGCTATTTGCGCAAGGAGGAATTGATCTATGAATTAACGATTAAGAATGTTCAGTCTGGAGGCACGGTTGCGATAGACACCAATAAGCTAAAATATTCCCTTGATTGCCTATTACCATCCCGACTTTGGGAGAAAAAGAGATCGATGACCCTCTCTCCACGATCCCTGATAATGCTACTGAGCTAGCATCGGTAGTTAGTTTTTTTGAAGGGGGTGATCCATCACCTAATCAACTTAAACGTGTTTAAGCTAGATTGTACCATTTTTCCAATAGGGTGACTGATCTGTTGTCTCTTAAATTGAATGATACTCAAGGGAAGGAGGCTAGTGCCGTCCTCGAAAACCTTTCCGATTTACCCAGTAAGGTTGGCCTACTGTTAACTGGGGCAGTACCTCCCAAAACTGATCAACCCGCTACGGTAAACGTAGGTAGCGAGGAAGAGTCTTCTAAAGGAAAAGCAAATAGGAAAGCTGTTGGAGCTCAACAAACCTCGGCCCCATTAGACAACGAATCTGAACGGCGTACCTCGCTGAATAATGCACCTTCTGAATCAGCTTCTCCGCCACTTAGGCCTCTACCTACTATGTCACCTGGCTTCAGCAGTTTGCCCCATCCGTTAGCAATGTTGCTCAGAGGTATTTCTAAGTTTTCTGTTAATTCCGCCAGTGATGTTATTGCTTTTCTAAGATTTTGCGTTGAGTTTCAGGATCATGCTCTTGTGTTTTCTCTTTCTCCATGTCAAATTCTGCAAATTATATATCCCTATTCCGTTGGTGTTCTCTCAGACAAGATAGTTAGGGCAATTGCTGAACAATCATCCATAGAAGACTTCCATGCCCATCTGTTAGCAAATTTTATTCCGGCCCGAGCTAGGTCTTCACTAATTCAAAAGTACTACTACCGAGTACAGCGTCTGTATGAGACCCATGCCGACTTCATCCAAGATATTAAGTTCTACACTAGGGTATTTGCTTTACATTTCACTGAAGATCAACTTGTACAGGCTATTGTGGAAGGTATTTCTCCATCATACCGATCATACTTGTGTTTTGCGTCGCGCCCGCAAACTTTTGCCGAGTTAGAGGCTATGGCTATCTCAGCCGAAGGAGTTAGATATGCCGACACACTACGTGTGGCGAGGGAGGCCCCTCCTTCTTTTAGCAATCCTCGGCCTCCACCTCGCCGACCAGTCACTGCCCGTAAATGTTACGCTTGCGGGTCGCCTGACCATCTTCGGAACAAGTGCCCCTTGATTAAACCCAATGGGACCAGGAATGGAGCAGGGTCATCCCAAGGCTGTTTTAAATGCGGCGCTTTTTCCCATATTGCCAAGAACTGCCCTAATGCTAACAGCACTCCCTCCTGCTCAACTTCGGGTGCAACTTCCATCAACAATCAAAAGTGACTAGTGGCGCCGGCTGAGTCGGTAGATTCATCCTTTCAAGGCTCAGCACAAGTTAAATCTGACGAAAATGCAGGAAAAAGTCAGACCTATTCTACATTCCCATTTGAATGTCCCAGAGAATGTCTTAGGATTGCGGCGGATTCACCCGCACCTGTTCCCTTCCTAAAAATTGAATTAAATAATGAGCCTGTAACTGCTCTTTTAGATTCAGGCAGTGTTTGTTCCATTATTTCGGCTGAATGGTACTCTAAATTAAAATCTATTTGTGAACTTCCTGATTTTTGTTCGAATTCGGTTCAATATGTTTCGGCAAATTCCTCTCCGTTAGAAATTTTAGGTTTTCTGTATGCCAAAATTCGTATATCTAAATTTACTTGGAAATTTAAACTGTTTGTGGCCAAGCACTTGTCTTGCCCCATTATATTGGGAGCTGATTTCATGTCTCACACCGGTCTAGTGCTCGACCTTCAGAGCAAGTCGTACACTTTCAAATTTGATAGTAATTCCAAAATCCCTTGGTTAAAATGTAATTCTGTATCATGTTCATCTATTTCGCCTACCCAGGATGAGATGTTGTTAGATCTTAGACATCTAACTGAGGAGCAGGCTGATAGTATTCGTAAGTTGTGTCAGTCGTTTCCAGAGGTGTTCTCTGATACTCTTGGTGTTACTGACCTTATTGAATACAAGATTCAGGTTACGGATTCGATTCCAGTCCGGTTTCCGCTTTATAGGCTGTCTCCTCCTAAAATGAAAGCTTTGAAAGAAATCATAGATCAGATGTTGAAGGATGGTACTATTCGGCCCTCTAAATCGGCGTATTCTTCGCCTATTTTTCTAGTTCCGAAACCCCAAGGTGGCTTCAGGCCTGTGATTGATTATAGGGCTCTCAATCGGAAGGTGGTGTTACAATCCGTGCCCCTTCCAGACCTTCACTCTTGTTTTTCGTGGTTTCGTAAAGCTAAGTTCTTCACCATCTTAGATCTTAATCGGGCGTATAATCAGATACCGCTTACAGAGGAATCTAAACACCTGACAGCTTTCGCCACAGATTGGAATTTGTATGAGTACAACCGCGTGCCTTTCGGGCTCCCCACGGGGGCAGCCGTGCTTACGAGACTGCTAGACAGAGTCTTCTCCGACATCAAATTTGAGTACTTGTATCATTACCTGGATGATGTCGTCGTATTTTCTGAGACCTTTGAAGAACACCTTGATCATCTGAAAGAGGGTCGCCTTCCTAAGGCAAGGTTAACGGTGAAGTTGTCCAAGGTTGCATTCGCTAAGCCCTCCATGTCGTTTCTAGGGCATATTTTGTCGCCCGATGGTGTTGCAGTCGATCATTCTAGAACACAGGCCATCCGTGATTTCAAACCTCCCAAAGACATCAAAGGTATTGCCAGGTTCATTGGTATGGTGAATTTCTTCAGGAAATTTATTCCAAATTTCGCCAATAGATTGGCGCCCTTGAACTTACTTCGTAGGAAAGGCGTCAAATTTGAGTGGGGACCTTCTCAACAAGCCGCTTTTGAAGATTTCAAATTAGCTCTGTGTAATGCCCCTGTTCTTGCAATGCCGAATTTCTCGAAGAAATTCATCGTCCAAACCGACGCGTCGTCATCGGCAGTGGCTGCGGTCCTTCTTCAAGAGACCGAACTAGGGAGGCGACCCATCGCCTATGCATATAGGACTCTTTCGGCTCAAGAAGCCAAGTATTCCATCTATGAACTTGGGGGTTTGGCTGTCTTGTTTGCGCTAGAAAAGTTTCGCCTTTATCTGGAACATGTCAAGTTCAACTTGGAGACTGATAACCAAGCCTTAAGGATTACAAGAGAAAACATTACAGCAATATAATCTCATGGTGACAATGACGAAGATAAAGTGAGCTAGGCCACGTAGAAGGTACTTGTAGAATACAAGACTGAAATAATTCCGAAAGACACAATTTTCAAAAACTCGAATGTAGATTTCGAAATATGGATTGGGAGAGCTAATACTCGTCACCAACGTCACAACCGGAAGGTGATTCCGGAGAGAACAAAACAACGGACGGACGAATTTCAAAAAGCTGTTTTTAGTACACTCCTTTAACTTGAAGAAAACAGCGTAACGTATGTACCCTTCATGTCTAATAGACAGTGACACAATAATTAGTGATTTCGATCTAGCTGTACGCCTAAAAGGCGTGACTAATAAAACGTTAAAACCACAGATCAAAACCTGTTCCATAATTCCTTTCAGTCCGGGCGATTTGGCCGTGCGGTCAGGGGCGCGCAGCTGTAAGCTCGCATTCGGGTGATAGTGGGTTCGAATCGCACTGTCGACAGCCCTGAAGATGGTTTTCCGCGCTTTCCCATTTTCACACCAGGCAAATGCTAGGGTTGTACCTTAACTAATGCCACGGCCGCTTCCTTCCCATTCCTAGGCCTTTCCTGTCCCATCGTCGCCACAAGACCTTCTGTGCTGTTGCGACGTAAAGCAACTAGCAAAAAAAAAAAACTTTCACACCTAAAAGCAATAATTTTTCGTACTAAAGTGAAATTTCGAAATTTCTAGTTCATGCTATAACAGCAACGATATCAGAGGACAGCGTAACCGCGAGCCGCTTTCTCGTCCGAAACTCTTTTCACTATTATCTTTGCAACCTAACTTATCAGCAGCAGCCCTGAGGACCGTGGCCTACCAAGCGACCACTACTCAGCCCGAGGGCTCAGTGTCGTGTGGTCAGCACGAGGGCCGTGGCCTACCAAGCGACCACTACTCAGCCCGAAGGCTCAGTGTGGTGTGGTCAGCACGAGGGCCGTGGCCTACCAAGCGACCACTACTCAGCCCGAAGGCTCAGTGTGGTGTGGTCAGCACGAGGGCTGTGGCCTACCAAGCGACCACTACTCAGCTCGAAGGCTCAGTGTGGTGTGGTCAGCCCTGAGGACCGTGGCCTACCAAGCGACCACTACTCAGCCCGAAGGCTCAGTGTCGTGTGGTCAGCACGAGGGCCGTGGCCTACCAAGCGACCACTACTCAGCCCGAAGGCTCAGTGTGGTGTGGTCAGCCCTGAGGACCGTGGCCTACCAAGCGACCACTACTCAGCCCGAAGGCTCAGTGTCGTGTGGTCAGCACGAGGGCTGTGGCCTACCAAGCGACCACTACTCAGCCCGAGGGCTCAGTGTCGTGTGGTCAGCACGAGGGCCGTGGCCTACCAAGCGACCACTACTCAGCCCGAAGGCTCAGTGTCGTGTGGTCAGCACGAGGGCCGTGGCCTACCAAGCGACCACTACTCAGCCCGAGGGCTCAGTGTCGTGTGGTCAGCACGAGGGCCGTGGCCTACCAAGCGACCACTACTCAGCCCGAAGGCTCAGTGTCGTGTGGTCAGCACGAGGGCCGTGGCCTACCAAGCGACCACTACTCAGCCCGAGGGCTCAGTGTCGTGTGGTCAGCACGAGGGCCGTGGCCTACTCAGCTCGAAGGCTCAGTGTCGTGTGGTCAGCACGAGGGCCGTGGCCTACTCAGCTCGAAGGCTCAGTGTCGTGTGGTCAGCACCAGGGCCGTGGCCTACTCAGCTCGAAGGCTCAGTGTCGTGTGGTCAGCACGAGGGGCGTGGCCTACTCAGCTCGAAGGCTCAGTGTCGTGTGGTCAGCACGAGGGCCGTGGCCTACTCAGCTCGAAGGCTCAGTGTCGTGTGGTCAGCACCAGGGCCGTGGCCTACTCAGCTCGAAGGCTCAGAGTCGTGTGGTCAGCACGAGGGCCGTGGCCTACCAAGCGACCACTACTCAGCTCGAAGGCTCAGTGTCGTGTGGTCAGCACCAGGGCCGTGGCCTACCAAGCGACCACTACTCAGCCCGAAGGCTCAGTGTCGTGTGGTCAGCACGAGGGCCGTGGCCTACCAAGCGACCACTACTCAGCCCGAAGGCTCAGTGTGGTGTGGTCAGCACGAGGGCCGTGGCCTACCAAGCGACCACTACTCAGCCCGAAGGCTCAGTGTGGTGTGGTCAGCACGAGGGCCGTTATTCTTGGTTTCTAGACCATCAGAACATGAGATAGCTCCTAAATACTGCAATCACGTAGACTGAATGGATGCTCGAACCACCCGTCAGATCCAGTTAAAACTCCCTCACCTGGCGCGGAATCGAACCCGGACCCTCCGGGTAAGAGGTGGGCGCACCACCGCGAACTCTTTTAGTGTGTCGAAACATGAACTACTTTGTATTCGGGAGAGAACCCCACGGTCGGCTTTCCGTGGTTCCCCATTTTCATATTAGGCAAACGCTGGAGCTGTACCTTAATTAAAGCGACGGTAGTATCCCTCCCACTTTCAGCCCTTTCCTATCTCATCGTGGCGTGTCGGTGCGAGGAAGGAAAAAGGCAACCAAGTCCTACCTTCCCCCTCCGCATAAGGAGGACATATAACACTCTCAGTATGGATAATGGACCTTTCAAGGCTTTTGAGGAACACATTTTTCGTGAACGGCTCTGGTGATTCGTATCTCGAGCGGAATTCTTCAAAGAACTTAGGAATTGTTCACCGATCATGAGGCCTATAACCTCGGTCTCCTTGGTTCTTTTCCTTGTGTACTTCAGTAGACTGATGAGCCGAACTGTAGCAGCATAACTTCAGTTCTCATTCCATTTCTAGTAATCACTACCATCACGTAGTAGTAATACAGCCGTGTGCATATGTAACTCTATTGCTTTACTGAAGAAAAGTGTATTTTAAATACATTTATGACTTTATTTAACAAAAACTTTCATGAGAGACAATATAATTTTAATTTGATACTTGTTTTTGTCTAATGTAATAGTATATGTGTTTCACATCATTAGATTTATACGTCTCAGAACAATAAATAAATAAATAAATAAATAAATAAATAAATAAATAAATAAATAAATAAATAAAAATTATATAAATAAAAAATAAATAAATAAATAAATAAATAAATAAATAAATAAATGTCTATTGGTGTTATTTCTGAAGGCTATGATACAGGTGCTGCCGTTCTCAGACAATCCATGGACCTCTCCGTGGACTTTGTACCCAGCGTCTCGTAATGACTGAACGGGCTTCGTACCGCGTGGACTGTACAATAGTAAGTCGCAGGGTTTCGCCGTAGACAGAGTATCCCATGACATGAGAAAGGGTTTTTATCTCCTGGCAACGGCTGTGACAGCATGACGCCAATCACTGCAAGATAGACCACCATGGTGTGTTACCAAGTGTTCGCTAAAAGGTTTTCGGTAAATAAGATAACGCCATTTCCCATTTGAGAAAGTTGACGCCATTTTTGGAATTTTTGATCTCTCAGTAACTGTCTTATTTTCTTCCAATCCAAAAGACCATTCAAGAATTTATAAGCTGGCACATGGTGGTACTACTACTGAAGTGCTTTTCACTCCGGGTCGGCGATTACAAGTGGCTCCGTGGTCTGACAGCTCTGCATTCCAACAGAGGAGGGGTGGACACGGCTCTATCGTCGTCCGATAGCTCTGCAGTCCGACCGGCCAACCGAGCAGAGGAGTGGTGGACACGGCTCTATCGTGGTCCGATAGCTCTGCAGTCCGACCGGCCAACCAAGCAGAGGAGTGGTGGACACGGCTCTATCGTGGTCCGATAGCTCTGCAGTCCGACCGTCCAACCGAGCAGAGGAGGGGTGCCCCGGCTCTACCGTGGTCCGATAGCTCTGCAGTCCGACCGTCCAACCGAGCAGAGGAATGGTGGACACGGCTCTATCGTGGTCCGATAGCTCTGCAGTCCGACCGACCAACCGAGCAGAGGAGGCGTGGCCACGTCTCTACCATGGCTGTAATCAGGAGGAGACTGACGTCAGCTGTCCTGTGAATGTCTCTTGCACTAAGCGAACGCCATGACAGTTCCTAGTACAGACCACCTCACCTACTCCACTACAAATCTCCCGGCCTGAGAGGTCCGCCTCCCCCTTGAGGGATGAGTAGCAGTGTCCATCCCGTTCCCTGAAGGTGTGCGCCGTCTCTCAGGCCAAAATTCCCCTTTGTGGTACAATACATCCATGCCCGTCGTAAGAGGCTACTAAAAGGGGTCCCAGGGACTCTTAACTTAGGAGCGTGGGTTGGTAATCAGAGATCCCTTAGCTGAGTCCTGCCAGGCTCCTCACTTTCATCTATCCTATCCGAGCTCCCTTGGTCAACCCTTGTTCTTTTCCGACCCCCACTTGATTAGAGCATTGGAGGCCTAGGGTGTCCTTCATTTTCACGCCTCGTGGCCCTTCATATCTCTAGCCGATACCTTTATTTTTCGAGGTGTCGGATCCTTTCTATTTTTTCCCCTCTGATTATTGTTAATAGATGATCGTTGCTCAGTTTCACTTGCTCTTAAAACAGTAATCACCACTCTCAGTGAGGGGCCACTAGTAGGACGAAACATACTGCATGTCCACTTTTTAATATGAATGTTATGGTGTGTTGAGGGTTACATTTCGACAGAGTTCTAAAGTACTTGTGGCGCATGATTTCTCCATAATCTGTAAATTTAACGCCGTGACAAAATTACTCAACGTAATTGAATTGTTTTTCACATTTTCCCTCCATGATGATCGACACTCGGAAGTGAGAAATTCCGCTAAGTGCCATCTGATGAGTTTGAAGTGAACTAGTTCTTTAGGATAACTGTATAGTGGCGGCACCTGCTGAGTGGGGGAGCAACTACTTGCACACGGCCACCATGTCGAGGTGGGGAGGCCTAAGATTCACCGCCATCTAGCACCACGTGTGACGTCACGCAAAGCCGAACATAGCCGACTCCGCTCCGCTCCTACTGCAGCACCCGACAGGAGCCAGCGGCTTCGCGCGCCCTGGGACTCGCATTAATATAATAATTTAAGACAATTCTGAAATATACACTATCACTGTAGTACGCATGATGCCATGAGATCATCCCCAGTAGTCATTATTAAAAGTAACTTGAAGTATACTTTAAAATTCGAAGTTCTTTTTCTTTTCAAAAATATAAATACAAAGTACACAATAAATTTGTTATTAAATATCACTTTGTCATAAACAAAATGCTGAACTTCAGCGGGACAAGAATATATCATAAAATAATTTTATTCAGAACTGTTCTGTTAGTTTTGTGTCTTCAGTTAGAATCCTTGGAAAACTCTCTGTAAATAAAGAATAGTCCGCCTCTGTGGTGTAGTGGTTAGCGTGATTAGCTGCCACCCCCGGAGGCCCGGGTTCGATTCCCGGCTCTGCCACGAAATTTGAAAAGTGGTACGAGGGCTGGAACGGGGTCCACTCAGCCTCGGGAGGTCAACTGAGTAGAGGTGGGTTCGATTCCCACCTCAGCCATCCTGGAAGTGGTTTTCCGTGGTTTCCCACTTCTCCGGGATGGTACCTAACTTAAGACCACGGCCGCTTCCTTCCCTCTTCCTTGCCTATCCCTTCCAATCTTCCCATCCCTCCACAAGGCCCCTGTTCAGCATAGCAGGTGAGGCCGCCTGGGCGAGGTACTGGTCATACTCCCCAGTTGTATTCCCCGACCATGAGTCTGAAGCTCCAGGACACTGCCCTTGAGGCAGTCCGAGGGAAAAACCGAACCTGGAGGGTAAACAGATGATGATGATGATGAAATAAAGAATAGTTGTTCACTGTTTCAAAAAGAATATTTTCATGGCAGCAAACGATACGTTTAAAATTCAGTGTAACTTTATTATTAATGTAAAACGAAGAGTCGTTTAGATACCAGTTCTCAAGAAATAATAAAATTGTACAATAAAATACAGTTTTTAATCGTGAATAGCTAGTTATCTCCCTAGAAATGATGTCTTTAGTTAATCTCCGTTTCAACCCAAACCTCGTAATTATCTCTATTTCTGTTTATAACTCCACGACAGTGAGAAGGTGGTGGTGATTAGTGTGAAAATGAAAGACTCCGTAGCATTCGCAGATGTAATACCGCCGGGGTCGGAAGTGAGCAAGTGTTAACTAAGAGAGGTTCGACGGAACTGATGAAAGTGTGGAGCCTGGCACAACTAAGTGGAAGCAATGCCAGGACTCAGCTATGGGCCTCGTGGTCGCAACCACGCCCCCAAGTTGAAAACCCCAGATACCCCTTTTAGCCTCCTCTTACTAGCAAGGGATGCCGTGGATATTATGTTCTACAGACCCTGCAACCTCAGAGGGTACCGGGCGAGTTAGGCGTGCGGTTACGGGCGCGCAGCTGTGAGCTTGCATCCGGGAGATAATGGGTTCAGCCCCACTGTCGGCACACCTGAAGATGGTTTTCCGTGGTTTCTCATTTTCATATTAGGCTGTACCTTAATTAAGGCCACGGCCGCTTCCTTCCCATTCCTAGGTGTTTCCTATCCCATCGTCGCCATAAGACCTATCTGTGTCGGTGCGACGTAAAGCAAGTTGTAAAAAACCTCAGAGGGCTTCGTGAAAACGTTACATATTACCAACAATAAGCCTATACAGTACTTCAGTGAAAATTTAATATTAAAGATTTCTACATTGGATATATAATTTTGAATTTTAAAAAATAATGTGCATAGCTATAACACATAAAAATGTTTATTTAACACGTATTATTCTACGCTGTTATTAGCTCCGTAGCTTAATGGTCAGCGTCAAGGCCTCCATATCAGAACGTCATAGGTTCGATTCCCGGTCGCTTTTTAACTGCGTCTAGTTAATTTAATTCGGGGACTGGGTGGATTATTTTGCTAGTGGTTTAACGTCTTATTACGCAATTTCAGGGTTGTCGACGGTGGGCTTCAAACCCACCATCCGCCGCATGCAAGCTAACAGCTGCGCGAACCTAACCGCATGGCCAACTAACTCGGTACTCGTAATATTGAATACATCCCTCCACATATATTTGGCGTTAGGAAGGGCATCCGGTCGTAAAGCAGCTCCAGTCCACATGTGTTACACAGTTGGCACCCGACTTCACAAGATGTGGGTAAAATGGAAGAATAGAAAAATTCTATGGCACTATTGGTTTCCTATTGCATCTGTTATAGCTATGCACATTATATTTAAAAATTCAGAAATATTTGTTTGTTTCTTTGTTGTTTAAAGGGGCCTAACAGCTAGGTCATCGGTCAAATTCAGAATTAGTATCCAATCTAGAAATCATTAATATTAAATTTTCGCTGAAGTACTGTATAGGCTTATTGTTGGTAATATGTAACAGCTTTCATGGAGTCCTCTGAGATTTTGGGGTCTGTAGAATATAATATCCACGGTATCTCCTGCTTGTCGTAGGAGGCGGCTAAAAGGGGTCCCTGGGGCTTTCATCTTTGAAGAGTGGGTTGGTGACCACGAGGCCCTTAGCTGAGTCCTGGCATTGCTTCCACTTAGTTGTGCCAGACTCCAAAATTTCATCAGTCCCGTCCAACCTCTCTTGATCAACTCTTGTTCATTTCCAACCCCGGCGGTATTACATCTGCGAATGCTACGAAGTATTTCATTTTCACGCCCTTTGTGACCCTTGATTTCTTTGACCGATTCCTTCATTTGTTGAAGTGTCGGACCTCTTGCTGTAATCAGTTTGTTAGGCGTTGATGGTTGCCCAGTTGTATTTTCTCTTAAAGCAGTGATCACCACCACCTTCTCACTGTCATGGAGATATAAACAGAAATAGAGATAATTACGAAGTTTGGGTTGAAACCGAGATTAACTAAAGACATCATTTCTAGGGAGATAACTAGCTATTCACGAATAAAAACTGTGTAAATGTTATTTGTACAATTTTATTATTTACTGAGAACTGATATCTAATCGAATATTCGTTTTATTTTAACAATAAAGTTACACAGAATTTTAAACATATCGTTTGCATATTCTTTATTTACAGAGATTTTTCCAGGGATTCTGACCGAAGACACAAAACTAACAGAACAGTTCTCAATACAATTATTTTATGGCATATTCCTATCCCGCTGAAGTTGAGCATTGTGTTTATGACAAAGTGATATTTACAGTAATATCAAAATACTGTGTAGGCGTACTTTATATTTATAGGTATTTCTGAAGAAAAAACTTCGAATTTTAAAATATACTTCCAGTCATTTTCAACCATTTTCAATAATTATTACTACTGGGGATGATCTAATTTCATCATTTGTAAAATGCATACTATAGTGAAAGTGCACATGTCACTATTTTCGTAAATTATGACATTAACGCGAGTCCCATTGTGCGCGCAACTTCTGGCCTCTATCGGGTGCTGGTGCTGGAGTAAGATACTGTTTGGGGTCGGAGCGGAGTCGGCTATGTTCGGCTTTGCGTGACGTCACGCGTGGTGCTAGATGGCGGTGAATCTTAGGCCTCCCTGTCGAGGTGACAGGAGAAGAACTATTGGCATAGAATAATGTTATTCTTTCCATGTCCAGCCAATGTCTGACCGGTCCGATTTCTTACGAACGTACGATGTCACATAAATGGGTGAATCACCGAACGGGAAACACAGATTTTCCACGATGTCCAGGTTTTACCCATTTCAAACGATGTAATTCATTATACAGACGATACCACTTACAGTTCGGAAGAATTTAGAAGTTCACCTTTAGTTATTACATTTGACTGAGAGCTTATGGTAACGTAACCATTTTATGCGTGAAAGTTCAGTAGATTATTATTATTATTATTATTATTATTACAAAAGGGAAATATCCCGCTTGCAATGGTAACTTAGGTAATGTAATAATAAAGTAAATTTAACTTAATTACCCAACAACAACAACAAACAAACAAACAAACAAACAAACAAACACGCAAACAAGAAGAGTACAACAAGCAAATATATGGAAACAAACTATTACAAGAATTACTACTAGTTTAACATTCTAAATCCAGCATCATCATATACAAATTCGCACACAACTTAAGTATTTCCAGTACTTTATACTACGAATTGCAATACTGTAGGTTGATCTTACTACTAGCTTAACACTACAAGGTGATAGTAAAGTCAGTTGAAGACATACTACCCAACAACTACAACAACTCGAGTACAAAATCAATTCCATCAAAAAATAATATTAGCCTACAAGAATTACTACTAGTTTAACATTCTAAATCCGGCATCATGTACAGTTTCATACACAACTTAATTATTTCCATTACTTAACCCTGTGGCTTACAAAACTATAGTTTGAGCTTACTACTACGAGGGTCGAGTCATAAGTCATGGCAACTAATTTTTTCTCGCGAACACGAGACAACACGGAAAATAAATATATCCATTTGGAAATATAGGGCATGTACTTATTCATAGTGCCTGAAGACAAATTCTGACTTCAGGAGATTCTCGTAGGAAAGTGACAGAACACAGGCCATTGGTATATATTGTTTTATTATGGTTTAGACAGCAAATACACAAGACTACGTACAAAGGGCAGGTCTCCACTGGTTACAGACCTTTGAAATAATCACCCAAGGTTTTCACTGTGCGTTGCCAGCGGTACATCTTTGCCCATGGACAGTGGATGGTCTGGGTGAGGCAAATCGGCAGTTGATACTCTACCCCGTTTGAACGTCTCCACCTACCGCGCTACTCTTCTATAGGGCATGGCATGCACACCTAATGCTTCCCGCAGCTCTGCATGGCATTGACGTCCATTTCTGCCGCGGAGAACTGCTATTTTAATATACGATCGTTGCTCCTGCTTGTTGACTTCCATTTTGTGACGCTCTCACTCACACACTGAACTTAGACCCACACTGTTGTTTACATACACCATGTAGTGGCATCATACTCAAGTACATACCATACGTTTCTTAAATGACTTGATACCGGAAGGGAATCTATCAAAGACTGCTGCAGGTAACAATCCCTTATGGTCCTGTTAACGAAGGAAAACTTGCCCAAGTCCGTATGCTGGTTTCTGGCCCTAATTTTATGCTTATGATCATTTCTCGATAAGTATGAGGGGGGGTTCCAACCTGTTCCTAATACTACTCCAGGCAGCCCTTCCCGTATAGCTTTATAAAGACCACACAGGCGAGTTCTAGTTCTTCTAGATTCAAGATTTTTGGTGTTATTCACATTACCGGTTACGAAACGCATCGGTATTTTTTGAACTTTTGCTAGGGAATTTATTAAACCCACCCTGTACGGATCCTAGCACGCAGATCCATATTCGAGAATCGGTCTTACCAAGCTTTACTTTTGGCACCAGAATGAGCTTTCTTGAGATTCCTCATAATAAAATGTAACGATCTCCAGGATTTCTTAAGTACATTTTCCACTTGCTCTGATTAGTTTAAGTCTTTTCTAATACTAGCACGTAACTACTTACAACTATCAACTTGAACAACGCTTTCTCCTCCAATTTTGTAATCCCTCTTTCCTGTCATTTTCTTTTTACTGAAACAAAATTTCTTGCTTTTTCCGCTGTGGATTTTCATTCGATTTTCACGCGCCCATTTTTCAATCGTATCATAATCCTGCTGAAGCAATAGTTCTTTCTCCTCTGTCTTTATCTCCCAATATATCACGCAATCATCCGCAAAGGGCCGCACTTCCGATTTTATCGAATCAGGCATATCATTCATGAAAAGTTTGAAAAGAATAGGCCCAATAACGCTACCCTGAACCACACCAGACGTAACACTCATTGGAGAAGATAGCGTTTATCCCATGCGCACCCTCTGAATTCTTCCATTGAGGAGTTCTCGTATCCATTTCACAACTGTGATGTCAATGCCCGTACGCGCTAACTTGTTAAGGAGGATGTCATGTGGCACAAGATCTTAGTCCTTCTGGCGTTAGTCCTTGACCCACTGTCGAGCTTATCCGATATATCTTGGCATACGGAACAGAGCTGACTTTCGCAGCTGAACCCTTCCCTAAAACCATGCTGCCCCTCAAATATCATACCAGAAGAGTCCCATTTTAACGTCAAATAATCTACTATTAATGGCTCCATTTCTTTGCATACGATGCACGTTCAATAGGAACTACTATGACAGTCTTGCAATCTTCGTACTGCTCAGTGATATATTAAAAATGGTAGGATCGCTTCACCCCCCAATTTAAGAACCTTTCCGGAAACAGAATCTGGCCCACAAGATTTACTTCTTCTGAGTTCAGAAAGACCTTTATGCAATAATGAAGCTTTAATTTGGAATTCATTATTAGTTTTCGGAAAATTGTCCCTGAATAAGTGCGCCGCCTGATTAGAAACTTTTCCGTAGTGTTTATTTACTGCTTGCGCTTTATCTATATCTGTTGTTGCCAATAAATCGCCTCCTATACAAAGAGAAGGAATTGACTTGTTCTCTCCCTTCAATCTTCCTATATATGTTATTAAAGGGTTCCAGGAATTCCGATTTTCATTTACGATATTGTCAAAATATTTCTCTTCAGCCATTTTCTTTTCTGTTAGCAAAAGCTTCACGGAACGTCTATACTCCGCTTTGCACGCGTCGTTATTATTTCTTCTGTTGAATGCTCTTCTAGTCTTATGTTTAAGCTTCTTAATGGATGCGGTGTAGTACGGCGGATCTGAATTTTCCCTAATTATCATTCTGGGAACGAATTTATTCAGTCCAGTATTTAAAATGGTTTTGAAGTTCTCCCAAATGTCGTCCATCCCCTTGCCCTCCTTTAACCAATTAGTATAGCAGAACCTCAGATAGTTTTGATAGCACCAAATAGTCTTAGAAATTCCCACATGCCTCGTGTTACAAGTTTACCAATAGAGATCGAGTACCACTGCACTGTGGTCACTAATCCCCTGAATTACGTCACAAGATACAACTATGTAGTCCAGTCTGACTAGAAAAACATCTAAGACTGCTCATTTACGTGTGTTCTTTGTAACGGCTTGGGAAAAGCCATTATTCCACACTAATAAGTTAACTGTTTCCTGAGATAGACCCAGCTCAGTTTACTGACGGTAGATTTAGATCCCCTGCAATTATAGTTCTTTTCCCGTAGCTTATATTTGCACATGTCAATTCTGAAAGACGAGTGATAGTATTAAAGTTAAAAACTTTTTATTTTATAACCACCTATTCAATACAAGGATAATGCACTCAATTATTTATAAAATATTCATGAGGTACATTGGTTAATAGGACATGTTTCGTTCGTCTTTGCGAACATCATCAGCTATAAATAACAAAGCCTAAGGTCAGGGCCCTGAGTTTATTTAAATGGTTAAAAATGTCGTTATATTAAAAGAATGGTAAAATTGTGATAAAAGTAGTTGTATAGTATTAAAATTAGACTGTAACATAGTATAACGATTAGCATCAAGAATTTTTCATAAAGTACAATGAATATTGATAATCTGAAAAGTAAAAACAATCATAAGGGTTATTAAATTAGAAAAGATGTAATTGTAGACATTAAAAAGACTTTGATGTTTGAAGCGTGGATTAATTGTAGAATTGTTGGGTATAAACTTGAAGTTTGAAATCCATTAGACCGGTGAAAATATTTGCTGCTGGATTTCAAACTTCAAGTTTATACCCAACAACTCTACAATTAATCCAAGCTTCAAACATCGAAGTTTTTTTAATGTCTTCTATTACATCTTTTCTAATTTAATAACCCTTATGATTGTTTTTACTTTCCAGATTATCAATATTCATTGTACTTTATGTAAAATTCTTGATGCTAATCGTTATACTATGTTACAGTATAATTTTAATACTATACAACTACTTTTATCACAATTTTACCATTCTTTTAATATAACGACATTTTTAACCATTTAAATAAACTCAGGGCCCTGACCTTAGGCTTTGTTATTTATAGCTGATGATGTTCGCAAAGACGAACGAAACATGTCCTATTAACCAATGTACCTCATGAATATTTTATAAATAATTGAGTGCATTATCTTTGTATTGAATAGGTGATTATAAAATACAAAGTTTTTAACTTTAATACGTTATCTTCAATACGGTCTAATTATGAGATTTATCACATGTAACGAGTGATCGTGTTTAAACCAGATTTCGGCGAGCTATAAGCTCCAATATTGACTTAATTTTCTACCGCTTTTCCCACACTTGTGGGTTCGCGGGTGTGAACTGTGTCACACATGTGGATTTGACCCTGATTTTTACGGCCGGATGCCCTTCCTGACGCCAACCCTATATGGAGGGATGTAATCAGTATTGCGTGTTTCTGTGGTGGTTGATAGCGGAGTGTGTTGTGTTGTGTGAATATGAAGAGGAAAGTGTTGGGACAAACACAAACACTCAGTCCCCGGGCCAGAAGAATTAATCAGATGCGATTAAAATCACCGACCCGGCCGGGAATCGAACCCGGGACCATCTGAACCGAAGGCCCGAACGCTCACCATTCAGCGAATGAGTCGGACAAGCTCCAATAATGACTGTATTTTGTTTATTGAATGCATTACCTCCACCCCACATCGAGAACACATTTTAACGTACTGTTTAGCTCCTCCTCCTTGAGAAACTCTATCCCGTCTAAACGTTCGAAATTTTGACCTCAATATTTCCGAATTATATATAACCAACTTTCCGTTCCCATAATTATATCCGGGTCACTCGCATCAACTAAGTTTTCGAATTTTGCGATTTTAAAACCAATACTTGCGCATTAATCTAAGAAACTTGCCTGATCCGGTATCACAGCCTCTCCAATGTGCTGTTGGTGACCCCGATTTCGCGTCGAGAGGTTGTGGGTTCGGATCCCACTGGTGTCCGGCTGGCCACTTTTGTTCTGTACTTAACATTTCTTCAACACGTACTACATGTACGTAACACGACCCAATAAGTTGAAAGTCTGTTTCCATTACAATGCGGTCGTGAAAATTCAATATTCATCTGTACACTTTATTTACAATCCCATTTATATGATTACCCCAATGGAGATATTTCCTTATATTAGCACCTAGATACTTACAATGATCCCCAAAAGGAACTTTCACCCCATCAACGCAGTAATTTAAACCGAGAGGACTTTTCCTATTTGTGAAACTCACAACCTGACTTTTAACCCCGTTTATCAACATACCATTGGCTGCTGTCCATCTCACAACATTATCGAGGTCATTTTGCAGTTGCTCACAATCTTGTAACTTATTTATCACTCTATAGAGAATAACATCATCCGCAAAAAGCCTTACCTATGATTCCACTCCTTTACATACACTGACTGACAGTGACAATGCAACACCAAGGAGGAGTGGTTCGAAAGGGATGAAAGTTGGGGAAAAAACAGAGACGGCACGGACGAATAATTGATGTTTATTTCAAACCGATATGCAGGTTACACAATGCGCACGGCATCGACTCAGTAGGATGTAGGACCACCGCGAGCGGCGATGCACGCAGAAACACGTCGAGGTACAGAGTCAATAAGAGTGCGGATGGTGTCCTGAGGGATGGTTCTCCATTCTCTGTCAACCATTTGCCACAGTTGGTCGTCCGTACGAGGCTGGGGCAGAGTTTGCAAACGGCGTCCAATGAGATCCCACACGTGTTCGATTGGTGAGAGAACCGGAGAGTACGCTGGCCACGGAAGCATCTGTACACCTCGTAGAGCCTGTTGGGAGATGCGAGCAGTGTGTGGGCGGGCATTATCCTGCTGAAACAGAGCATTGGGCAGCCCCTGAAGGTACGGGAGTGCCACCGGCCCCAGCACATGCTGCACGTAGCGGTGGGCATTTAACGTGCCTTGAATACGCACTAGAGGTGACGTGGAATCATACGCAATAGCGCCCCAAACCATGATGCCGCGTTGTCTAGCGGTAGGGCGCTCCACAGTTACTGCCGGATTTGACCTTTCTCCACGCCGACGCCACACTCGTCTGCGGTGACTATCACTGACAGAACAGAAGCGTGACTCATCGGAGAACACGACGTTCCGCAATTCCCGCATCCAAGTCGCTCTAGCCCGGCACCATGCCAGGCGTGCACGTCTATGCTGTGGAGTCAATGGTAGTCTTCTGAGCGGACGCCGGGAGTGCAGGTCTCCTTCAACCAATCGACGGGAAATTGTTCTGGTCGATATTGGAACAGCCAGGGTGTCTTGCACATGCTGAATAATGGCGGTTGACGTGGCGTGCCGGGCTGCCGCCGCTTGGCGGCGGATGCGCCGATCCTCGCTTGCTGACGTCACTCGGGCTGCGCCTGGACCCCTCGCACGTGCCACATGTCCCTGCGCCAACCATCTTCGCCACAGGCGCTGCACCGTGGACACATCCCTATGGGTATCGGCTGCGATTTGACGAAGCGACCAACCTGCCCTTCTCAGCCCGATCACCATACCCCTTGTAAAGTCGTCTGTCTGCTGGAAATGCCTCCGTTGACGGCGGCCTGGCATTCTTAGCTATACACGTGTTCTGTGGCACACGACAACACGTTCTACAATGACTGTCGGCTGAGAAATCACGGTACGAAGTGGGCCATTCGCCAACGCCGTGTCCCATTTATCGTTCGCTACGTGCGCAGCACAGCGGCGCCTTTCACATCATGAGCATACCTCAGTGACGTCAGTCTACCCTGCAATTGGCATAAAGTTCTGACCACTCCTTCTTGGTGTTGCATTTGCTCTGTCAGTCAGTGTATATCATTGATATGCAGACACCGTCGGTCCGTTACGAGAGGTGTCCGCTAAAACAAGTTTGTAAAAATAATCGAACATTTTAACGGCAAAGAACATCGACCTTAAATATAAGCATACATATCTTTATTTTTATTATTCCAAGTCATTTCTGTGTTAGTATTTCATAGAGAGTTATTATGAGTGATTTTACATCATTTACAAATATTACAGTTTCGTGAAGTAATCGTGAAGCCTCGTCTGTGTAAATTTAGCACATGTTTTCTTTTCTTTTCCTTCTCAATTTGACTACCTGAGCTCGACCTCTTCAGAGACAATCGCAGTTATGAATAGAATGATGCAAGAGGGGAAGAAAATCTCCAGATAACTTGTGAGTCAACAGACTCTGGCAGCATTCCTGGGCAATTAGAATTTCTCGGAATAGGTCTATACACCACTAGGTAGAACTGCATTCCGATGTACACTCTCTCCCCTTGCACTCCAAATAGTACAAACATTCAAAAGGGATTTTCTTATGCCTCAAGAATGGTTTTGAAAGAAAGAATGGCAGGTGGTCCGGCGTAATAAGTTGTCTTGCAACGTGTAAAGTGTCCGCTGGATGGGACAAATGGCGCTGTCCGCTGTCCGGAATTCGAGGTGTCCGCTTAAATGAGGCCAATTTAACACTTGTCTTATGTAAAATAAAATCGGTTCCGAGGAAAATTGTCCGTATAGGGAGGTGTCCACTGAATAAGGGTGTCCGTTAGGGCAGGTTCGACTGTATAAGAAAACATAAAGATCCAATAATACTGTCTTGAGGAATTCCCCTCTTAATTATTACAGGGAGAGATAAAGTTTCGCCTTCTCTAATTCTCTGAGTTCTATTTTCTAGAAACATAGCCACCCATTCAGCCACTCTTTTGTCAAGTCCAATTGCACTCATTCTTGCCAGTAGTCTCCCATGATCTACCCTACCAAATGCCTTCAATAGGTCAATCGCGATACAGTCCATTTGACCTCCTGAATCCAAGAACTGCCTTCTATCGAAACAGTTATTAATTTCGCCAACATGTATAATATAATCAGAAAGAACGCATTATCAAAGCTAAAATGCAATGCATGTCAAAGTTACTGTCCAGTAATTTTCAGCTTTATGTCTATCACCCTTTTCTTTATTCACAGGGACTACTATAACAACTCTCCATTCACTTGGTATAGTTGCTTCAACCAAACAAGAGTAAAGAAGTACTTCAGATATGGTACTATATCCCAACCCATTGTCTTTAGTATATCCCCAGAAATCTTATCAATTCCAGACGCTTTCCTAGTTTTCAACTTTTGTATCTTATTGCAAATGTTATTATTATCATATGTACATTTTAATACTTCTTTAGCATTATTCTCCTCCCCTATCTGGACGTTAGCCTTGTAACCAACAATCTTTACATACTGCTGACTGAATACTTCTGCCTTTTGAAGATCCTCACATACACACTCCCCTTGTTCATTAATGATTCCTGGAATGTCCTTCTTTGAACCTGTTTCTGCCTTAAAGTACCTATACGTACCCTTCCATTTTTCACTAAAATTTGTATGACCACCAATTATGCTTGCCATCATGTTATCCTTAGATGATTTATTTGCTAGATTCAATTTCCTGGTAAGTTCCTTCAATTTCTCCTTACTTCCATAGTCATTTCTAACTCTATTTCTTTCCGACCTGCTCCTCCTTCTTAGTCTACTTCTCTGTTATAATATAGTGGATCTTTACTATTCCTTACCAACTTTAAAGGTAAAAACCTATTTTCACATTCCTCAACGATTGCTTTAAACCCATCCCAGATTCTGTTTACATTTTTATTTACCGTTTTCCACCGATCATATTTACTTTTTAGAAACTGCCTCATGCCTGCTTTATCAGCCATATGGTACAGCCTAATAGTCCTACTTTTAAGACCTTCCTTTCTATCAAAACCAGCTTCATGATCACTAATACCATCTATTACTTCGGTTTCTCTATAGACCTCATCTGGTTTTACCAGCACCACATCCAGAATATTCTTCCCTCTAGTTGGTTTCATCACTTTCTGAATCAGATGTCCTTCCCATATTAGCTTATTTTCCATTTGTTGGTCATGCTTCCCGTCGTTCGCATTTCCTTCCCAACTGACATTCGGTAAATTCAGATCTCCCGCTACAATCACATTCCTTTCCATGTCGTTCCCCACATAGCCGATTATCTTATCAAATAACTTGCAAATGTACCCGTGCTTCGCTACGGTATTCTATATTGTATACGGATATCTAAGTAAAATATTGTACATGCAGTGAATAACATGTTTTCATTAACCCCATGTCTCCGAGCGTTATCCGAGGAACAGCATAGGGAGGTCCACATACGTTGCTTCTAATGTAAAGAGCGAGTTGCGGAGTTGTGATGATAACGGCAGGTCCACTAACCTACTGCCATTCGCAATCGATTTGGGAATATTCATTATAATGACGGGCTCCATTGCCTGCTGCGTGGTCACAATATATTTGGGGAGTTTTCGTTGCAACGAGAGGCCCCATTTCCTACTTCCAGACAGATAACAATCGAGGATTTTTTATTATAATGGTAGGAACCTTCCCTACAGCCAGTCAAAATTGAGTTGTGCTGTTATCAATATAATGACAGGCCCCTTTTCCTAATGCCAGTCAGCTTACTGCCAGTCACACCGAGTTGGTGAGTTTCCATTATGACATTATGATAGCAGGCCACTATGCCTAACGTCAAGCATATTTTAGATGGGCAAATTTGTTTATAATGGCGAGCACCCCAGCCTAATACCAAACATCATCGGTTATGGGAGTGTTAAAAAAATTGCATGTTCCCTAACCTTCTGGTAGTCAAATCGAGAAGGAAAGATAATATTTACTATTATGGTACACATGAGTTGAAGATAGACCCCATTCATACTGCCAGTTTAAGTCGATGTGGGGAGTACTGATTACAATAGCAGGTGCCCTCCTGCTGAGAGTCATTATCGATTTGAAAAGTATTAATTACAAAGGAACGCAAACTCCTTCTGGATCGCTACAAATCGATTTCAATGAATAAATGGAGATCGACATACGAAAGTAAGTGCATTTTTACCTTCATTTGAAGATTAACTGCTCTAAAATGTACACCATATCGACAAAAGGATTGTAGGCCTACAATGAGACGCCATATATAACGGTCTAAATCGCTGGTCATATGATATGTCCTCGTATCTCATCTATTATTGGATAAGAATGAGTTAGAATACTGAATACGGTGAAACGTAGGTTAAAGTTTTCTCACACTGAATTACTCTTCGGACACATATGTGACAACTACAAACTTAGAATTTGGTACACATATAGCTACTGCGTGGACCAAGGTTCACGTCGAAGTTGATGATTCTATATTTCTGATAAGTAAATCAAACTACCAATTATACGTGTAAAAAGTGCAAAAAATACGTACAATCCAGAAATACAGTCAAATTTAACGTATAAGGGATAGAGATACGACAAAAAACGTCATAGGACCAAAGTTGTAGATCACTCCAAATTGAACGGAGAACGTTCCATCCGTTTTGTGAAACGACTTACCGTTTAGCCACCAAATACCTCAAAAGGAAGGTCTGCATCGTCTTCAAAATTGCCTCCATATTTCGATATTTTTGGGGGGTAAAAATAAACATTTTTAACATCTCGTAATCTTTCCGTCGATTACAGGCTAAAGGCTATAATTTTGCTCAATTTCAATTTTCTAGCTCGTCCGGCAGATTTTGCCGCCATCTTGATATGGGGGAGAGGATTAAAAATTAGGACCTTCAGGAGACTTTTAAGCCCATGAAACCTATAGGTTATCGTTTAGGATGAATATATCCGACTGCGTTCTTATGCTGAGCCCCAAATTTGAGACTCCCAGCGAGGCCTCTCAGGGTAATTTGAAAATTTGCTACTTTTATTGGGTTCCTGAAGTCACCAGCTTCTCTGGTACCAACTTTTAAGTTTCTAGGATGCCTGAAAGTGCCTCATTAATTCACGTCTATTTTAATTTTTATACCTTAATTTATATATTCAGTACAGTATACTACGTATATAGATAGTTCCAAACCGCCTTTCATTTATGAATATGGATTATAGTTGACCCCGTTCCCTATGGGTTCTAGGGGCATCTTGCCCCCACAGTATATTTTCGAGATAGTAGGTAATATTTGTACGCCTCCCACCCCAAAGCGGACCGAACTTATACTTTTAAAATATCCTGAGTGATACTATTCATCTCAACAAGCCCGAAAAGTATGGATTCGACGCTATTTTCGATTATTTTCATATATCACTAACAAATCGCCCCCCACACCAAAGGGGGCTGAAATTGGACTTTAAAAAATCCGGAATGTCACTATTCACCTCAGCGACCACTGAATCTCCATTTTGGATTATTTTTATATATCACTCACCCTCGGAACCCCACACCAAAGGGGGCTAAAGTTGGACTTTAAAAATTTTCGGAGTATTACTATTCATCTCAGCGACCCCGAAATCAATGGATTCGACGCTATTATCGATTATTTTTATATATCACTGCCCCCTCGCCCCCTTCACGAAGGGGGCTGACTTGGACTTTAAAAAATCCGGCGTGTCACTTTTCATGTCAGCGAACCCGAAAACTATGTATTCGACACTATTTTCTATTAATTTTATATATAACCCCCTGACCCCCCTAAGGGGGCTAGGGATGGCTTACCCCTACAGTGCTCGTCTCCAGATGGTAAGTTATGAGTGTACCAAATTTCTTTGATTTTTCTCCAGTGGTTTAGGAGGAGATGTGTCATGTACATACAAACATACAAACATTCATTTTTATATATATAGATTCTGAATCCGTGTCAGCGCTACCTTTTCCAGGTCTGTACACTCCAAAGATATCAAGTTGCCTATTATCTTTAGAAATTAGCCTTACACCTAGAATTTCATGTTTGTCACCTTTAACTTTTTCGTAGCTTACAAATTCCTTTTTCACCAGGATGAATACTACCCCTCTCTATCTCTACGATACACACTCCAGTGCCGTGAGAAAATGTCTGCATCCATCATATCATTCCCCAGGCATGATTCAACTCTTATTACAATATCTGGTAAGTATATATCTATTAAATTACTTAATTCAATTTCTTTCTTTACAATACTTCTACAAGTCAACACTAACATTTTTATGTCATCCCGACTTAAATTCCAGATCTCTGTACCGTTATCATCGCTCCCTAGACAATCCCGTTTCCCTGAATGTACCTCCCTGTTACCTTTCCAAACAAATTTCCTAACTTAAACATACCACTGCGGTTTATGTGAAGGCCATCTGAGCGCAGATCCCTATCTCCTACCCACCCATTAGGATCTAGAAATTTCACTCCCAGTTTCCCACATACGCACTCCATAGTCTCATTTAAATCCCCAATCACCCTCTAGTCAGTATCCCTCCTACACAGTATTCCACTAATAACAATCTCCGCTTCCTTAAACTTTACCCGTGCTGCATTTACCAGATCCCACACATCTCCAACTATGTTGGTACTTATACAAGCTTGCCTTACGTTGTTGGTACCAATGTGAAATACTACCACCTTCTCCTTTCCCTCCTCCTTCTCTTCTACTTTTCACTACATCTGCCTCAACCATATTCCTGGATAACACTCTACCCTAGTTCCCTTTCCTCCACACACATTCCGCACATGTCTAACGATGGAATCCCCCATGACTAGAGCCTCAACCCAACCCACCTCATTTGATCCCCTCCCCTCCTTGTCAAGTCTATATTCTCTCACGGCTGCAGAAGCTACTTCTTCCTCTCTTTTCTCTTTCCCATGACCCTGTTGCACCTGTCTATTCTACATCTCCCTTTCCTACCTTTTCCCTTCCTCCTACTTCCATACATCTCAGTAACAGTTCGCTGTTCCTAATCTTCCCTCTGTTGTTCTACATGGAGTGATTCGTACCTATTTTCCACAGACACCTGTCCTAAATTCTGATCCTGAATAGAGCCCTTCCCCTTAGAATATTAGACCACCTGTCTTCTATAATTCCCCCCTTTCCTTCCCCTCCCTCTTTTACACCTACTGTAACCTGTACAATGTTTGAGGGAGGCCTACCTCCCTTCCTGTGTTCTGTGAGAATCCTAATTATCTCCCTCAAAGTCTCCAACTCCTCCCTGATACCCCTCAATGCCTCGCCACACCCACACTTCCTACACTTGCACCCCTTATCCATTCTATACGGAAAAATGAAAAGAAAAGAGTAGTATGAGCAATGGGGATTGGGAGCCACAATGGGTGCTGCGTCAGCATTTTCCCACGAGGTCACTGACCCCGGCCAAGGTCATTGACCCCATGACGCCATGACCACGTGACCGTGATGTCACATTGTTTGAAATCAAAGCCACGTGCTTTTTGACAGCTGTCAAGACGACAGCTGTTATCTTGACAGACCTTACCACTTTTTGAGGACAAGTGAATATCGCTAACCTAACTGCTGTCATCATAACAGGGTCTAACCTCATTTTTGCCACCTTATGCACGTAGGGGCGCGGAATTTACAAACCACGTGCTTTTGACGGCCCTTAGCTTGACAGGTCCTAAACATATGGGCGAGGAATTTAAACAAGCGAACGTTGCTAACCTCAGTGCTGCCATCTTAATAGAGCCTAACCTCACTTTTGCCGTCTTAACCAGGTAGTGGGTGCGGAATTTAAAATCCACGTGCTTTGGCAGCTGTTACGATGACAGATCATAACCATTTGGACGTGGCTGTTTAGTTGAGATGTGCTTGGTCCACTTCCACCTGACTTGTCTAGTCGTTCTTAAATATAGAGGTACCTCTCGTGTGTCTTGCTGATAAATGATAAAGCAAATTTCATCATTGTTATTCAGTCCAATCGTAAAACTTTTATAAGAATGAAGCACACTTCGTACTACACCTTCATGAGTTTCTACTGTATGATAATGTCTAGCATTTCTTCCATTTTGTTGTAGTAGCGTATAACCTAAATCTTGGAGTACCTGATTATGGGCATCTGTTAACTCGCTGAGTCTTCGCAAATTTGTAGTATGTCTCCGGAATGTTCACCGTGTTTTATAGATATGTTTCATACTGGTTTAAGATGAAGTTTGGAAGCTACGTGCGTGTGCCGATCTAAATTAATAAGCTGTTTTTGTTTATTTACAAGCCTAAGAGGGATGTTACTAAAATAATTTACAGACACAGGATGATAAAGAAATACTGACGATTTCTCACGAATAGTATAACCACTTTCGTCTGCAGTAATAAAGTCGTGCAGGACATGAGTAGGTTGTTGATTACTATTCAAGTCTGAAATAATATTACAGGTAAAGTTTACATGGTGATAATCGAAGAGTGTTATAGGTTGATCGGACTCATAACGTACGTTGGGTATGAGCTCTCTTGTTGAAAATCCAAGCAATGGTCCAAATGAATCGGGTTGTGATTTGAAGTCAATCTTAAATGATGACTCAATAACACATTTTTATGTGTGTTGTTGCTTACAGTAATTGAGAACTTGTAATTATGATTAATACTACTCTCTTCTATAAACTGTTCAATCAACGTACTTTCAGTGTAGTCATGAATATCGTGAGCGTTAGCACATACTCATCGTAATAGAAAATGTTTACGCCAACACGCACATTATAAATTTTATTGTAGCTTTCAAACGACACAAGTCCAAGACAATATAACTGTTGACCGAGTTCGATCGGTGGATTAAAGTAGACAGTTGTTTCTGAGCGTGCATTGAACGTTCTTTCACCGTTTGTCATCACATGCACACTGTTGATGCTTTTCTTTTGTCTGGGTTTCACATAAGAACGTAAGACACAATCGCCCGCACATGCGTCTATTGAATTTTTTCACACGTTTTTTATTGTAAGCAATGTCTTCTTCCGAAATAACGTACGAGCTTGAATGGAGGAGGTAAGTCTCCATAGCTATAGAAATACCATACTTGAGATTTATGTTTTACGTAGGCAACGTAATAAGTTCCAGGTCCGCGACGGTTGCTTAAGTTAATTACAGCACTTTCACGTTCACGTGGGCGCGCTGGTAGTTGATCGCGCATATACACTCCTCGAAAATTAAGAATTCCTAGTTGTTTAGCAAACGTAAAAATCTTCTTCGTGGGTTAGAGCTCGATGTGGCAGTGCATTTAGTAGACTTTTTTTGGAGATATGTAGATGCGAAGCCCTTTCTTGTATGGCGCTAGTTTCATGTGTACGCCTTTGTCTCGTAATGCAATTGCCTCCTGGTCTTGTTATGACGTTCACACTCTTTCAACTGTTGCTTCGCTTCTTCTACGGCCTTAACAGCCCTTGCTACAGCACTAACACCACCCAGCAAAGATTCTAAAGCTGCTAGTCCAGCAAAAAGCGCAGGAAGAAATCTTCCTCGTTTTGGTACAGGAATAATTCGTTCACGTTTACAAAACATTGCTCTGCACTTTGTAGAAATTCTTGCTTTTGCTGCGCGTAGTACCTTAGTACTAGCCACACGCGGATTGTATTCCCATCGAATAGCTTCTTTTGCAGCGTTTACAATATATTTCCAACCAACAGTTTTAGTTTTCTTCTTCATATCGTTTGGATATCGTTGTTTCACCATTCTGTACGCGACTTTACTCATGAAGAGCAAATTATGAACTGACAGTTACCTGTTGTTGTCTGATATATATATTATTATTGCCTACTTTATTATTAAGTTGCCGTGAAGATTATAAAGCAACAAGACACACAACCTGTTAGTGACATAGTGCCACATCTCTTACCTAGTTCTAGTACAACTACAAAAAGACAACAGAGAACGTTGTTTCCTTTTAATGTTCGATGTATTATATCTGGCCCATCGGGATGTGCGAATAGAGATCTTTTACTCACACTCATTAACTTTTTAAATGGCATACGCTTGGAGAATATTTACGTTTTCGCCAAGTCACTCTATGAAACACTATACAGAGTGTTAGGGGTATACGTGCAGATATTTTGCTAGTTGGCAAAGAAAAATACATGTCACAATATATGCTACGTACTTTTTACGTTGTCCTATCAGTTTTCCCATAACAGAGACAATATTTGAGGACCTAATGTGTTTTGAACGGCCGTAGCAGGATACGCCGTTTATGTCATTCTGTCCTCGTGTAGTGGAAGTACAGAATCATAGTATAGGGAATGTTGAACCTGTTTCTTATCGCAGTCCAACACATGTTGTTGTGCACTTCCCCTAAAGGCTTGGCAGGCAGGGGAGGTTGACTCACCTGCCAGGCCACTTGCTGTACTCGAAAACCGGTATTGGGTACTCTGTGTGTGAAAGTACACAAAATCCTTACAGTGACGTCGAATTCCGTACCAGCACATGCATGCGAATCAAGTGTTGTGTACTTGTGTGCGATTTATAAGACGTCAATGGCATTACTCAGTGATCTAAGCTGACAAAATGAAAGGAAATAGTTAATGAGTAAATGAAGAATGGGCGCAACTTTTCTGTGCTGTTATTGCGACAGTCTACGATGAATTTCTGACAGTGGACCCTGAACGAAAAAGCTATAAGTATTGAGTAAAACTGTTATTAATGAGACAAATTTCAAAAAACCGTAGTTGCTTCCATGCGTGATCATTGCTCGAAAGAAAAAGAGCTACTGTGGAATTGCCGCCGGGCATTTGTAATAGAAGGCTTATTACTGGACAGCAAGGGCCGATAGGTAAAGTGGTGACTGTAATTGACCCGTTTAATTACAACCTCCGTAATAATAATGTTATTACTGCTACTACTACTACTACTCCTAGTAATAATAAGAATGAAAACCGAGCTCTATAGCTGCAGTCGCTTACGTGCGGCCAGTATCCAGTATTCGGGAGATAGTAGGTTCGAACGCTACTGTCGGCAGCCCTCAAAATGTTTTTCCGTGGTTTCCCATTTTCACACCAGGCAAATGCTGGGGCTGTACCTTAATTAAGGCCACGGCCGCTTCCTTCCCACTCCTAGCCCTTCCCTGTCCCATCGTCGCCATAAGACCTATGTGTGTCGGTGCGACGTAAAGCCACTAGCAAAAGAAAAATAAGAATGAAAATAATAATAATGTCTTTACGTTCCACTAACTAATTTTCACGGTTTTCGGAGACGCTGAGGTGCTAGAATCTTGTACCGCAGTATTTTTATGCAAGTAGACCTACAGACACGAGACTGGCGTATTTTAGCACCTTCAAATATCACCGAACTGAGCTGCCAACCTTCCTGCCAAGGAGGTATCAGAAGACCAGCGCTCTATCGTCCGAGCTACTCAGCCCGGCATTAGAATTTATAGTAAGTTGGTCGTGCGGTTAGGGGCCCGCAGCTGTGAGCTTGCATTCTGGAGAGAGTGGGTTCGAACTCCACTATCGGCAGCCGGGAAGATGGTTTTCCGTGGTTTCCCATTTTCACACCATCTAAATGCTTGGACTGTACATTTATTAAGGCCTCGAACGCTTCCTTCCCACTTATATCCCTTTTCTCTCCCATCGTCGCCGTGAGACTTATTTGTTTCGGTGCGACGTAAAACAATTTGTAAGTACATGTTTCAGTAATTTCGGAGACATGTCCGCAGTTATAAGATTAATAATAATTCGGACTAGTTGACAGTTCACTATTTTCTTAAGTGTTTTCTCACAGATTACGAGCTACGAAATTTGAGTGGGGCGATGAACTTTTATTTTCATAATAGTTAGTAATAATAGACTAATACAGTTTTAATAATAACGCAGGAACAACTTGAACAAAGTACTGGTGAATATCAAGCAGGCTTCCGCCCTGGTCGCTCGTGTGCAGAACAAATATTCAACTTGAAGGCAACACTTAAATACAAAGCATTGAGGAACAAACCGGTCATCTGCATTTTTGTTGACTTCAGGAAAGTGTACGACTCGGTTGATCGACAGTCTGTCTTCGTTATGCTTAAGGAACTGGGGCTTTATTCTAAGACCCTCAACCTCATCAAGGCAACACTCACTGACACTATCTCCAAAGTTAAATTCATGGGGGAGATCTCTGAACCATTCCCGATTAAAACTGGCGTCCGACAAGGTGACGGCTTATCTCCGCTTCTTTTCAACCTCGTCCTAGACAAAGTCATCCGCGAGTGGAAGAAAGCATTGAAACGCATAGGATACTGGCGCCCCATACGACTTGGACGACCCACAGACGGAACTGAGATATCCTGCCTGGCTTTTGCAGATGACCTGGCCATACTGACAGATGATGTAGTCACAGCCGTTAAACAAATTGAAACCCTTAGCGAATGAGCTGGAAAGGTCGGCCTACAAATTTCCTTTGAAAAGACCAAGTTCTCTTGCTCGAAACTTGACATCCAAAATTTGAACACGACATATGGGCAAATCAACCGAGTACCACACTTCAAGTACTTGGGAGAAATACTTGAACCAACGGGAAGCGAGAAGGCTGCCCAGGAAATTCGCCTACAAAAATTTCGGAAAGCTTACGATAGGGTTCACAACATATACAATAAAAAGTGCTTGTCCCGCCATGCAAAGATCAGACACTATAATACAGTAATAAAGCCCGAAGTCTTATATGCCAGCGAGACCCTTGCACTAAAGGGGAAAGGTGACCTAGAAAATATTTTTAAAGAAGAAAGAAGAATCCTGAGACAGAATAGCTTTCCAACATTGCAGGAGACATCCGCAAAAACCGTCTGAAATTTTATGAGCACGTCCGCAGACTGCCGGCAAGTAGACTGACACACAAGATTCTCACCTACATAGAACATCTAAAAAATAGTCCATGGGTACTGGAAGTGAAGAAGGATCTGTAAAAAGCCCAGATGAACTCAAATGACACCGCGGACAGAAATCTCTATAGGAAAAATTAATGGATGGAAAGTGCAACCATAGAACAAAGTGAAAAAGAAGACTGGAGCAAAGTGAACAGAAGAACGAAAAAGGATCCACGGAGAAAGGATGAGAGCTGTTTGGCAACTCAGAAAACAGAATCGTTAGAGCTTTGCATGATCCATTGGGTCCATACGCACATAATAATAATAATAATAATAATAATAATAATAATAATAATAATAATAATAATAATAATAATAATAATAATAATAGTAAATATAATGATGATGTTTACGTCCAAATGGAGACGTGCGCTGTCGGAATTTTGCCCACAGGTATTCTTTAACGTGCCTGTAAATCTACCGATGAGAAGCGGTCGTATATGAGCACCTTCAAATACCACCGGACTGAGCCAGGATCGAGCCTGTGAAGTTCATGAAACCAGTGCTTGAAACGCCCGAGCCGCTCAGCCTGGCAACGTTTATTTTGATACTTAAGCGTGTTCTTTTCGTTTGGAAGCACGAAAGGAAGGTACGTTTAATCTATTTCTTTTTATAACAGGTCCCTCATTGGTATGGAGCAAAACATTCGACGTGCTTTGACAATTCAATTCCGATACTACTCATTTAGACATCCTATCCAATGCATTCTTTCGTTGACGCAAGGAACTTTATTTACGTACACGTTAACTCACTTTTGCCTATTTGAGCTACGTTGTGCATTATAACAAAATGAAAATGAAGTCCGGGGAGTTTCTGCATACGGCGTGCTTGTCTCCCAAATATCCATGATAACGAAATCACACTGTGGGAGAATATTCAACGTAAACAGTTCGACAAAAGCACTAGACGTGTCTCGTGGCGGTTCGGTTGTCTACTGCTCCTAGTGGGGGATGTGGTTAGACGTGTTCCCGCCCCTTACATGAAACCGGACTAGAGGTATGAGTTGCTTGCCTGACCTACACCTGATTAACAGCAGTCAGAGAGGCGAATTATCGTCCGTACTAGTACGCGAGTTAGTTCGTAGTAGTAGTATTAGTAGTATTTAAATAATGCCAGTGTGTGAAAACCACGGATACCATGATATGCTGCTAGTGAATCGTATGGTAGAACAGAATACGGGTCGCGTTCCATGAATCCAGCAACCATACTTGCTGTACTGCAGCGTATTCGCGAGACAGGTTGGGTTACATCACGCTATGAAAAGCAAGGCCTGAACGGCCACGTGTAATCCTAGACGCGGAAGAAGACATCCTGACGATAGTAAACGATGATCCCGGGCGCCGTACGCGTAGTATAACGCGTGCCGTTGGTGTGCCAAAACTTGGACCATATGTAGGACACTCCATGAAGAGCGAGTGTATCCTGACCACATACAACGGGTGCAGTGTCTTTCACCAGCTCATTACCATTTCTACAAGGTGATGTACATCGCCAAAACAGATAGGTCTTAGGGCGATGACGGGACAGGAAAGGGCTATCCGTTTGCTTTCCAAAATAACTTCCGAGGATTACTAAAAGTTTGATATATAGCGGTTCGTCACATCGTTCCCTATTGCTACAAGAAATACCTGCACGTTTACCCTCAACACTATGTATACCATTCTACAAATTGTAGTGCACGATCTGGTTAAAGAAAAATTGAAACATTTTCAATTTATTTCACATGAGCAAGTACCATCACCGGATGATGTGCTCCCCAATTCTCTTATGATCCTTGACGATGTCGTAACAGAACTGCAAAACGTCATTCGTGCATACTTTAGTTTGGGGCAACATAAATATGCTGATTGCATCTATTTCATCTATTTATGCCAAACCTATACTTGTGTGTCTAAGCAGCTGATACGCGACAACGCAAATATTATTGTGCTTTTTGGCAAGACGAGCGCAACATGCGCCATGTGTATAACGATCATGTTAACACTGATATGACATTCAATGACTTTAAACGTATGTGCGCTACATGTTGGTCATCACATCGTTACGGCTTTTTAGTTATTGATAAAGAAAGTGATGTTCATTATGGACGATATCGCATGCGATTTGATCATTTTATATGCATCAGCATAGAGTTACAGTCACCACTTTATCAAAATCCACCATCATTTCAACATTCAGAAAACTAATCCGTGCTCGAAACAATATTCGACAGAAATTTAAAGAGCTTAAATGTATTCAAGGAGACACTGATTTATTTTTGAAAACGCAACTAGGTACACCACTGAAAGAAATGTTAAATTCTACTTCATTGCCCCAGTCTACTACAAGTTTTGTTTCTATGCAATCATCTTATAATAAAGAGAATCATAGACAAGAAAAGCATGAAGAAGAAGAGGAGCATGAACAAGAAAAGCATACAGAAGAAGAGGAGCATGAACAAGAAAAGCATAAAGAAGAAGGGAAGCAGGATGAGGAAGAGGAGAAGCAGGATTGGGATGAAGAAGAGGATGAGGAAGTAGAGGACGAGGTAGAAGATCTTAACGAAACCTCACCACCTCAGCGCGTTAAATTTTAACAACAGATGTTATTGCTCAAACACCTACTATATCAACACAAGATCTACCTTCTTTGTCTGAGGTTATGATCACGCCAGAGTATTGTAATCAGTTTAAGACTTTTATTCGAAAAACCTATGGACCTCTCTTTGCTCCTTATATAGAAAAACTCTTTATAGACCAAACTGACACGACCTACGATATCTCTATGAAGACAACTGTTTCTGGATAGGTATTGGATAGGTTAATAGAAACCTACTAACAAGGATACAATTTTAAAATATGATCTTAAGAGTATAATGCAATACGTTTTGCTACTGATGGAACACGGCGTATTTACAAGAGGACAGAAGCTGAAAATGCAAATAAGAGTCACAAGTATCGAGAGTTTATTTCTAAGCTGTTTCCGTCACATCAACCAACTGCAAGTGGTCTTAATGTTATCTACAAGCCTTTGTTGCCGTATGTAGGCGTAAGATACTGGAATGACCCTAACTTACTCGTTGAACGTTTACAACTTTTAAGAGCTTCGCGAGAGGCTGGTCACACAGGTCACGAAACAGAAACTCTAGAAATAGGGACATAATTACGACATGCGGGTACAATTCAGTAATGGCTCGTCAAGATAAGACCTCGCCTGTGAAGATTAGAATCGCACACGAGTTACATAAACCAGCACGTCACACCTACTGTCGCAGACGCGTTATTACACGCGGAAAAGATTATCTCTGGTAAGCAGACTTGGTAGAAACGATTCCATATGCCTCTAGCAATAAGGGGTATAAGTATCTACTTACTATCACCGATTTGTACTCTAAGTTTGCTTTTTCACAACCTGTGCGCTCTAAGACAGCAGATCAAGTCAAAGACGCATTTAAACATATTTCTGAACAATCGAAACGCTGCCCAAGGCTTCTTCAAACCGATCAAGATAAAGAGTTTTACAACAAGAATTTTTCTTCTT
Organism: Anabrus simplex; assembly: GCF_040414725.1. Classification (NCBI taxonomy): domain Eukaryota; kingdom Metazoa; phylum Arthropoda; class Insecta; order Orthoptera; family Tettigoniidae; genus Anabrus; species Anabrus simplex. The sequence goes on along the minus strand of NC_090275.1, from coordinate 126,407,094 downwards.
ACCTCAAGTTACTTGGCATTCATCACTACTATACGTACAGCAATCTCAAGTCAAGTGTTGTAGAACGCTTTAATGGTGCACACAAAAACAATGATGTGGCGAGAATGTACAGTTCAAGGGTTAAATCGTTGGATTGATCTGCTACCTAGACTCGTGTCTACCTACAACGATACACCTCATCACACTATCGGGACTATTGTTACAAAGAACACACCACGCTTAGATGCTATTCATCTTGTAATCAAAACGGCTGATCCGAGCCACCATCGCTTAAAAAGGCGATTTCGTTCGCATCAGCAAACACAAGTCTATCTTTGCAAAAGGATACACCCCTAACTGGAGCACAGAAATTTTTCAAATCGGAGTGTTAAGCTTACTAATCCAGTTACATATTTACTTCGCGATCTCAGAGGTCAGCCTATTGAAGGAGGATTCTTCATCGAAGAACTGCAGAAAACAAAATATCCTGATCACCATTCAATCGAACGTGTTATTCGATGTTGTGGAAAAACTGTATGTGAAATTGCTTGGTTTTAATAGCAACTTCAATTCATGGATTAATAAAGAGTATTGTATCAGGAAAAATTGATTTCAAAAAGTATGAGGTTGTTCTGAGCGGTGCCTAGTTCTTAGGAGATGGTACAGAGAGGGAAGATCGCAAGGCGAAATAATAGATATAACTTTCTTCCATTTATTCAATCTATGACAAGTTACCCTATTATATCGCTGAATTGTAGCGATCAGAGATATTTATTGGAAAATATACCCCAATTTCAACAACAGAATATCGACAAAATATGTTGATCGTATAAAATCCAACTGAATAATGTTCTTTTCAACCAGTTATATCCATCATGACTTTCTTGATGCAAATTAATAAAGCGCGTTGTAAATAAGATATCCTAACGTCCTTTCTATTGTCACTTGTGACTTCGGAGTATGTTTTCTACGTATATTAAATAAAGTAAATCTTGTAAGTCCTTCTTGTGAACACATCAAACTATTTATACTCAAATATAAAACACTTGAAATTAAATCCGATCGTCTGGTATAAAGTTATAAGTATTGTCCTATTTTACGAAACTTATTATACACTTTATGTGAATATTGCAAATTAAGAGTTTATGGCACGCTTTCACTATTAATGAAGCACTGAATTGAAATTATAAAGTTACAACAAGTGAGTATATACGATATTACGAGAACACACTGTCTTCTAAAAGTTTGTCTTTACTTTTAAGTATTGTAAAGCGCTAATTTTCCAAGTCTAAAAGTATTAAGTAAGTGAGCTTTTGAATTGAGTTAACGTTCTTTGTCGGCAATGGCACTGTCTATAAGAGTCCTGTTGAAAGTTATAATTATGTTTCTGAATGAGAAGACACGTATATCACCTGACATATCTCTTCTTGTTGAGCTCGAACTGTTGAATACTGCTCTGCAAGCAGCAATCTGGAACTCAGCTAACAGCAAGCACCACGATGTTCCATAGTACCACGTCCCTGGAACTGTCCCACGTTCCGCGTTGATCTGCATCAAATCTCCGTCGACTACGTCGTTCTCCGTCGTCGATCTCCGTCGTCTCGAGTCAGGATTTCTCATGCTAATAAAAGAGTGGCTTGAACACGAGGAAATCCATCTGATTAGGCCACTGATAGAGTGTCCTATTTTAAAACGAGCACCATTTGATTTGTGCTGTTAGAACCGATTATAACTGTCTCAGAAATAATCACCATTCACTAGATGAGAAATGTGTCGAAGCACGGTTTCTTTTCGTAAGTTGCGATAATTGGAAAATGAGAAAACACATTTCTGTGCATAGTTCATCTTTACACTCACTGCACACTGTTCGTCGTGTAAGAAATAACTCTCATTGGAAGCACAGTTTATCATGACTCACTTTCACAGCAAAGAAATAAATAAATAGCTCTCTGTCGGAATATATCGCTTTGTTCCTTCTCACTATCATAGTTTCACAAGTATTCGTGTACGAATCCTATAATTCACAATGCCACTGAATTATGAAGTATGCGTAATGTATTATGGCGTATTTACAGTTCATTAAGCAGTCTATTCACACGGGTTGTTTCAAATGGTACAGTCTGTTTCGATGATTAGCGAACAGTATTTATGCACAAGTTAAAGTGTTTTAGGCTCAAAATAGTCAGTGTTGCAAACCTACACTCACGACGTTCCAGGTTGAAACAGTTCAAGACCATTACAATTTAAAGCACTCGTGCTAACTTCAAGTTTGTTAAAGTTATTCACACGAAATCGTGATATTTGGTAAGTTCAAATATTGGTGAAATATTACAAGTCTTATGACTTCGATGTTATACACACGTTAATTTCCGAAGTTAGAATATCCCTGACAAATTGTTTGTGCAACAATTTATAGGTTACTCATTGGTGTTCACATAAACTGTCAACTTGCTCTCAAAATTTATTAAAGTATTACGACGTTCCGGCATAATGAACACTGAGTTCGAGTTCACTTGTCGCGAGCAGCATGACAGGCGAGCCAGCTGTGAAGGATTTGAACTAGTTTGCCACGGTCTGATCCGCTGCTTATATTCCGTAAGGCCAAGGTTACTCGCCACGTCACGAGAAGAAATGTGGTTCCTTTCTCCCTTATATCTCTTGAATGCCTTTGTTGAGATTGACATATGTTGGCCTTCAGAATACTAGCTACAGGACGAGGTATGTCTCATTTCTGTATCATCATCCGTTAAAAAGTTGGAAATTTTTTCCAGTACATTCGAGAGAAAGGAATACAACATGTGGCACTGACGTCACCCGCAGGTTCATCGCTCGTGACGTGTCCTGCTTGCCATGAGGAACGTCGTATCGAGCTCACATAAGATGTTGGGCACATGAACACATATTATTTCCGTCCTTTTTCAAATATTCCAGGAACTTTAAAATAATGTACCTGGCTAAAACAGTTCCTGGTACAGTGTTTTTATTCTCGAATCTCTACCTCTCCTTTCTTCTATGCCATAAGACAAGATTAAGCTTGTAAGTCAACATTATTACTAGTAGTGAATTTAGGACATGCTGTAGGGTAGTATTAATATTAAAAAATTAAACAACATTTGCAGTATTTTTAACAATTCGTATTTATTTTAAAATATTGTGCCCTATAATGACTTAGTTCCCGTCAGGCTAATACCGAGATTGAACTAAGTGCATCATAGTGAACAATACATCCACCACAAGTGAATAAACATGGCACATAGCACATATCCTCTCCATCAGCTTCGGCAAACAGCATCAAACAGGGGTGTCGGGTTATAACAAAAATGAATTTAAATGGAGAAGACAATAGAAAAGATAAGAATGCAAGGTGTAAACCAACATTAACCAAAAATAACTCAAAATTTAGCTGCATTCAATAATAACAATCTGGTTTATTAAAATATACTCGGATTTTATAATGAACAAATGTCCAAGGCATATATGATGGATATGACAATCAGTATTCATTTATAGGCATCTTGTTCACGTCGTTTTGTTATGACATATATTTGGTGTAGAGGAGACATCATCGTCCTACAACAACCATCGTAACATTTACATAAGTAAATGAATATTTAAATACGAATCTGCACACTGGGCAGGTCACGTCTATCACTAACTTCCTTCTATCTACACATATCTATGCCTCAGTGCTTTTCAACATCTTACAACTACCAACAGAAACATGCTATTTACACACTATCGTCGGGAAATCGATCCCTAGACCTTCCAAGTGCAACACACGCAGAATATCAGATAAAATAAGAGGAACTCTAATATATTATGGGGCCGATGTTAGGCCCCTTTAAACAACAAACATCATCATCATCAATATGTTATGTATATCAAACAAGTTGCGGATCTCTGTGAATGACATTGACAGTCCGATACATATTACCGCTATTGGGACCGTAATATAAAAGGTCTCTGTTCTACTGTATTCTCGACAGACAACTCAGCTCTTAACTTTCAGACATCCGTGTCATGACGTCACAACTACACCCTTAGGCTCTCAAACCTCGGGTTTATAACAAGTAAGCGGCCATTTCCCTTGGCTATAAATAACCCACAGCTGACGAAGTGTGAACACAGACATATGAAGGGAGTATTCTCTCTGCTTCCTCGAGCCTTAAATCTGGCACACCTATCGCTATCACCATTATATACTGGCTACAGGCCATAATATTCATTACATTACCAATTCAACAGTCTTTCGCAGACGTGCTACATACAACTGGCTTATACATCAATCAGACTTGGTGCTATCTGCAGCATATTCCTATTCTGGCCTTCTAATTGGTGCTCCCATCGCACAAATGCTTACTTCACTGTAATTTCTAATACTTGATAGGGCCTATATTACTTCTTTGAGCACAATAAGCTTATTACACAATTCCTATAAGCCTCTTAAGATATGACTCGCTCAACTTGATATGGCAACCCGTGTAGGTTTAAGAGATTATTGAAGATCTTAGGCATTTTTCATACAACATCAAATATTACTATCAACATGACACATGCCTCCAGGAAATATATAACTGCCTGTCTAAGTTACTGTGTTGAGACCGTAATGGTCCGATACATGAAATACACGAAGTTAAATTCGCAATCACGAGCATAATATAGGCAAGAATGACCACGCTAAACAAAGGAAACTAATAACGTGCAACTCTACAAGCCTGAGTTCGAGCCCTGGGCATAGATACTATATACACGACTATTTACCATAACTTCTCTACATGCTGGCTGAAGGCCAACTCTCGATACGGTCTCTGAATCGGTTATGGCAATTCATGCTTAGACAATGGAAAGTTATGACCTGTATATCTGAACATATCTGAACAGCTCCCCTTTGGACATCTCTGGTTACTGCATCATGATGGCTTTAGCTGCTGGTGGCACACATGGTTTGACGTCTGGAGACATCCTGGCTGGCGGTAGTGTTCCTTGTGGCTCGTTCCGGTGGCTGGATGATCGTCACTTCGACGTAGTAGACGTCACCGATGTCCTGGGTCGACTCTCGATGCCGTGGAGACTGCTTGTCAGCTTCACTTCCAGTTACCGCTCCACCGTAACAGATGAGCAGTGTCTCGTCCAATCGTGATGTAGGGGAAACTGTAAGAAAACGCACATTACACTGTGTCCTATGTTCGATGCCTATCTCCTCTCTCACCATTACTTTGGTGTGGTAATATCAAGTCACTTTCGGATTGTAGACCTGATTATAGAATCACTCAATTTCCACTGCATGATAATTTTACACTTGATTGTTCTCACAATTTAGACCGAACTCCACTACCCAATCAATATTCTGAGCCTACACTAATATGTGTCATTCGTTTGGTACAATGTGAACCTCAGATTACGTGAAGTGAGTAGTCACGAACAGCATCTTTATCAGTAGAATATTTTCCCATGAAACTAGATCAACACTAGTTGTATACATTTTAAGCTCAATTATATGTGGTGGTTACTTACTTTTCCCAAGACTTAGTTGACCTTCGAGTACGCGGCTCGTAGACAGTCTTCCCTTCGCTGAGTGGCGGCGTGACAACCTTCATGTAGCAGCGATACACCCGATGAATGCGTCTGGCACGCTCGGCAGTTGTATATATAATCAGGCTCGCGTCCCCGCTACCAAGCTCTGCGTGGGTGGGCCCTTCTTCGCGCCCGAGTATGGAAAGTTTGCCTGCAATATGTGTGTCAAGTAGCTCGATTATCATTTCCGAGTACAACTATAGCCGTGCCGCATATCAAAATTTTCAGGAAATGTCCCTGGTTGCAGTTCCCGTGTCAAATCCTGTGCATTTCTCATGTAGCATAAAATATTAATTAATATCCTCTTCCCTACAAGATAAAAATTCCCGCAAGATTCCACGAAGCGGTGTGAATCCAAGGGAAAGGGGCTTCGCTTGAGTAATAAATTTTTTCTATGAGTCTCTAGAAGCTTCATCTCGCTTCTGATGGCACGTTCCTACGAAAAACGCGCACTCTCGGATACTCTTACACAATAAAATGCTATACAAAGCGCTTTCAGGGTGGTCTCATGCAATTTCTATAATTTATGCTCAAATCAATATTCTTCGGCCATGAACAGAATGGTTCAATATATACATTTTTCTTTCTTTAAGTAAATCTGATCTGCCCTTTCTTACATATATTATTTCTATGGTCTTCGCTGTTTAATGCCACCACCTAGTTCCAGTTTTCCTTTCATTGCACCGGAAAGTAAAAGTTCTGCTATATTCTCAGCAACTGAAACATTGGGTGACGACACACGCTGAATAGCTTTACGAAGCAGATATTCGTCAGCTACACGGCTTAGTTCAGGATTGTTTTGAGGCTAAGCAATGTCATGCTCTTTGCAGGCAACATCTAACATATTAATACCAGGATCACCACGTCGTGTTCCAGGTCCGCAGTACTGGTAACTAGGAAGATGAAGCTCAAAAGGAAGGGGGTCAATCATCTTATTGATGAGTCCATACCCAGCATGACTCCTCACCTTTCTCCCAGCACGTTTCTTCACCTTTTTGCGACAACTCGTTTACTCTTTCCGCAGTCATGATAAGTGTTTATAAGCGAAGACAACTCGTTAGTTTGAGGTCCGTGATACAGTTTAATGAGTTGACATGTATGACACTTTCTCACTGAAGGTCTCCTAGCTGAACTCACTTGTTCATGATGTAAACTACTCGTTTGAAGCTGTGACAAAACAGGATCTTGAGTCCACTCACGGGGCACCTTATCCCAGATCTTCTTTACAGCATTCGCAACTACATTGACCAAAAATGCCTTTGGTAATGTATTTAACTCTTCATCAGTAAAAGTGTTTAGTTTCTTTTTGCATGCATAAGACTTTACGATTGCCTTTTCAACTACGCTACACTCAGTATCAGATAGAAATGGCATGATGTCTTTACTCTACAAATCTTTATTTCACACCGGCGTCATTTCGGCACTGCAAATTACATATGTTGTTCACCTCCCGGCATGCACTGCAACACAACCAATCAAAGAGCATGCGCACAGTCTTAAAGTCTGTTTCATTGTTTCTCCACTATGCTCCTTGTGAAGAGTTTTAAATTGTGGACATGCTAATTCATGCATGCCGGTAATTTCACACGTTGATGATTGATACTCACGCAACCATTCCATATTTTCACATCCCTTTAAGAAAACATGATCTGCTATTGACAAATGAGCGATCATGATCATAGATATAAAGCGATAAGTATTCCTTTTTCTTCTCACTGCCGACCTAATTTTTTCTATCCATTTTGTCTGATTTTTGTCTGCATCTGTTTGCAAACGGTAAAGGAAAGGTGGGCTAAATACTAAACTAACGAGTTTTGGTGCCCGCAGCACTGCACTCCAACACACCCACATCCTTGAACACAAACTTTTTTCCGTTTCCTTTAAAGCCTTGTACATCAACTATTAATGTTCTTGTAATGATGGAATAAAGTGCTCTTCTCTCTATCACTGTATCTCAGAAACTAAAGGAAAACTTACACTTAGAGCATCTATAAAGGCTTGAGTTTACTAGAGAGTGACCTTGATAACGAACAAGTCTAAACATGCATAACCATGTCGACGTGTTCGCTGCATGTTGAAAGGGAATTTTTAAATTGCCCGCGCTTATTATGTTACAGCTCTGTTATTACTTCAAGGGGGACTAGGGCAGATAAGTAGGAGGAGGGAAGGATATCTGACCGTATAACTGGGACCAAAATGGCGGCTGTGTAGTTATGCTCTCTAAAATTGCGACGGGAAAGGCATCTGTCCGTAAAACTGGGTTATGTGTAGTCATGCCCCCTCCAAAATGGCGACAGAAAGGCTCTCTCTGCGTAAAACTGAGCCAAGATGGCTACGGTGTAGTTAGGCCCGTAAATGATGACGGGAAGGGCATCTGACCGTAAAACTGGAACCTGTGCAGTTTATACCGTCCAAGATGACATCGAGAAGGGCATCTGGCCATAAAACTAGGTTAGGCGGAGAATCAAAATGGCGACGGGATGGTCAACTGAGCGAAAAAATGTGCCATTTGTAGTTAGGCTCCTACAAAACGGCGATAGGAAGGGCATCTGCTCGTAAAACTAGGCCCTGTGTAGTTAGCCCCTCCATGAGGTTAGGCAGGCTCTCTTATGCGAATCCCCTATTGCAGTACTACTCAAGACGGCGTCGCGAGAATCTCCATTGCCCTACTACGCAAGACCCAGACGTCCTCTTCGAGTGCCCCGTTTGACGCAGCAACATCGCGCAGCTCGTCTTCTGTTTGCCCGTACCCACGTCAACTGGCAACTTCGCCAATGGAGACCTGTGTTGTTCACAGACGAGTCCAGATTTCCCCTGGACGTCAACGTGCATGGAGAAGCCGTGGTGAGCAGTACGTGCCAAATGTTGTCCAGGAAGGCGACCGATTGGGGCAAGGTTCTGTGATGTTGTGGGGTGGCATCAGTATCGATAAAAATGGCGTATGGCTTTTAGTGTCCCGACCTTAATCCACTCGAGCATGTTGAAATATGCTTGACAGAAGTGTTCGCGGGCGTCCTATTCCACCACAGACTCTCCAAGACCTCGAACTGTCTCTGATTGAAGAATGGGACCTGATACCGTAACGTGACCTCCGTCGATTTATACGCAGCATGCCACGTAGGTGCAAAGCCGTGATACATGCTCGTGGAGGACATACACCATACTGAAGCTCTCCAACTGTGATAAAAATCCACCCTGGAGGACTGCTATCACTTTGTTTTCGCTCCTATTTGGACTTTTCCGTTTGTGTTCTGAAAATGAACGCGAATCCGTCGATGTTCTTTTGTGTACTTCAACGATAAAGAATAAAGCTTTAGTTGGTAAAATATCTGGGTGTGAGGTATTGTTTTGTGGAGCATGGCATGCGTTCAAGGACATGTTCCTCTAACTTTTTTGAATTGTGTATTAAGTTTGGCAATGGTCTTACTTTGCTGGCAGAAGTTCAAACACACTACAGGTACTCAATATTACTGTAATGGATATAGAGTCCGCCATGCCAAGTCACTACGCGCCGAGCTCGTCACCCATCTCCCCCACCCCTTAGAGTCGAGCGCGCCAATCGCGAGCATCATTTAAGTGCTGGGCGTGCCCTTCTCTGTTCTGTCCGTGGTCGCGCCGCGTGGGACGACAGAAATGACTCGACGATTAATCTGGAGTGTTCCATCTCGCGATGTTTCTGGACCCGTCCAGCATCCGGACGATTCTAGAAGAACCAGCGCAGGTATATAAGAGAGGAACGACCTGCCTGGAGTCAGCGAGAATTGGTTAGTTAGAGAGTGAGCGAGCGGAGAGCGCAGTCAGTGGTAGCCTGGGCTGAGATGTCAGCCAGATCGAGTATCTGTCTGTCGGAGCCGAGGACTCGTTCCTGTTTTCCTGGTGTCGTGTGTGTGTGTCCCTTGAGGCTGGCTGCTGGAGGAGAACCTGGAGTGTTCTGAGTAGCGATAAGGGAAGACTGGGTACCGACGTGTGAAGACTGCGGAGTTCGACGGACAGTGAACAGCGGATACTATCCCGACCTGCGAGGCTGACGTGTAGGCTGTGGACCGTGACTGAGTGGCTGAGTGAGTGTAGTGTAAATAATCGATGACTCTGTATGTGTGTGTGCCGTTGTAGATGGAAGCTAAGAGAAACTAAGACAGAGAGCGCGAGAACCGTGTACGTGTGTAAGTTGTAAGCTCGGCTATCGTCTGTGTGTAAATCTGTAATTATAGTGCTTAGTTAATAAATCTTAGAAATAGGTTGCTACCAGGTGCTGTACTCATTTATTCATTTAAGTACCCCGCCAACATGTTACATTACCATCAATAGACGAGGCATTCAACAGTTCAGTATGTCGGACGAATATTGACAAATGATCTTCCGTGTGAGGCTGAAATCAACGATCGCTAAACAGTTATATGTCAACGCACCACGACCCCCAGCTGAAGAAAAATCATCCTTTTGCTGTTTGATGTACAACGACGTACTATAAATCCATCTCTTGAGTCACGTTCTGATAGAAGGACGTTTGACGATAAATCGTGGACGACGTTCTCTGAATAGGTCTTTGGAAATGGTAGAAGAATGTAAGACAGATAACGTCACGTGTCAACTACAAAAAACTGGAGCAACAAAGGACGTGAATTGAGACTGCAGGGTAGCGACGAAGGTCTTCTGATTTTACGGTGGGTACACGAGAATTAGTTCTAGCCTTTTGAAATATTTCCTAGACTCTGTCAAATTCCTCTATCCTTGTCTGTTTAGTAACATAACAAGAGAGCAAGGTCTCCCGCCAACTGGCAATTGGCGAAAATGGAACGAAACTCCCTGGCGCGCAGTTGCTCGTACTCGCATCACTGGAGCGGATCTAACCCCCCAGTGATCACTCAGCAACAGACACAGATAGGACTTACGGCGACGATGGGACAGGAAAAGCTTAGGAATGGGAAGAAAGTCGCCGTGGCCTTAATTAAGGTACAGCCCCAACATTTTCCTGGCGTGAAAATGGGAAACCACGGAAATCCACCTTCAGGGCTGCCGACAGTGGGATTCGAACCCACTGTCACCCGGATGCAAGCTCACAGCCGTGCGCCCCTGACCGCACGGCCAACTCGCCCGGTGAATTAAATTTTAGGCCTTCTCCTAAACTACCATTTCACTCAGCGTGAAAAGTTATTTATGGCCGAGATTGTAGCGACTTATTACCCCGAGTTCGCATACCGATACGACCGCTAATAACCAAAATATTTGAGAATTAAATTTTGAGCCTTCCCATAAAGTACCATTTCACTCAGCGTGAATAAAATTATTTATGGCCTAGATTATAGCGACTTATCCCCCGACTTTGCATACCGATTTTCATTAAATTATCTTCAGCCGTTTTCACGTGATGCGTGTACATTACATACATACATACATACATACAAAATACTGTACCAGGTACCATAATTTTATAAAGTCCGATATTTGTAACGGTCAGTACTTTTGTATCCATCCCTTGGCACAGGCCAGAGTAAAGTGCAGCTTTCACCGAAGTCCCAATCTCATCCATGGCTGTGACAATATGGAAGCTGCTGGGGTATGGGTGGTGCTGAGTAATGACATTCAGAGCATGACTAGTGTATATGAGTGTTATGAAACGTGTTGCTCATAGGGTCAGTCGTGCTGCAATAGCACTTTCTGACCCAGTGAGGAAAGCAACGGCAAACTACCTCACTCCTCTTCTTGCCTAGTACGCCTCATTTTGGTGCTGCCATTGGTTTCTGCGGTTTCCTTATAACCGCATAACCTTTGGTGGTGCTATTTGAGGATCCAACCAGCCTCTGGGCTGATGACTTAACAGACAGACAGATTTGTAACGGTACGGCCATAGTTTACATGAGTTCTCAATGGCACGGCACGGCCAGGTATTCAGCGTGCAGTCCACATCACCTGTTCCACGTTGCCGAACAAGTCGTGGCGATCTAGAACCTGCCAGAACATTTCCCAAAGTCTAAACACGTTCCAATTTCAATAAATAAACCATATCACCTTGTATCCCATAGTTTAAACGTAAACCTCTGCAAATTTGATGAAAATCGTCCCATGGAATTAAAAGATATTCAATGAAATAGAGATATAAATTTCCACGAGGCACAAGATGATATAAAAGAGAGCCGTTTCTACAGGGTCACCAGTTCAAGTTCAGCACTCACAGCCGTTGCTTCAGCAGCTTGGTGAGAGTGGACGTTCGAACTCAGTACTTTACTCGAAGAATCTTCAAATGGACTTGTAAATTCAGTGAGTGCTATGACACTTAGAAACTTTTCGATTGAATATCACAGTGATTTGTGATAGTTGTAGTTATTAACTTTACGTTTCTAACCACAGTTTAAGACGTTAGTACTTAAAAAGAAGTGACAGTGTTTGAATAGAAGCTACATACTTAAAGCTTTTAATACAAACAATCGCGTGTGATTGAGAACATTTCTCAGAGAATTTCTCAGCCCTCTGAAATAGACTGCTCCGCAACCGTACTTTAACGTGGACTGTGTTGAACTGTGTTACATTCGTAACAAGGGTGAGACATCGAGTTGCATTATTTTCTTTCACGTTCAAACTCTGAAATTATCAAACTGTTGTATTCACGAATGGACTGTGTTACTTCTTATAAATATTACGAGACTTACACTTCGTCTTCATGTGAAGACTTTATCATTGCGTGCAAACACTTGTACAATTACATGAAATGAGCTCTAAACATCATTTGTGAAATACAACTTCGTTAACAAACTCTGTTTCTAGTGACACTACCTTTAAATTTGATTTTATCAGTGGAAGAAAATTTCGTTCCCAATTAATGACACTCACAATTATTCCTAATAAACTATGCTTTTAATAGACTGTAATCTCCGACTGACATGATTTACGGACAATTGAACTGTGCAATAGATAGACTGTGATATCCGAGTAATATTACTTAGGAATGATTGAACTGTGCGTTTCATGAACTGTGATATACGAGTGACATTAATTACGGATGATAGAATTAGGCGTGTAACGGACTATGCTTTCCAGTACAAAGTCTTGAAATATGATGCCAGTCATTGAAATAAGCCACTCGTGTGCACTTCACCAAATAATGTGCTATGTTAAATAGGACACTCCCAAAGTTGAAAATAGTCAGTTGAACTTTTCGTGTTCTACAACTATATTTGAATACGATAAATCCTGACGAGTGCCTATCGCAAATATCTACACCTGTCAACGAGGGAAGAGAAGACTTGGTTCGACGTGGGACATCGGACGTTGGTTCGACGAGGGAATCAAACGTGGTACCATGGTGGACATCACGACATCCGACTACATGTGGATCGCTGAACTATATGTTGTCCAGTGCAGTAATACAGGTGATATAAGTGTTTAAAAAACTGTGTGGTTCCACCAGACTAACTTTCCATTTGTGGAACGGTAGAATCAGTGGTTTTAGCTCAACGAACACTATAAACTTTAACTGGAAATCATTCGGGTCTAACGCAATTGTTTAGAGGGCACGATTAAATTTTAAAAGACAAGCTTTATTTACTATTCACAATTCACAATTTTTGCAAATTTCAGTGTTAAATATTTAGATAAACTGTAAGCAAAGGTTAGCGTGCTACGAAACTCTAAATATAATTCACATTACAAGTGATAGAATATTTAATTTAATAATTTCCTGTTCACTAACAAAATGAACTTATTTTCAAGAAAGACTTTATCAGGAGAATTCGTTACCTTAAGAGATAATTTATTTTCATTTAAGAGAAACTCTAAGGACTTGGAGGAAAGTTCGTTACTTTTACAAGCCTATTTTTGTGATAAACATTCTTTACTTTCAATCATTGCAACGAAAGTTAGCCATTTTCTTTTGTAAATCCATTATCCAGAGAAATGATAGGGAATCAACCGTTAGTGTTTACTCGAGGGAATACATGTTGTTTTTAAAATATATACTATCATTTCGCATACCGCTCCAGAAGAACCATACACCCCTAATGCCTTATTTTCCAGGTACAACACAGACAGACAGAAATTACGGAAAATTAAAAAGTGCATTTCTTTGTTACTTTGGATACGACTGATAGCATAGCTTTCAAATTATGGACAATGTGCAGACAAAATTCTATGTAAATATCTTGAAGGAATCCGAAACATTTTCGTTGGTTTTCATATACGAGGGCAACGTAGTCCAGACAGGCAACGGAAGTGTGGCATTGAGCACCGCCCTAAAGCAGCGTTCGTGGATTAGAATCGAGGTTGCCCGTGCATCAGAATGTTATCAAGGAGTACGTGAAGGACGGGCGGGTCGGAATGACACTTCGACCTGTTTCCGAATTTGAAGGAATCCTTCCGACGCCACCGATTTCCCGACGTGGCAATAGGGCGCTCCGTCGCTGCCATCAGCGGAGAACGCCTTGTGAAAGGTCTCCAGCGGCTTCCCGTCATATGGGAAAAGGTAACACACTTTGCGGTTGAAGAAAGTGGATTGCAATTGTACTTGTTAGGTTATCAGTATTGTCATTACTGCATGTACAACCCTCGTATTATAGGTTTACATTTTAAGACCTACTCCGCTCAATAGGCCTACTGTGCATCGTCTAAGTAAGGTGTTAATTTAATAATTAGGTGTGATTTTATCGTTCAGATTTCACTATTTACTTCCATTACACTCCGGTAGCTGCTTTGTACCTATAACAATGAGATATCGGCCTTTAACGCTGTTCCTGGGTTCAAACCTGGTGTACATGTTATTTTTATGCCGGATAAAGCAGAGATAGGGCTGGTTTTCACCGCAACCTCCGATTTCCCCATATTCCCTTCATTGTGGTGATGCTCCATTTACTCATTAAGCATCCCCTCGAAGCTGCATGACAATTCTCCTCTTGCTTGATGTTAGTTGAGACTCCCTCACACAAGCCAGTAGTTCACTAGATTAATGGTAGACTCTCCACTACTGGATCATAAGACCGTAGGTTCAAAACCGGCAGAAATAGATTTATCTTCTTCATTTTATTCACCTTAAGTGAGGTCTGCCTATTTCGTTCTCCATTCCTCCCGGCCTCCGGAGGGCTCTCATGCCCTCCCTCCACCGCCTTACAGTTCGGCCTCTGGGCTGAGCGAAAGTGCTCGCTTCTGGGCCACCAATCTGATCAGCCTCTCTCTGTTCCTGGCCGCTTACTTCTTAGTGTGCTTTAGTCGCGTGACTCACACCTTATAATCTAAGCATGCACATCGCCGTTACGTGCAGGATCTGCTTGTGTTCTCTTTGTCACCGGCTAACGTTTCAGTTCATATACGGTATCATTTGGAGAACGACTGTGCGCTAGATCTTCGATTTGAGACACAGGGGAAGTTGCTGTCACAAAGGACACCGCCCATGACCTGGCGTCACTTAAATCAGATGGCTTTTACTCGAGCTCGAGCGTCTAGAGGTGTGTCACCGTCAGCTCTCATGCAAGAGTCAATATCACGGAACGCAGATGTCTTCGGCACCGATGTTCTCAACCAATATTGTCCAATTTGTCTGGGTGCTCCACTCAAGCTACTCTGCTTTTGCGAGGTTTAACTGCAATCTAAATGTTCTCAGCTTTGTTTTCAACTGGATGACCAATTAATTCAGCCTCTTTCGTGAGTCGCTAACCAGCATAACGTCATATGCATTGAGAAAGGTCGATGGATGGATGCAGGTCTGCGGTTAGTGTGTCCTACACAGGATAAACAGGAGTGGTGAACACCCACTGGAATATCAGACGGTGCTGTGACGCAGCTGCGCAGTTGTGGTAGAGGAGCTGAACTCAACGGACATTTTCCTCTGGGTCACGACACCATGCATACCATGATGAACCCGGTCAAATGCCTTTTTCTACATCTAGAATGGCCAAATGAGCCGTTCTTCTCTTCTCTCTGTGCCTCTGTGACAACAATTGGATAGCATGGAGAGCATCTGTTTTCTGCGGCATTTAACGAAACCACGTTGGTTTTATGAGACATTACTGATTCTTTTATGCGTGCATCGATCACCCGCTCGAAAATTTTCATGGTATGGCAGAGGAGCGGACACGAATTGGGGGTATTTGGCGCAGATAGTAATCTCACCCGTGCTTTTCCAGATACTGTTCTTCCCGATGGATGGTATGTCATTGTCATCAATGCATTTGTTGAAGAATTTTGCAAGAAATTCAGTTCCACATTGTCCATCAACTTCCATACTTCAAGACGGATGTCGTCAGGTCCAGTTGCTTTGCTGTTTTTCATTGCGCAAATGACAGCTGCAACCTCGGCAGGCGTGGTGGGTGGAACTGCACTCTGCCCTGGATTGTCTGTGGGGATAGTTCATTACAAATGACAGTGAAGTTTTCACGTCCTTCGTGGCATTTGTATTTCTTTGACCGATACCTTCAGTTTTCGAAATGTCGGATACCTTCCATGTTTTCTCTCTGATTATTGCCAATAGAGGATGTTTGCCTAGTTGTTCTTCCTCCTAAATCAGTAATCATCACCACCACCACCACCGTTCATTGTACCATTGTCAATCGTCGCAAGTGGGATAGATCTGCCTCGACCTGCTCTGGCCCTCGCACATTTCTCACCCCGATCGGGCGCCATCGGATTGCTGAAGGCTAAAAATAATCTTGCCATTCCATTCGGTACGATGTTGGCATGTTAAAGATCTCTGGCAGTACATTTGGAATCTACCACACGAAATTGGAGTAAAACAGGACGTCGAAATTTAAACGCTGGCTGCCTACATGGCGTCACTCCTGGTGGCTGGGTTTTACAATTATTATTTTACATCAAATTTTCCGAAAACCCTATAAAGCATGCGTATTGACTAATTATGTGATTTAGGAGCACTTCAAACATTTGGGATTACTCCGAACCCTTCCTCCGGCCAAACTTTCATACCCACTGGGCTTGATGATCGTAGATTGCTCCCTGGATCCGCCCCTGAGGGATATCGATGTTTTTGTCAAAGAATTAGCGGTGTACGAGGGTTTGGGGATAAATCATGGCAACTATGTTTTTCCCCGCACAACGTGTTGTGGGGTGTATGAGCAATGCCGAGAAGACTGTCAGCTATAATGTTTATTCACAGAGACTACAGTATCCTTTACGACAAACCCTCAAACTAGTTCCCTAGATCAGTGGCGGCGCTTGACTTTCGCCACTGATGGTTCAAAAGAATAAAAAATTGCCCCCCCCCCCTCCAGCTCTCCCGTCGTGGGCCGTAATCTCCTAAAATATGATGACAGAAGTTTTGGAAATATGAACGAATACGAGGGATGATGCCAATATTTACCACATGTTTCACAATCAACTTACCCTTGCACAAAAATCCTGCGCTCCTTGAGAGATGCAAAGTTATCTATAAGTGCTTTACTGAAGTCCACACAGTCTCGAAACAAGTCCCTTTCAATTGACACCATAGCATACTGCTGCGCAGGGTTGAGAAGCACCTTTCTCCTTCCGATGTCGTCATGGGAATAGTAATAACTTTATTTAAATGTTTCATGCTTTCGCCAAAGACACTCTGCAATTTATTTTCTAAAAGTAACTTCAAAAATGTCGTAGTACCAGAAAGAGTTCGAAAATAATTTCCCATGTATGATATTTCAATTTTGGTTCTCAGTTTCGGTTTGTCGAAAAAAGGTTAGGCTTCACACGCTTTCTACAGAAGTGAGTGGGGAAACTGCTTCTCGAAGCTGCCGAAATTCTCAGCTTGAAACACG
The DNA here is from genome assembly GCF_040414725.1 of Anabrus simplex. Taxonomy (NCBI): domain Eukaryota; kingdom Metazoa; phylum Arthropoda; class Insecta; order Orthoptera; family Tettigoniidae; genus Anabrus; species Anabrus simplex. The sequence goes on along the minus strand of NC_090275.1, from coordinate 126,389,812 downwards.
TTTGCTCATTATGTTGCTCCTTACCTTTCCCGGCCACAAGGATTGTGAATTGAAACCGTTTGTTTGCTTGAAGAATGACCGTGTTACAAATTTATTTTGCCGCAACTCGTTTCGAGGTGGTCCTCGTGATACCTTCACTGGTAGGGGCAGTGTGTCATGTTGATCAGCGATGTGATCAATTTTATTTTCCAGAACCATTTTCATAGCAGCCTGGAAACCTGAAAACGCGCCAGTGACTTCCAACGGATCTGAATTTCGCTTTTGTAGCTGACTGTTTCAAATGTCCCCATGAGGCATTATCTGATGGCCAACAGCCAACCAGAACTGAGTTAATGCGTGCTCCAATTTTAAACGCAAACCTCTGGCCTGCGATATGCTGTTAGGCTGTCGAGGGGTAGTTTCCAGTTGATCCAGGCATTCGATGAGGGTACCTCTGTTCTCGTAAACTACTTCAACGGCCCATGATTTGAAATTCCACCTTGTGTTTGAAGCATAACGTACTCTTCTACCAACAACTTCGGTCAATACACATCATCGCTGTGGGGAGTTACAAAGAAGCTGGGGATTTCACTTAAAGCTGCAAAAAATATGCAGACATTCGTACTCTGGCTTGTCGCTTGTGCCATGACTAAGTTCAAAGAATGGGCATAACAGTAAACATAATGTGCTTCCTTAAAATCTTCCCTGATGAGACCTTGCACTCCTGAATGGCGACTACTCATTACCTTTGCCCCATCGTAACATCTGGGTTAACCACAACTTCGCTCAAAGAAGATGTTAAATACTCTGCTATTGCCTTAGCGTCACGACTAGCGGATGAGAGGAAAGGTCAAAATCGTTCAACTGGCTTAACGTTAGGAAGACTTTATCGGTGGTCTCCGAAATGAACTGCACTGTGACGATTTCCTTCTTTATTTTCTCACGACAGATTTCAAACAGGCAATTCATTCTGAATGTCATTCGAGGTGCCTTTGAAAACAGTAGATTTGGACAGATGGTCCCATAACGGAACGTTAATTTCCCAACTGAAATTAACGAGGCCTCGAAATATGCCAGGATTCGACGATTCACTTGTTTCGTCATGCCCGCGCAACAGAGCTATACCCAGTCGTTGTGTCTTTCCACAGATTGCCTGTAAGCACAGTCAACTTGCTGCCAGAAATTCGAATCCTAACTGGGCAAGATATGAGATTTGGAACTTTCGTGTTTCTTTACTTCTTGCGACAAATGTACTAAATCTACCGCTCCGACTTCGGTCCAAGTCCTTTCGCTTTCCTCACTCACGAAACACAAACAAGGAAAACAAAACAACCTGTTAGTAACTTCGCGACCACAGATACACGTTCAGTCTGCCTCATCAGGCATGGGGTGCCCGGCATTCTTAATCTCAAGTTTTCACTCAAGAGAGGGAAAGAAAAGTGCCTGGGCACTGTTCAAACTCATTATGTTGCTCCTTACCTTTCCCGGCCACAAGGATTGTGGACGCAACTACAACGCACAAAAATACAGACACGGACAAACGATTGTAACGTCTTTATATCCTAAAAATTAAGTTTATGAACGGCACAACATTGCACTCACACGCTTGGACAGCGTACAATATTATTACGAATTATGATAATTACTGCAATGTTTTCAAACACTATTATCACACTTGAAAAACACGAGGAAACTCGCACTGTTCACAATTTTGGTAACTTAATTTTAAGAACTCGTGTGGGCTAGTCAATTACAGTTTTCATTGGTATTAGAGTCCCACTATTCTTTGCCTTAATATCTTCGCCGTCCACAGCTCCAGTATTGGGATGTTTTTCTTCTACTTGTGTTCTGTGCCCAGTGTCAATTCCTACACCGTACGCGGCCATGCCAGTTTAACGCTGTTTCGAAAGGTGGACCCCCAGGTGGACTAGGTGTCACCTCAGGTCTTTGTGAGACTGTCCTATCTTCATTCGGCTGGGTTCAGCAAGCCCCAGGGATCCTGGGCTACAACCGTGAGTCTCCCCTTTGTAACCCATCGCAGCACCATGTTGAGTACTGCCACCACCACAACCACATACACTACCAACGTTTCACTACCATCCAGTACTTCGACGATCACCACTCCAGCACAAAGTCAAGGGGTAGTATGCCTCAGCACAGAATTCATCGCTCCGCAACCGCCATCACGCGATTTCTTAGCAGATACTTAGCAGACACTCCAAATCTTCCACCAGACATAAACTCCATCTCCAAATTCCCTCCCTTCTCGCGAGCCCGCCGACCAATTATTAACCAACGCACTCTTCAGAAAACTCCCCAAGGCTCACACCCCTTCCTCCTGCGCAACTCTTCACCAGAATTCCGTCAGCCAAGAACCATCTCCGCCACACTCGTCAGATTCAGCATGCAGCGCCACGAGATAGCTGACATCCATCCAACTTCTAATGGTGCAATCATTAAAGTCAACGGGGAGGACACCTCACGCCGGCACACACACACACACACACACACACACACACACACACACACACACACACACACACACACACACACACACACACACACACACACACACAATCGCAGCAGCCCAGTTAGGATCAGCGTCACCTCTCAAGCCCTTATCTACTCCCATCACTAAAACACCTCCACCGCCCCGTTACAGCCTGTTCAGCAGTGTTATCCGGGGAGATATATCAATCAATCAATCAATCAATCAATCAATCAATCAATCAATCAATCAATCAATCAATCAATCAATCAATCAATCAGTACTGATCTGCATTTAGGGAAGTCGCCTAGGTGGCAGATTCCCTATATGTTGACTTCCTAGCCTTTTCCTAAATGATTTCAAAGAAATTGGAAATTTATTGAACATCTCCCTTGGTAAGTTATTCCAATCCCTAACTCCCCTTCCTATAAATGAATATTAGCCCCAGTTTGTCCTTTTGAATTCCAACATTATCTTCATATTGTGATCTTTCCTACTTTTATAAACGCCATTCAAACTTATTCGTCTGCTAATGTCATTCCACGCTGACAGCTCGGAACATTGCAATATATTTGTAACGCTACTCTTTTGACGGAAATCACCCAGAACAAATTGAGCTGCTTTTCTTTGGATTTTCCCCAGTTCTTGAATCAGGTAATCCTGGTGAGGGTCCCATACACTGGAACCATAGTCTAGTTGGGGTCTTACCAGAGATTTATATGCACTCTCCTTTACATCCTTACTACAACCCCTAAAAACCCTCATAACCATGTGCAGAGATCTGTACCCTTTATTTACAATCACATTTATGTGATTACCCCAACGAAGATCTTTCCGTATATTAACACCGAGATACTTACAATGATCCTCAAAAGGAACTTTCACCCCATCAACGCAGTAATTAAAATTAAAACTGAGTGGACTTTTCCTATTTGTGAAACTCACAACCTTACTTTTAACCCCGTTTATCAACATACCATTGCCTGCTGTCCATCTCACAACATTCTCGAGGTCACGTTGCAGTTGCTCACAATCTTGTAACATATTTATCACTCTATAGAGAATAACATCATCCGCAAAAAGCCTTACCTCCGATTCCACTCCTTTACTCATATCATATATATATATATATATAAGAAAACATAAAGGTCCGATAATACTGCCTTGAGGGATTCCCATCTTAATTTTTACAGGGTCAGATAAAGCTTCACCTACTCTAATTCTCTGAGATCTATTTTCTAGAAATATAGCAACCCATTCAGTCACTCTTTTGTCTAGTCCAATTGCACACATTTTTGCCAGTAGTTTCCCATGATCCACCATAACAAATGCTTTGGACAGGTCAGTCGCGATACAGTCCATTTGACCTCCAGAATCCAAGATATCTGCTATATCTTGCTGGAATCCTACAAGTTGAGCTTCAGTGGAATAACCTTTCCCAAAACCGAATTGTATACTATCGAACCAGTTATTAATTTCACAAACATGTCTAATATAATCAGAAAGAATGGCTTCCCAAAGCTTACATACAATGCATGTCAAACTTACTGGCCTTTAATTTTCAGCTTCATGTCTATCACCCATTCCGTTATACAGAGGGGCTACTATAGCAACTCTCCATCCATCTGGTATAGCTCCTCCGACCAAACAATAATGAAATAAGTACTTCAGATATGGTACTATATCCCAACCCATTGTCTTTAGTATATCCCCAGAAATCTGATCAATTCGAGCCGCTTTTCTAGTTTTCAAATTTGTATCTTATTGTAAATGTCATTTTTATCATATATAAATTTTATTACTTCTTTGGCCTTAGTCTCCTCCTCTATCTCGAAATTATCCTTGTAACCAACAATCTTGACATACTGCTGACTGAATACTTCTGCCTTTTGAAGATCCTCACAAACACACTCCCCTTGTTCATTAATTATTCCTGGAATGTCTTCTTGGAACCTGTTTCTGCCTTAAAATACCTATACATACCCTTCCATTTTTCACTAAAATTCGTATGACTGCCAATTATGCTTGCCATCATGTTATCCTTAGCTGCCTTCTTTGCTAGATTCAATTTTCTAGTAAGTTCCTTCAGTTTCTCCTTACTTCCACAGCCATTTCTAACTCTATTTCTTTCCAATTTGCACCTCGTTCTTAGTCGCTTTATTTCTCTATTATAATAAGGTGGGTCTTTACCATTCCTTACCACCCTTAATGGTAAAAACCTGTTTTCGCATTCCTCAACAATTTCTTTAAACCCATCCCAGAGTCTGTTTATATTTTTATTTACCGTTTTCCACCGATCATAGTTACTTTTTAGAAACTACCTCATGCCTGCTTTATCGCCATATGGTACTGCCTAACAGTCCTACTTTTAGGACCTTCCTTTCTATCACGTTTATTTTTAACTACCACAAAAACAGCTTCATGATCACTAATACCATCTATTACTTCAGTTTCCCTATAGAGCTCATCTGGTTTTATCAGCACGACATCCAGGACATTTTTCCCTCTGGTTGGTTCCATCACTTTCTGAATCAGCTGTCCTTCCCATATTAACTTATTTGCCATTTGTTGGTCATGCTTCCTGTCGTTTGCATTTCCTTCCCAATTGACATCTGGCAAATTCAGATCTCCCACTACAATCAGATTTCTTTCCATGTCGTTTCCCACATAGCTGACTATCCTATCAAATAATTCCGAATCCGCGTCAGTGCTACCCTTTCCCGATCTGTACACTCCAAATATATCAAGTTGCCTATTATCTTTAGAAATGAGCCTTACACCTAGAATTTCATGTGTCTCATCTTTAACTTTTTCGTAGCTTACAAATTCTTCTTTCACCAGAATGAACACTCCCCCTCCCATCATTCCTATCCTATCTCTACGATACACACTCCAGTGCCGTGAGAAAATTTCTGCATCCATTATATCATTTCTCAGCCATGATTCAACTCCTATTACAATATCTGGTAAATATATGACAATTAAATTACTTAATTCTATTCCTTTCCTTACAATACTTCTACAGTTCAACAGTAACAATTTTATGTCATCCCTACTTGATTTCCAGTTCCCTCTTCTCTTATCACCGCTCCCTAGGCCATCCCGTTTTCCTGAATGTACCTCCCTATTACCCTTCCAAACAAATTTCCTAACTTATACGTACCACTGCGGTTTAAGTGAAGGCCATCTGAGGGCAGAACCCTATCTCCTACCCACCCATTAGAATCTAGAAATTTCACTCCCAGTTTCCCACATACCCACTCCATAGTCTCATTTAAATCCCCAATCACCCTCCAGTCAGTATCCCTTCTACATTGTATTCCACTAATAACAATCTCCGCTTTCTTAAACCCAGACACCACAGAATAATGCGGAGGGCGTCCCCGTCTGGAAAGCCTCCGCACCTTTGTGGTGAGGAAGGTATAGATACAGTCATTGCTAGAGGGTTTCCCATCTTTCGCCACAACCACACCTTCCCGTGCTCCAGATCCCCAACCCATCCGTTGTGAAAGGTGCCTGGTTTATAACCAGCACCCAACAGCACGCTGCACCGCCGAATATCCGGTGTGTGGACTTTGTTCAGAACCACATCCTACATTCCGTTACCCCAATTTTCAACGACCACCCAAGTGCAACACCTGTTGTGACCCCCACCCCATGTAATCCCGTCAATGCAAGGCCCGTCTCACCCCTCCTGAAAACCGCCCTGAATTAGTCGCTCCCATCCGTACCGTAGATACAGCCACTCGCTCACTCTTTCCCCTCCTACCCTTGAAGACATCATTCGGTTCATCATCATCTCCCTCTTTAACAACGCCCCATGGTACTCACCCAACTGCAACCTGCGGCCAACCAAACCCTTAACATGCACTTCAAACCTCCCACTCCGGCCTCAAGATCCATTTCCATTTCACCCTCCCTCCTTGAGATCAGAGTTTGATTACTGATAGTGCCTATTCCGATCCCAGTCTCCTATTCCTTAACAACCAGTCCTTTCACTCCAAACGCCTCCATCTTCAAAACACTCTTAGCCCAACACCCCTTAAATGTCCTCCTCCTCAATGAAACTATGCTCCGGCTTCATCAGTTCGCCCATCTCTACGGCTTCAATCTACACGGCTCGGACCAGCCCCATGATATCGCCCGAGGTGGTTCCGCACTAGCTTCGCGCAAGTCACTCCCAGTCCACATCCGCACACTCCCTTAACCTCTCTCCTTCCCTGAATCCATTGCCGCCATGATATATTTCCCCTCCCGAATCCTATATGTTGCCACCATTTACCACGGGTCCCACATCCCACTCACTACCTATGGTCTATGTCTCCCACCTCCGTGACACCTTTCCCCACTTTCTGCTCCTAGCAGACCTTAGTCTAACATACCGCTCCCACATCGAAATGGATCGTTTGAAAAACCTACTTAACCGCATCGATTGTTCCCTTATCCTTATTCGTGGATACACCCGGCCTTCCACCAACACCAACCCAGACGCCATCATCGCCCACAATTCACTTTCCCACCTCCTACAAGTCTCTCTACATCCCCGTCCTTCTCCAAATCCCCTTTGGTAACCATCGTTTTCCACCTCACCCCCTACCCGCATTTACCATCCTCGCCCAAGCAGACATTCCCTCCTACCAGACTCATCTATCCCAAGCCCTGGAAAAATACCCTCTTCCACTGAACGGTCAACAACCCGTAGACACCCTGAACACCTATATCGTATCCGCAATTACTGCTGCATTCTCAGTCCACATTCCAACCACCCTCCACTCACCTTCACAACCCCGCTTTCCTCTCCGTTTCGTCCACCTCCAATACATCTCCCAATCCTACCTTCCCCAGTTCAAATGCACTCGCGATCATTACTTCCTCCGCACTATCCGGAATTACCCGCAGCTCACACCCGTCACTCCTAGGCCCACTCTCAACACTCTCCTTTGTCATTCCTCTACTCCTATATATCCGATCATCGACTGTGCCATCGCTCCAGCCAACACCACGGAGAAACTGGAGATCTTCCTCCATCACTTCAAACGCCGTTTCAACGCACATGGAGACTCTAATTTCGACACTCCGCTTTTCATAAACTTAGCTTCCTCCCTCGCATTTACACCCTCCACGAATCACACACTCACGAACCACACCCTAGACGATCCCATCATCCCATTCGAAATCCGCTCCCTCCTATCCAAAACCCGTAACACAGCCTATGGTCCTGACAAGACCCGCTATCTACACATCCGTTAAGCACGTCCGATCATTTTCACCATCCTAGCCACACTCTACACCTTTATGCTTAGAACCAGTTTTTACCCTCCATCCTAGAAACACACCACAATGCTCATTTTCCCCAAATGCGGCACACTTCCCTCAGACCTCGACTCTTACTGCCCCATCTTCCTTATTAAGGTCCTTGCCAAAATCCTCGATAAAATCTTTGTCCGCCGTCTCCACCCGCATCTACACAGTAACCACTTACTTCCCCATCCCAATTTGTCTTCCGTCCTGGCCTGTCCACCACTTATCAACTCCTTCGTCTGGTCCAAATAACATCCAATAACTTCAATCGCGCCCGTCCCACCCTTCTAATCACGTTTGATTTGCACCGGCATTTGATCCCATCTGGCACCCGGCTCTCCTTTTCAGGCTACATTTCTTTGCTCTCCCTCTCTCCTACATCCGATTTATTTCCTCCTTCCTCAGCAAACGCACGACACATATCTGCATCAACTAGCAGCTCTCCTCCTCTTTTCATCTCACACTTGGTGTCCCACAAGGTTCGCCACTTTCCCCCTCTTTATCCCATTTGTAGCAGATATACCCTAGCCTCCAACCCCGATATAACTTCTCCAATTTGCGGATGACACCGCCATCGTTGCCCCCTCTACTCCATCCAATCTATTAACCGTACCGTCCAACCTTACCTAGACTCCTTCATTTCCTGATGTGACCGGTGGCACCTTAAACTGAACCCTTCTAAAACCCAGTCCCTCCTATTTCGCCGCAAACGCCGGAGATTCAGCTGCACCCACTCCTTTGCATAGAACGTCGCCTTGTCCGTCCTGCCCTACGTCTCACCTTCCTTTTCCACACGTCCGAACTCTATGATACCTTCACCTTTCCCAAACTGGATTCCTTCGTCCTCATCCACCTCCAACGAGCCGTTCATCGCGCCTTCAACCGAGCCCGTCCTCCCCTAACCCAACTCTTTAATAGCCCACGTCCTCCTTCCCCACTTTTTCTCCAGTCCCTTCTTCACCTCTATCGCTCCCTTCCCTCACGCTAGGGTGGTGGCCGACCGAGGCCTTTGACGGGACCCTCACCCTGGGTTTCCTCCCTGTTCCCTTATCACCCTCAGCAACCATAAGAGGAACACCAACAACTAAGCATTATATTTCACCTCCCATTATAATTATTATCATCTTGTGCGTGAGGCCGCGTCGGCGTTCCCCTTTTTATACACATCTCATTTACAATGTGACTTCTTAATGAATATTCAACTCATCAATTACACATCTCCTGTATTGAGAATATGACAGCAATGTTACATCCAATCATTAAAATTTTTACTTACGTTTAATCGGAAAAAGCTATGTACACGCCCAACTATAATTGTTACAAGTTTTCCCAACCAATACATCATATACTTCTGCCAAAATAGCATTGTATTAATAATCCATGTATGATAATAGAAAATGTCTTGTCCATGTCCATATCAAATAAGTTCGTCGTGTCCTCCCCATATTTATAATAAAAACTATTCCCTAAGTTAATGCCCATACCAGCTCCCACTAAAGTTCAAATCACTCCATTATCATCCGATATATCCCTCACGCCAACACAACGTCTTCATCTCCTGGCCAGAGATAAGCCGTTCCCTTCTAGGTGCCCCCCACCCCTTCATGGTGGGGAATGAAAACTTTAGTAGTAGTTGCCTCAATGATGTTTTCTGATTTTCTCGCCAAAATGTAATTATTCCTGCACCATACTGAGCTATCCCCTGGATGCCTCAATAAAATAACACTGTGGACACATCTATTTTAATCTAATGCAAGGAGATGGGTATGAAGTCAAGGAGTCCGTTAAACGCCGATGTAGGCGAGGCACACCCAGTACTTTTCCAGCAAGCAGCGAGCTGTTCAAATTCAAAACGAGTCGTTGGCTTTGTAACTACGCAAGCTGAACCCATTCCAGCTTTCAAATTGAAGCGATACGAGCTTGGGGGAGGTTAGATTTGAACGACGGGAACCCCGAGATGGTAATTCAGGTTGACCAACTTCATCTTCACTTGACTGGGATCTCAGTATTTACATAGAAATATTCGCCACCGAGCTAGAATTCCACACGTCCAAACTAATGAACACTTGCTGTGGAGAATTATCTAATTGACCGTACCCGTTCGCTACACAGCTAAAGAGTTTGAGCCTCCATGACGTTAACATACTCTTGCTATCTACTTAATATGGACTCCATGAAAGTAATAGTATAGTAGTCATGGTGATGTTTGATGCTGTTGTAGCAGAGGATGATTCTTTGTAAGAATAAATCAGTAACCCTATGACATTTCAGTGTTCTTATGAAGTAAAACATTACACTTGCATATATATTTATCATTCACTCCTGTATGAAAACAATGACAACTTGTGCACTCTCATATTAAATTCATTTGAATGTAAAGTCGTTGGGCTAAGCTGGAGACGTTATCCGGCCGCCGTCTCTGTTAGGCGGGGATTCATCTGCCGCTACAAAAGGACTGTGAGTTTATTTAAACACCCGCGGCGGGGGAAGCAGACCCCTTTTCCAGAAAGTATTTTATGTGAACTGCACGTTGTGCGTGAGTGGTGAAAGTTCTTTGTATTGACCAAAAACGATTACACGCTATGTGAGTGTTGGTACATAATTCATTGCTTATCTCGAGCAGTACTTTCATAGAATAATTCTTATATCCCAATCTTGTTTCAAATACATTGAAAGACCAAGTTCGGTTTGGTAGCGCGGATGTGATAACTTTATTAATCCGAGATTAATCACAGCTCGAGACCCGCGAGTGAGATAAATGTACATTTCGAACAGTGACCAATATCTCACATCGGTACGCGATCTGGAGTTACCTATGAATCGTGTGCGTTTCGCTCATTCTATAGCCTCTACGAAAGACTAATGTTGATTGGGCCTAGACCCTTGATCTAATGACGCCCAAGTGGGACTAAGTACTTGTGCGTAGGCTGAGCAATGGCAGTCTAACATTGTGTACTCGTACACGCATAGCGGTGAACAAGTGATATTAATCCACAGCCGTTCTACAGAATTTTACAGGGACTTAAATAAGACATCATGGTTGTACGTGGAGTCGACGCCAGGGTCAGCCAACCTTCGCTCACCCCTGTCACGATGAGCTAAGCAGATGTGACACTGCGGATATGGGATGGCAGCTAATTGTAAAAGATAAGGACGAAAATCTTTATAAGCATGTTCCGGATAGGTTAATACATTAGGCTAGGGAATTTTTCATTATGTTTTGTTTATTTAAATGCCAGCCACTTTGGCTGGAGTATTGTTCAAGATCAGTTAACGTTAAATGTTTGGCCGGGACTGGCGTTCCTGAAAGATCCCAGGTGATATGTAAATACATTATAGTTAGATGGGATAGAGGGTAAAGGTTAGGAGTAACGTAGATGTTCATTTGTTTGTGTAGTGTATTCTGCTTTATTTCATGTCATTTTTCTTATAGATATTCCGGTAAAGTCCTTATTATTCAAGCATGCTATACGTCGTCTGCGTTGGTAGAATTTAGGTCGGTTAACAGTATAAATTTAGTCAGGTATTTTCTGTGCATGTGGAATGTATACGAGAGCAGCAATTACTATGTGTCCATCGTTGGGATATAAGGGGGTCATTTAATTTAGCAAGAAGGCAAGTCCGGGAACTAGCATGGGATTGAACCAAAGATACATAAAGTGAAAGGCTTGGAACGCCAGAGAGAAGATTTTAGGGCCAAGTATATGTGATTAGCCAAGATATTCCGTGTTACTGCTGGGAGCCATGTCTGAATATGTAATAATTAGTGAGCTGTAGAGTAGCAAAAAATGCAACGGCTGAGCGAATGTGAATGGATATTTCTTTACTTCCTTGGAGAGGTGTATTGCGGGCGATGCCCTGCCTCTTAGTGTGAAGATCCTCAGCTGACAGCCGTCCGCTGTGTTCCCCTCGTGGTGAGAGAAAGTGAAAGGTATGAGATCCCGTTACGCTTCCCAGACTTATGTACTCCCTTGCCTGTCAGATTTGTTTGGTTCCACTACAGCTGATCGACCGAAGCACGGAGAGATGTGAAACCATTTGTGTCTGCTTTCAGACGCATGCCTACATAGCTTGTTAACGTAGGGTTCGATCCCCGATATCTCTGTTATGTTCATGTTTTGTCTCCCACAGACGATCTTGCCGTGTGTGTTGTCTTGTGAGTGTTTCTTTGTGATTGCATGTTCCTGTGTTGTTTAATTTGGGTTTATCAGCTCGTTAGCTGAATTTTTATTGATAACCAGTTCTGCCAGGTATTATTTTGTATATGAGCACAGGCTCATAGTAGATTCTGTGTTAATTTTAAGATAGATTAGGGAGCCTCCTTGTGACAAAGTGTTTTATTCATTTGTGTCCGCATTAGTCGGAATGCAAATATAGTATGTTAGTTATTGGACCAATGTATTAGTATTCCCGGTTCATCATATAAACTCTTCTACGTCGAGGTCCAGGGTGAAATAATATGGATTTCAGTATTTATCTGCTGCAATTACAATTATTACGTAACATTGATCAACTTTTCCCATGTAAATAGACGATGTATTTGAGTTGATGTTTCGGGTCGTTGCCCGCTTTTTGTTTAGATTTTTATTCATTGTCAAGTGTCTTCTCTATGCGCATATCGCAGTTGGCGACCGTTTTCAGGTCATTATTTTTTTATTTTTACCTTGGTATTAAAATTAGCTTGGACCAAATTTTTATGTTTTGGATCAATAAATCCATTCTACCCCTTATTTATATTTTCTCATTTCAAGATATACCTCCATTTATCCTGTCAATATACTAATTTGTATAAGCTTAGTTAGAATTTGTTTCGCCATATTTTCGGACATTACCACGCGCTTTACCAAACCCTGAGTTAGTCTGACCGAAAGACAGGAAATGGTGCAATACCTCGTCCAGTATAGGCGTATAAAAACTTCTCCAGCAGCTCAGGTGATCTCAGGGTCCGGTTTTAATATTATATTAGTTTAATGAGGGATCTGAAGAGAATTGGTACGGTGCACATGAAGTTACAGTACATCGTATCTTCAGATGGACATCTCCATCCTACGTAGCTGGTTAATCGAAATAACGAGCAAGAAAATGCATCTCCCTTACATCTACAATCTTATACTAGCATTACTATCTACGAATAACTTCACCATCTTATCTGTATGGTTTATTATAATCTAATTTAAAATATCGTGGGAAGAGAGAATGTAAAAATAATTATTTCGTTAATCTTGAAGTCAAAATAACCTTCATGAAAATATTCTATTTACAATTAGGGTACCACTCTGTCCTAAACCTGACCACAACTTCCTTGACATGAACTAACTGGGATAAAATATGTACTTTGCTAACTGAGATTATTTATATCACAATGGTATCAACTGTCATGTTAACTTCTCCTTAAACAATCTTGTTTCCAGATGCATCTTCCAGTTCATATGAAAATAAATTTACTTTTCACCTCTAAATTGTTCACTTAATATGGTTACATATCAGGATAACCTTCGAATGAACTATTAAGTTACTTGTTCTTTGCTAAGCAAAATATTGCATTTAATAACCTAAGTGTACTTTACTTGATATACCCAAAATATATATCATAACCTTCTAATCACATAATCTCTAACAGAACACCAGTCCTATCCATTCTTAATTGATCATTGCTCGATTATGAGAATACTGTGCTTGTTTATCCGTGTGGTGTAACATCCTTCTTACATACACTCAGCAATCTAAATCCCTTCAACAGCTCAACTACGACTATCCATGAAAACGTTATTCATTTCATCCATATACTATGAATATTATTATGTGAATACACATACGAGATGTTTATGGTAAGTAACTCGTAGCATGCATATGGTTTCTATCTGATGGACTTGGCTTGATATGCACTCCTTTAGGTTACATAGATATTCATAATACTCCTTTAACCCTTCGATGAGATTTCCTTCTACTACCTGTACTCGACCCAGTCTTACGCTACTCATATTCTGCGTTATTTCCAATTCTTCTCTGCCTTCCTAATATATGTACTCTTCAACATCTATTCATTTCCTTCTTTATAATACGTAGCTTACTTATTTCAACCCTGATCCTTCCTTAACTTATCCATTCCTTCTCCAGTATCTCAATCTCTTCTTATATATCGTTTCCCCGGACGTAAAATGCTCAAATATAGCTATTTCAACCACACCGGATCCATGATATCTCATCACGACGATATTTAACTTTCTTCCCTAAAATAACATTATTTCATACCGTACTTCACCAATGGCAAACAGAAACATATACCTCCTATATATAGGCTGTCTTTGCCTGACTATATATATGTATATTGGCTTTCATCTTAATATTCGGATGCTTTATTAATTCACAACATCTACTACTAAAGAGAAAAATTGTTTTTGTCGTGGTAAACATTACCTAACTCATACTATCATTGCACGATTGCCATTTCATTGTTCTATGTTTTATACATATTGAAAGTTATTCCAATCTTCTATATCGATTCTGATTGAGGTTATATGTGCCAGAGCTTGACATTTAGGTTAAATTACACTGGTTATAAAAATATTATAAATACATCTCTACCGTTATATATTATAAACATTATTATTCATCAATTCAATTGAGAATTTTGGATCAAGAAATTTTAGCTTTCCATTATGTGGTCCGGGATGATCTAGACATAATCTATCCTACGGCTGCTGTATTCGGTCTATCGGGAACCAAAGTCAGCTGGCTCCGGCGTAACGAAAACATCTCTAGGAATGTCCGCTGCTCCTCTAGTATGACAATATATTCTTCTTTCTTGAGCTCATGATAAAAGAAAACATATGTGAGATAGGCCTAATCATGATGATTCTCTTAAAATACTGACAAATATGAATGCTTGTCTGTCTTCAACATCAATTGAAACTGCTCTCTAATATACAATAATTGCTATGATATTACTTCTGAGTTCATTTATGTTTTTAATAATTTGATTTCATATTCTGCCCGTTTGAATGCGCCATTATTTCTTATTTTCCTTTTTTCTTCACTGCATCTTCGAAATATGCTTGGCAATCTTGCTACTATGCCGCTCAATGTCGTATTTAGCTTATTTGATTTCCCTCTTCTTATTCACTGAGAGTATAACTTATTTCTAACAGATTTACTTCTTTCTTCTCTATTTTCTTCCTTTCTTGATTGAAGATTACGTATTTTCTGCGAGCAACTTGTTTTACGATCATGCTCTTGTATGAACCATGCATTCGGTCTGTTAATTTCATTTCGCGTAACTTTAATTCACTCTGACTTAGAGAAATTTTACATTACGCAAAGTGCATTGGTACAATTTCTTACCCCACACAGACTAAAATATTGCTCGCAATATATTTATGTATTTTAGCTCGCTCTTATCAAATGTAACTTTACACTATTCCGGATTAACATTTCGACTAGACTGTATTTTGAGCCTTGGGCATGATGTATTTCTCTTTAAGTCTCCTCTGTTTTCGTCAATCTTATATCATACGGTTCATGTTATGATTTTAGTTGCTTTGTTCCATTTCTCGTTCCTCTTGACTACTGTCTGACTGGTAATCAACATCAGAATAAACCTTCTCTTTGGCTATCTCTAACTCGTTATTCATTTCTCAACTCTGATCTTCTTCGTGGTATAGCTTTAAATTTTCTGGATTGTGAACATTTCTGTAGGTACCAGTTATGTTTCCTATCTCGTATGCGTTATTTCAATACGCTTTCTTGACTACATATGGTCCGTCATACAATTGCGTGAATTTAGCATATATTTTAGCTGATACATTTGATGTCGGTACTTTTCTAATTAATACTAATCATTTTCCTTCAACGGTGGAGGGGATCTTTTATTCTTTACTCTTTTCAGTCTTTTCTGGGATTGTTTTTTCAATATTTCCTTGACCATTTCATTAATCATTTGGGTACTAGGTCTAGCTTCCATTGTCTGACTGATCCCTGCATCCCATGGTCTTTTAGGGTATACGTTGTTATGGACAACGCTCGGGATTTGCCCTGTTGATTTATGGACTGTATTACTTATGCTTTCTTCTGTTACACTGACTGACAGAGCAAATGCAACACCAAGAAGGAGTGGTTCGAAAGGGATGAAAGCTGGGGGAAAAACAGAGACGGCACGGACGAATAATTGATGTTTATTTCAAACCCATGTGCAGGTTACACAATGCGCACGGCATCGACTCAGTAGGATGTAGGACCACCGCGAGCGGCGATGCACGCAGAAACACGTCGAAGTACTGCACCCGCTCACCTCCTGAGTCCCAGACTAGCATTTATCTCAGGGGTGATCAGTTCGAAAACGATAAAAAAATTTATATAAAGAAAATCAAAAAAATATATATCGGCGCATCAAATGAACACAGGGATGAACGGGGCATGCAAATTTAAGGTTACGGGGGACGACTCATTCATGGATACAAATTTTTGACTCCACAATAGGACTGGGAAGTGACAACTTAAATTCCATGGGCATACTGGACTAACTACAATGAAAAGATATGGAAACTGTTTCCTATTTAAATTGCAATGAGGAGCAATTTATTCACTTATTTTGCATACTACACATGATGACAATTTTACATTGGGACACTTTAATCCTGAAAAATAAATGACATAATACTTGGATTTTACCTCACTACTCTGGTAGGGTAAAACATCTGGTGAATTCGCCCCAATTGGTTACTGGGGATCGAATTCACATCCGTATGATTGGACGTTTCACAGCTGGAGATCTTCTTTCGGAGACGAAGGCACGACAGTAACTTATTTACTGTCGTCTCCTCGTTCCGTTTGGACATGAGACACTTCCGGTATGTACATTCTGGTGAGCCGGACACCCACCTTGGAAAATGTTATCGCCTCGAAAAAAAACGGGAATTTATAATACGGACAAACTCTAGCCTATTATTTCCAGATTCACAAACACGCCAGGTAGAGTTCATTAACTCAAAGCCTATTTCAATATTTACACTTGTCAATACGACAAGACGTACGGAAAGGTTCATTACTATGCTCTGACCATGAAAACATGTGTCGTCCGTGGGTTATTTACGTATCTACTGCTAACAATCTCCCCGTGAAAACCCAACATCTGGTTCGGAGCAGTTCGACACAGGATGACTGTCCCTAGCATATCCTCCTATGATTATTAAATAATATCATTACCATTCTTTATCTGATCATTATCATATTCTTTGACTACCATCAATTAATTTTATTATTATCATTAATTTCAATTATAATCCTGTATTTGATTATTATCCTTTGTCATCCGGGATGATTATATGCCAACCCTTGCCGACGTTTCAAACGAAGGGTCGTTCTTCCTCCTAATTTATCCGCACAATATAATGATCAGCTTCCTCATAAATATTTTTATTATTATTATTATTATTATTATATTCGTAACAATGAATCATCGCCCATTAAATATCTTAATTTCCTTTCATCATAATTATTATTCTCAAATTACTATTGCAAGTTCTTGATCTTCTGCTTCTTCATTATTATTATTATTATTATTAACATTATTATTAATAGTGGAAATCGTGATTATTGAAACCCGTAATCATCCTCGCTATAATACTTCAACTTCTCGCTCTTATTATTTTCATTAAAAAATAATTTAAAAAAGTAGCTTCATTGGTTATTCTTCTTCTCCTTCTTCAAATATTTTATTTATTATTATTATTAGTTAAAAATCTCAAATTTTCCATTTCTACTCCCAACATCATTATTATGTCCAAAATATAAAAAAAGTAAATTCTTAAAAAAAAGTACCTTAGTTTTTATTTATTATTATTATTAATTTTAAAAAATTAATTTCGCCTGTTACACGATAGTTCACTCTTAATATGTTTAACGCATAACCTCTTTTACGATTCCGATTTATCTTGGCACTAAGCACTTGATTTAAGACAAGATTCACTTGGAGTATGATTATTGTTATTATTATTATTATTAAAAATGGAAAGATGATATTTTAATTTCCACTCTTTAGAATTTAGTCACATATGTTAAATCCCGTTATGAACCACTAAGATCTGCTTTATATTGTTCGGGACAACACGGTATTCGGGACCGTATCTTCAATTTCGTACTGCCGTTAATTTTATATGGGGATACACGTCCTCCCAAGACACATCTCACAACCTATGGCACATCGCGGCTGGGCAAATACCTCCAATGCCGGCGATTGCTAAACTATTCCTTCCAATTTGAAGTCCATTTCCTTTCATCGGAACTCTTCAAACATTTAATTCATAAATTAATCCTCGGTGCGTGGATTCTACCACTAATAACACCGGCATCTGTATTTTATATCATCTTAGGCCTTGAGATTCATCTATTTCATCATTACAAACAATACGGCTCAATTTATTTCACGCCGGATATTCGTCCCTCATGACTTCCAACTCTAAATATGGGCTCAAATCATTCTGGGCTTTTAACATATCGTGACCATTCTACTTCACGTGCCTATACCGCTTTTAAACAAATTTTTAATGGTTAAAATAAAGCCCAAAAACGTAAAATAAAAAATTTACGTAAAATCAAACTGATTACGCGAATGAAAGTCTTTAACGCTACATGTCATCTCCACATTGATTATTATATTTGCACTGGCTAACTCGCGAAGCACCGTCATTATTATTATTATTATTATACTTTAACTTGCACACGCCCAAATATTATTATTATTTTACTTTCCTTTGTCAACTCACAAACATGATTATTATTAGTATTTTAATGACCTTCCGTACGCAACACAAATCTTACATACTCTGGCTCTTTCATAATCTGGCTGTCTAATAGAAATTATTCCTAATTAACATACAAATGATCACCGCAGTGATTGAAAATCAAATAAATGGGTTAGCACAAAAAAAAGGAATTTAACACTTGAAATGAACTTAAGTCAAAGTATTACAAACAGCATGCATTAATTGAAAGAAACATATCCCATATTTACATTATATACAACAAACAAATACTCAAATTAATTAATCTAACCCATTATTACGTTACTATAAATTAGTTCGTCCGTCTAACAAAAAAATAAAATCATGGACTCGGGAGGCGGACCATGTTAAGTAACCATAATTAATTTACACTGAACCCCGTTTAGTCGCGATAACATCCCCCAAATATCAAAATTGTGTACTCATTCCTATGTAGAATTCCATTGTCTCGTAGCGGATGAGATATAGGCCTTACGGCCCCATGGTGATCTACTCGTCCATCATGTCGCACAATACAAATTTAACACAATAAAACACTTCTGGGTGACTACCCATGATTAATACCTTATTACACTATTTTACACAAGAATACTAATAACAAAAAACACTTATAGGTGCTCCTAGACCCCTGACACTCGCACAATATAATCTTCATATACGCCCGAAACACACGTCGTGACACATTACGACGAAATGTCGTTCATTTGAACCGGCGCGTATCGCGTCTTCAACCGGCACTTCCTGGTTTATTTCTAAGCCGTCTTGATAATCGCCTAGCTCCTATGGTTCCCTGCTCGGATAGTTATTCACCGTCTATCTTGAGGTGTTTACTTCAGGCTCCGCACACTGCCTTCCAAAGGTACTATCGGCGTTCCGTTAATTATTTTTCAATCACATGACATTTATTAAATTCAACATACAGTTGTACTGATATTTTACACTCGGTACTATGGATAATTTCACTGTTCGTATTCATTCTCCTAATAACTCACGTACTTTCAGCTCTAACTGACTTCAAATACGTCCCGAGGTACTGACTTACAGAGTCAACGTGTCAGAGTCTCAACTACTTCATACGACTGACACGACTGGTGACCGATAACGACTGGTGACTGGTAAGAACTGAGTGATGTGAGGTCCGCTTCTGGACTTTTATGGACGATACGGTTTCCCGCCGGGGTCATCCGCGGTCAGCTCCTGGGGAGGGGGTTTGGTTATCCTAAATCGGCATATGCAGGTGGATTTGGATCTCTTGCTTTATCCTACTTAATACACTGGCGATACACATTCATGTGTCGTATTCTGAACTCATATCGTTCGGTGATCATGGAAATATCACTTCATTTCTGTCCTCCACCTTTCGCGCGCTAACTCGGCGTCCCTCATGGCGTGCTCATCTCGACCAATGGCGAGATCGCGTGGGTCATTTCCACGAATTCATTACTTTAATTTATTACGATTACAATTAATCAACATGGGAATGATATCACAAAAATCCCCTCTATTCAATTATGTGGTTGGAATAATTTAATTATTGTTATCGGAGAAGCTAACTGGAGTTCACTCTGAGTTTTTCTTATGTTGGTTTATCTGCGGGCCTATGATAAATTTTCTCATTGGTCAACACCGCTTCGGTTAGTTTGAAATCTCTTCCTTGTAACGTTGACAACACCAAATGCCTCGGGCGTGGAAAAACTGGCACGTCATATTCCCAGTATTGGTGATACATCTGCTCGCCCTTGGTCCGAAATATATACTCTTTCACTTCCTCGTAGTAATTATTCTGTTGTTGTGAGCTCTAGATTTAATCCTCTTATCTTTTGACCAGGAAACCTTCTCCCCTTAATGACAAGCTTACTGTGGCGACAGACAGTCGCGATATGTCTAGCTTATGTTGAAATTCTCCCGTCCACACAAAACTGACACTGTATTTCATTTAATATTTCTATATATCTGTATTTCTCATATCAAAATCAAATCATGAAACTAGGGCCTATCTCATCAGGGTACATTTTCCTGTTGCTCAGTAAAAAAAAATCTTGTGATAATCATGAGATTATATATATATATATATCCGCATCATACTTTCATCATGATTTGATTACTGCTTTCGTTCCATTTCGATGGTGACTGATCTTGTCCCGCAGATTCTGGTTATTGAGTCTCAATTCTTCATTCTCTCGTTGAATCAGGTGGATCCTGTTAACAAAATCTTGGACATCACTGTCGATCTCTCGGCATTCTGTGCATGGTCTTGCTTCTATTTGCCTATGGATCAGTTGGACTTCTTCTGCTCTTCCATCTTCTTCTTCATCATCCTCTCCTTCGTCCTCACCTTCTTCTTGGTCATCCTCTGCTTTATTGAAACTCTGTCGTTTTCCTCCTAGCTCCGAGTTGTCGTTCGTCCTCGAATCTAGGGGCGTTTGGATTTAGCTGGCTACTATATTGAGAATGTGACAACGGCGCGTTCCTTTCCCCGTTGCGACCACCATTTGCGTCCTTATTCCATTTGTCTTCTAAATATTGCTTGGTCTCCTGATGTAGCTCCTCCATAGTTTGTATTGTCGCCTCTATGTATGGTTTCCCATCGTCTCGGTCCCAAACACTACATGGCTTGTCATCCTTTCGATCATGATTTTGGATTGCCTCCTTCCATTTCCTCTTCTTTAGCTCATCGAGGTACTGCTGGGTTTCTGGGTGTCGATCATCCCCATTTCTACGGTACTCCTCCGTGTAAGGCCTTCGGTTATTCTGATTTCTTCGGTGGTACGGCTGAGTTTCGCTCCATCCATTCCGATATCCACGGTATCCCCTTTCGTCATGGAATTTAACATGCTTCGTTTGCCAGTTGCCTTCCGCAAATCCTCCTCCGTGATTCCATTGTCGGGGTCTCCATCCTGGATCATACATCCTCTTGGGTTCTGGATCGGTACTCGTTCCTTGACTTCTAGTACTGATGGTTCTAGTTTCCGTCTGCCTCTCGACGTTATTTATCTGTTGCTCTCTAGGCCTGGGTTGCCTCTGGTTAGAGTGATACGTGGTCTGATCTAATTGACGCAACAGAGCTTCCGCTTGTACTGCCGTCTGAATATTCGACGCAATCATCATCCGCTGGACCTCAAATGGCAACTGCTTCCCGATAGCGCTAATGAGTTCTGTTTCACTGACCGGATTGTCTAATTCCCGCATCTTATGGAATTGGGATACGAAATACTCTGAATATTTAGTTGGAGACGATGTTGAATAACGTCTAGAATACAACTCCAACCTAAGATCTTGCTGTTCTTGGATACTCCAGAATTTTTGCAAAAACGCCTGTCGGAATCCCATGAAATCCTCGAATGTGTATAAGAAGGCCCGGAACCACATTGCAGGTGCTCCGTCCAAAAACTTCTCTACAGTTCGTAATTGCCGCTCCGCCGGAATTTTATTTTCACTAATATAGTTAGTGATCTCGCGGATGAAGCCTTTAGGGGTTATATGTCCTCGAGCGTCGTATCTAGGTGGTTTGTCGTCTGACATTTTGATGACGTGGACCACAGATGTCGGAAGGGCATTTGATGATGATGACGATCCGTCTCCAAATTCAAACTTAAGTCCGGTCGTATCAGCTTGTGACATGCCTTCCTTTTTATGAAAGCCCTGATTGTCTGGGGTCTCGAACTCTCGGTACTGGAGATGGAAGTCCTGAACTGACCCTGGCTGTTCTAACCTGGCCTTGACCTGTTCCAGATCCTTTCTAATTTCTTCCAGCCTTTCGGTATTACTGTCTGACATTTGCTTGACCACTGAATTCTGCCCCGTGTGTACATTAAATTGTTCCACTATTCTGACCTCTGTGTCAGCGATCGTCTGGCTTTGTTCCGCCAACCCATCAGACTTTCTGAACAATGCTATATTTGCCTCCTCACACTGTGTGAGTCTACGGCTACGATCTTCCGAATTCGTCTTTATATCCTGAATTTCATTTCTGAGACCGGCTACTAGTACTAGGGTACGAACAGTTTCACCTCGTAACTCATCGATTCCCTTTTCGTGCCTGTCCAAAGTATTTGCAGTATGTGCACCTTTACTTTCCACGTGGCTTCGGATGATATCGTTTTCCTTGCGACATTCAACCCTCACCTCTTCGATGTGCGCCTTTAAATCTTCGCGGTCGACCAACCTCTGAGCTGAAATCTCCTGAATACTGGCCTTTAATTTCTCCTTAATTTCGTTACGTTCTAGTAACGCCTCATCCCTGACTCGGTCAACCTTTTCATTGACACTAATAATACAAGAGTCGATATGCCCTTTCAATTCGTCCTTAGCGAAATGACACGCCTCCTGGACTTGGGTCATTCGGTCCCGTAATTCCTGTCCTAGTGATATACTGGCGGCATGAACCTCAGCTATTTGTTCTGTGAGTTTTATTTTATTAAATTCACACGCGGCCTGTACCATATCGACTTTATTTTCTAACGAAACGTTAGCGGCATGTATTTGTTCCGTCAGTTCCTGTCTATTAGTCTCAATTTTACGCTCTAGTGAAACACTCGCGGCCTGAATTATAGATGTCAGTTCCTGTTTAGTAGAAACACTAGCGGCCTGCATTTGTTCCGTCGTTATAGCCAAACCTCGCATCAAGTCTTCCAAAGTGAGAGCTTTCACCTCTCCCTGTCCTTCTAACTGTTCACCTTGGGGACGTTCCCCACCTTCGTCTGACATTATATCAAATGAGAAAAGAGGGCCGATCAGCCTCTCATCCTATCGCACACGATTACGACAATTGTGGGTCTAGGCCCTATCATACGGTTATATCCTCGTTAATATTTTCTAAAAATTTTTAACTTTCCAAATTCAAAACCAAAACAATATTTTTCGCTTTCACATAGCGAATTATTATATAACGTAATTCAAATTTGCATATTAATTGCCATCACGTGCTTATTTTGCCCGAATTAGATATCATCAGTCACTCCAGACTATGGCAATAACAACAACAACAATCGATAATACAACGATGGAAAACTTGAAGTCACCTGTCTTGAAATAATTTAAATTTAACTTACACAGTTCCATTATCTTTTTATTAACACTTGAATCTGGTTCTCAGTCACATTTTTACCAAATACAGTATTCCTAATAAATTTTGCCTATATAAAATTCCTGCCCATGGATAGTTACATTTATGTGGAGTCTCACTAAATCACAATCAAATTTTAATTTCATAGAATAGGGAATTATTAATTTAATGAGCCTTTATAGCAATAAAATACTATTGTATAATTATCAAGTCTAGCCCCGTTCGAAACTAACCTTACTTTAACATGAAATACTACTTGATATATCTAAGACCACTATTTAACCGTGATGCGGTCAAAATTTAATTAAATATCCCGATTGGGTTTACATTGAAGTTAAACAACTGGGCCTATCTATAATGCAATCGGGCACTGAGATGGTCGTTAATGATATCGTCGCTAATACAACAAAAAGTTCAGATTTTTTTTGCGTAAAAAAATATAAAGTCACCCGTTGCTCAAACATGATGCAATAGGCCCCACGTTGGGCGCCATTATGCACCCGCTCACCTCCTGAGTCCCAGACTAGCATTTATCTCAGGGGTGATCAGTTCGAAAACGATAAAAAAATTTATATAAAGAAAATCAGAAAAATATATATCGGCGCATCAAATGAACACAGGGATGAACGGGGCATGCAAATTTAAGGTTACGGGACGACTCATTCATGGATACAAATTTTTGACTCCACAATAGGACTGGGAAGTGACAACTTAAATTCCATGGGCATACTGGACTAACTACAATGAAAAGATATGGAAACTGTTTCCTATTTAAATTGCAATGAGGAGCAATTTATTCACTTATTTTGCATACTACACATGATGACAATTTTACATTGGGACACTTTAATCCTGAAAAATAAATGACATAATACTTGGATTTTACCTCACTACTCTGGTAGGGTAAAACATCTGGTGAATTCGCCCCAATTGGTTACTGGGGATCGAATTCACATCCGTATGATTGGACGTTTCACAGCTGGAGATCTTCTTTCGGAGACGAAGGCACGACAGTAACTTATTTACTGTCGTCTCCTCGTTCCGTTTGGACATGAGACACTTCCGGTATGTACATTCTGGTGAGCCGGACACCCACCTTGGAAAATGTTATCGCCTCGAAAAAAAACGGGAATTTATAATACGGACAAACTCTAGCCTATTATTTCCAGATTCACAAACACGCCAGGTAGAGTTCATTAACTCAAAGCCTATTTCAATATTTACACTTGTCAATACGACAAGACGTACGGAAAGGTTCATTACTATGCTCTGACCATGAAAACATGTGCCGTCCGTGGGTTATTTACGTATCTACTGCTAACAATCTCCCCGTGAAAACCCAACATCTGGTTCGGAGCAGTTCGACACAGGATGACTGTCCCTAGCATATCCTCCTATGATTATTAAATAATATCATTACCATTCTTTATCTGATCATTATCATATTCTTTGACTACCATCAATTAATTTTATTATTATCATTAATTTCAATTATAATCCTGTATTTGATTATTATCCTTTGTCATCCGGGATGATTATATGCCAACCCTTGAAGACGTTTCAAACGAAGGGTCGTTCTTCCTCCTAATTTATCCGCACAATATAATGATCAGCTTCCTCATAAATATTTTTATTATTATTATTATTATTATTATTATTATTATTATTATTATTATATTCGTAACAATGAATCATCGCCCATTAAATATCTTAATTTCCTTTCATCATAATTATTATTCTCAAATTACTATTGCAAGTTCTTTATCTTCTGCTTCTTCATTATTATTATTATTATTAACATTATTATTAATAGTGGAAATCGTGATTATTGAAACCCGTAATCATCCTCGCTATAATACTTCAACTTCTCGCTCTTATTATTTTCATTAAAAAATAATTTTAAAAAGTAGCTTCATTGGTTATTCTTCTTCTCCTTCTTCAAATATTTTATTTATTATTATTATTAGTTAAAAATCTCAAATTTTCCATTTCTACTCCCAACATCATTATTATGTCCAAAATATAAAAAAAGTAAATTCTTAAAAAAAAAGTACCTTAGTTTTTATTTATTATTATTATTAATTTTAAAAAATTAATTTCGCCTGTTACACGATAGTTCACTCTTAATATGTTTAACGCATAACCCCTTTTACGATTCCGATTTATCTTGGCACTAAGCACTTGATTTAAGACAAGATTCACTTGGAGTATGATTATTGTTATTATTATTATTATTAAAAATGGAAAGATGATATTTTAATTTCCACTCTTTAGAATTTAGTCACATATGTTAAATCCCGTTATGAACCACTAAGATCTGCTTTATATTGTTCGGGACAACACGGTATTCGGGACCGTACCTTCAATTTCGTACTGCCGTTAATTTTATATGGGGATACACGTCCTCCCAAGACACATCTCACAACCTATGGCACATCGCGGCTGGGCAAATACCTCCAATGCCGGCGATTGCTAAACTATTCCTTCCAATTTGAAGTCCATTTCCTTTCATCGGAACTCTTCAAACATTTAATTCATAAATTAATCCTCGGTGCGTGGATTCTACCACTAATAACACCGGCATCTGTATTTTATATCATCTTAGGCCTTGAGATTCATCTATTTCATCATTACAAACAATACGGCTCAATTTATTTCACGCCGGATATTCGTCCCTCATGACTTCCAACTCTAAATATGGGCTCAAATCATTCTGGGCTTTTAACATATCGTGACCATTCTACTTCACGTGCCTATACCGCTTTTAAACAAATTTTTAATGGTTAAAATAAAGCCCAAAAACGTAAAATCAAAAATTTACGTAAAATCAAACTGATTACGCGAATGAAAGTCTTTAACGCTACATGTCATCTCCACATTGATTATTATATTTGCACTGGCTAACTCGCGAAGCACCGTCATTATTATTATTATTATACTTTAACTTGCACACGCCCAAATATTATTATTATTTTACTTTCCTTTGTCAACTCACAAACATGATTATTATTAGTATTTTAATGACCTTCCGTACGCAACACAAATCTTACATACTCTGGCTCTTTCATAATCTGGCTGTCTAATAGAAATTATTCCTAATTAACATACAAATGATCACCGCAGTGATTGAAAATCAAATAAATGAGTTAGCACAAAAAAAAGGAATTTAACACTTGAAATGAACTTAAGTCAAAGTATTACAAACAGCATGCATTAATTGAAAGAAACATATCCCATATTTACATTATATACAACAAACAAATACTCAAATTAATTAATCTAACCCATTATTACGTTACTATAAATTAGTTTGTCCGTCTAACAAAAAATAAAATCATGGACTCGGGAGGCGGACCATGTTAAGCAACCATAATTAATTTACACTGAACCCCGTTTAGTCGCGATAACATCCCCCAAATATCAAAATTGTGTACTCATTCCTATGTAGAATTCCATTGTCTCGTAGCGGATGAGATATAGGCCTTACGGCCCCATGGTGATCTACTCGTCCATCATGTCGCACAATACAAATTTAACACAATAAAACACTTCTGGGTGACTACCCATGATTAATACCTTATTACACTATTTTACACAAGAATACTAATAACAAAAAAACACTTATAGGTGCTCCTAGACCCCTGACACTCGCACAATATAATCTTCATATACGCCCGAAACACACGTCGTGACACATTACGACGAAATGTCGTTCATTTGAACCGGCGCGTATCGCGTCTTCAACCGGCACTTCCTGGTTTATTTCTAAGCCGTCTTGATAATCGCCTAGCTCCTATGGTTCCCTGCTCGGATAGTTATTCACCGTCTATCTTGAGGTGTTTACTTCAGGCTCCGCACACTGCCTTCCAAAGGTACTATCGGCTTTCCGTTAATTATTTATTATTCAATCACATGACATTTATTAAATTCAACATACAGTTGTACTGATATTTTACACTCGGTACTATGGATAATTTCACTGTTCGTATTCATTCTCCTAATAACTCACGTACTTTCAGCTCTAACTGACTTCAAATACGTCCCGAGATACTGACTTACAGAGTCAACGTGTCAGAGTCTCAACTACTTCATACGACTGACACGACTGGTGACCGATAACGACTGGTGACTGGTAAGAACTGAGTGATGTGAGGTCCGCTTCTGGACTTTTATGGACGATACGGTTTCCCGCCGGGGTCATCCGCGGTCAGCTCCTGGGGAGGGGGTTTGGTTATCCTAAATCGGCATATGCAGGTGGATTTGGATCTCTTGCTTTATCCTACTTAATACACTGGCGATACACATTCATGTGTCGTATTCTGAACTCATATCGTTCGGTGATCATGGAAATATCACTTCATTTCTGTCCTCCACGTTTCGCACGCTAACTCGGCGTCCCTCATGGCGTGCTCATCTCGACCAATGGCGAGATCGCGTGGGTCATTTCCACGAATTCATTACTTTAATTTATTACGATTACAATTAATCAACATGGGAATGATATCACAAAAATCCCCTCTATTCAATTATGTGGTTGGAATAATTTAATTATTGTTATCGGAGAAGCTAACTGGAGTTCACTCTGAGTTTTTCTTATGTTGGTTTATCTGCGGGCCTATGATAAATTTTCTCATTGGTCAACACCGCTTCGGTTAGTTTGAAATCTCTTCCTTGTGACGTTGACAACACCAAATGCCTCGGGCGTGGAAAAACTGGCACGTCATATTCCCGGTATTGGTGATACATCTGCTCGCCCTTGGTCGGAAATATATACTCTTTCACTTCCTCGCAGTAATTATTATGTTGTTGTGAGCTCTAGATTTAATCCTCTTATCTTTTGACCAGGAAACCTTCTCCCCTTAATGACAAGCTTACTGTGGCGACAGACAGTCGCGATATGTCTAGCTTATGTTGAAATTCTCCCGTCCACACAAAACTGACACTGTATTTCATTTAATATTTCTATATATCTGTATTTCTCATATCAAAATCAAATCATGAAACTAGGGCCTATCTCATCAGGGTACAGTACAGAGTCAATAAGAGTGCGGATGGTGTCCTGAGGGATGGTTCTCCATTCTCTGTCAACCATTTGCCACAGTTGGTCGTCCGTACGAGGCCGGGGCAGAGTTTGCAAACAGCGTCCAATGAGATCCCACACGTGCTCGATTGGTGAGAGATCCGGAGAGTACGCTGGCCACGGAAACATCTGTACACCTCGTAGAGCCTGTTGGGAGATGCGAGCAGTGTGTGGGCGGGCATTATCCTGCTGAAACAGAACATTGGGCAGCCCCTGAAGGTACGGGAGTGCTACCGGCCGCAGCACATGCTGCACGTAGCGGTGGGCATTTAACGTGCCTTGAATACGCACTAGAGGTGACGTGGAATCATACGCAATAGCGCCCCAAACCATGATGCCCCGTTGTCTAGCGGTAGGGCGCTCCACAGTTACTGCCGGGTTTGACCTTTCTCCACGCCGACGCCACACTCGTCTGCGGTGACTATTACTGACAGAACAGAAGCGTGACCCATCGGAGAATACGACGTTCCGCCATTCCCTCATCCAAGTCGCTCTAGCCCGGCACCATGCCAGGCGTGCACGTCTATGCTGTGGAGTCAATGGTAGTCTTCTGAGCGGACGCCGGGAGTGCAGGCCTCCTTCAACCAATCGACGGAAAATTGTTCTGGTCGATATTGGAACAGCCAGGGTATCTTGCACATGCTGAAGAATGGCGGTTGACGTGGCGTGCGGGGCTGCCACCGCTTGGCGGCGGATGCGCCGATCCTCGCGTGCTGATGTCACTCGGGCTGCGCCTGGACCCCTCGCACGTGCCACATGTCCCTGCGCCAACCATCTTCGCCACAGGCGCTGCACCGTGGACACATCCCTATGGGTATCGGCTGTGATTTAACGAAGCGACCAACCTGCCCTTCTCAGCCCGATCACCATATCCCTCGTAAAGTCGTCTGTCTGCTGGAAATGCCTCCGTTGACGGCGGCCTGGCATTCTTAGCTATACACGTGTCCTGTGGGACACGACAACACGTTCTACAATGACTGTCGGCTGAGAAATCACGGTACGAAGTGGGCCATTCGCCAACGCCGTGTCCCATTTATCGTTCGCTACGTGCGCAGCACAGCGGCGCATTTCACATCATGAGCATACCTCAGTGACGTCAGTCTACCCTGCAATTGGCATAAAGTTCTGACCACTCCTTCTTGGTGTTGCATTTGCTCTGTCAGTCAGTGTATTTTTATCATGTATATCCATCTCCAGGGGCTGAGTTGTAGTAACGATGTAAAGGAGAGTGCATATAAGTCTCTGGTAAGACCCCAACTAGAGTATGGTTCCAGTGTATGGGACCCTCACCAGGATTACCTGATTCAAGAACTGGAAAAAATTCAAAGAAAAGCAGCTCGATTTGTTCTGGGTGATTTCCGACAAAAGAGTAGCGTTACAAAAATGTTGCAATGTTTTGGTTGGGAAGAATTGAGAGAAAGAAGAAGAGCTGCTCGACTAAGTGGTATGTTCCGAGCTGTCAGCGGAGAGATGGCATGGAATGACATTAGTAGACGAATAAGTTTGAATGGCGTTTATAAAAGTAGGAAAGATCACAATATGAAGATAAAGTTGGAATTCAAGAAGACAAACTGGGGCAAATATTCATTTATAGGAAGGGGAGTTAGGGATTGGAATAACTTACCAAGGGAGATGTTCAATAAATTTCCAATTTCTTTGAAATCATTTAGGAAAATGCTAGGAAAGCAACAGATAGGGAATCTGTCACCTGGGCGACTGCCCTAAATGCAGATCAGTATTGATTGATTGATTGATTGATTGATTGATTGATTGATTGATTGAATCTCCGCAGTATATTCGGCAGAATTTTGCTATTTCTCTCATGTACCTTTCTACTGGATTCTACGCTGTATTTCTAAGTAACAAAACACATGTCTGATGTTTAACTCCTACATCTGTTCGCGAAATTGGATGGATGTAAATTGCGTATCCCTATCAGTCAATATTTTATCTGGCTTCCCCATTTTGGCAATATATTCTTTCTGAGGCAGCATAGGACCTGTTTCGTACTAGCTCGCTGTAACGATATGTATTTCGAAAATACATCCATAATAACTATTGTGTATCTGCGTCCTTTTTTCGCAGTAGGAAATTTTCCAAAATATCGATTGCGTATATCTCCTTCGGTTTTGCTGGTTATATTGCAATTGGCTGATGGCTAGCGAGAAAAGTATTATGCTACGCTCTCTGACAAATGTCACACGTTCTAATCGTATTTCTGACTAACTTTCTCAACCCTTTCCATGAAAATTTCTCTAATATAATTTGTACTATTTTGTCAACGCCTGCATAACCAGTAGTTTTATGGGTGTGCCATATAAGATATTTTTGTAGGTCTTTCGGTAAAACGATCCGCTTTTTCTCCTTGCTTTTATCAATATACCTAGTTAGCAATCCATCCATCATCTCGTATTTTGTGTTATTTGTGATTCTGATATGTCTTCTTCCAGTTTCCCAATGATTCGGTATAGGTTTGCATCCGACATCTGTAACGCACCTATACTTCGTAATTTATTTAACAATTCCTCATCTCGCTGATCTAGTTCTATTTGAAAGATACCTTCTTCGTGCTCTGGCGGATTTCAACTCAGTGCATATGATAATATGTTTTCTTTGCCCTTACAGTGTTCAATTTTTAGCTGAAATCGCTGAGTGAATAATATTTATTTATTTATTTATTTATTTATTTATTTAATTATTAGATACAGCCTATGGAGGGCCATTTTACACTAATAATACTAATAATAATAATAATAATAATAATAATAATAATAATAATAATAATAATAATAATATCCACCTTGTTATCTTTTAATCCAAATCTCAATGCTATATAATCAGTTCTTATGATAACGGGATATCCGTATATTACTTTTCTCCATTGTTGTAAGGCATGGACTATTGCTAATAACTCGAGGTCTGTAGTTGTATAATGTTGCTCATGTTTTCTCAGCTTCCTCTCCTAAATGGCAAATATGTTCATTTCTTGGTGTCGTGACCTTCTTCTTGGTACATTATGCCCCTATGCCAATGTTTGACGCATCAGATTTAATTATGAATTCCTTTTCACAGTTTGGGTATCCTAACTTTATGCTATTTCACATCAGCTTTGTAGAAATGCCTGCTCCGCTTCTTCGCTCCAATTCCATTTATTAATCATTGTTAACAGCTATTCTTGTATACCCTTCTTCTTCTCCTTCTTTTCTTCATGTGCCCTATAAATAATACTTCCTAATTAGCGACGAACTCTAAGATCTTTTGCTACCATGTTTCACCTTCATTCAAACCTAGATATACCTGCTCCCTTCACTAAACCGCAGGTTGTTCCTATTGGGTCTTCTTGGACTTTTCCTCTCTTCTCCGGATAGTCCTAGAGTGAGTCTGATTCTACTCAGTGCCTCACGTTCGAAAAGTATGTGTTCAGCTGATTCATCTGCTTCATTGCATTTCCTGCATATATCGTCTCTTATTACTCCAATTCTTGTAGGTGTTTTTTTCATATTGCAGTGTCCTATCAACAGTCTCACTACCCATCTTATCTTTTCTCTGCTGAGTTTCAACAGTTATTTAGTATGCTTCTTGTTTGGTCCTTTTATCAGTTCCTTTGCAAGCCTGCATCCTGGAGTATTTTTCCAGTTCTCCATTTGTTTCCTTGTACCCATTTTCCTATGTAATGTCGGGCTTGTCCGTAGGAAATCCCGCATACAGGTTCTGGGTCTAAAAGTGTTTCTGCCCCTTTTCTAGCCAGTTTATCTGCCTTTTCATTTCCTTCTATACCTGCATTCCCTGGTATCCGTATTATTTTACAATGTTGTACTTTGAGAGCTTCAGGAAAAGTGAATGGCAATACCAGAAAATTCTGGATACTATCCGGACTGCTAGTAGTGCCCTTTTTTTTTTTTTTTTTTTTGCTATGGGCTTTACGTCGCACCGACACAGATAGGTCTTATGGCGACGATGGGATAGGAAAAGCCTAGGAGTTGGAAGGAAGCGGCCGTGGCTTTAATTATGGTACAGCCCCAGCATTTGCCTGGTGTGAAAATGGGAAACCACGGAAAACCATTTTCAGGGCTGCCGATAGTGGGATTCGAGCCTACTATCTCCCGGATGCAAGCTCACAGCCGCGCGCCTCTACGCGCACGGCCAACTCGCCCGGTAGTAGTGCCTTAATGCCGATTGGCTGTCCATAAAAATGAAAAAGTTCTTATTCCAATTTTTCATTTTCAGATTTTCTACAAGAAATGTGATAGCTATCACTTCCGCTTGAAAGACTGTAGTGTGTTTTGCCCAGGCTCATCTAGATTGATCTGTCAGGTCTTCCCCCCTTCATCCCTCTTACTGCGCCATCCCCAGTTTTTGAGCCATCAGTCCACGACACTATATCTTCATTTTCAGTTTTCTTTTTTTATTATCTGGATCTCAAACGGTTTTTCAAAGTTTTACTCTGGTATCATATGATCAGAAGGCATGTGTTGAACTTCCTCTGTTATTATGGCAACTAATATTTATTTGGCATAATGGAATTACAACATGTAAACATCTACGAGTATTTATTTATTTATCTGGCATGTCTACTTGTGAATCGAGACGTTATCTATCGTTCATTGTTTGGAACTGTTGCCTAGTTGTGGAATTTACCATGCAAATTCAATTCAAAACTATATCTCCTATTGTTACGTATTTGCTGGATTAATCTGATTCGCTCGATTATCGTTCGATCGGTGCGGCGTTGCGCGCAGTGGGAACTTTGAATGCTGGGAGCTGCGGACTTCCATCTTCTCTGTGTGATAGAGGAGTAGTCCGTCTGTTGTGTTGGAGCGTTCAACATGGCTGGTCTTAGCCGCGCTCGTAAAAAGACATCTCGGTGCAGTCGGAGAGTGCTAGTAATGGCCAGGATAAGTGTGAAGATGTCAGGGCTTCGGCCTTGATATTTTGAATATGTATCAGTGTACTCCAATCCGTGTTTATGGTACTAGTGTAAGAAGATATCCTTGTGTGTTTTAACCGTTCGAAATGTGTTGTAAGTCTTAATATTGAATAACTCTACTCAAGTAAGTACTGGAAAGTCTATATTATGCAAGTGATCTCTACTGTCAAGGAGCACATCCTTCGAAACTTTGGTTCCTTAATTAAAAACTGTAAATATCTGCAAGCAAATTCATTGTATCGGTTATGCAGTAAATTCGTAAAAGTATGTAACTAAATTATGTGGGAATTTGGAATCGCTAGTTATGCGTCTATGAGGTTGTATTTTGTGCGAGTTGTTTAATCTTACTGTGTTGTGGTTCGTACATTGTTTGCCTACCCATTGTTTGTGATGTTTATTATTATTATTATTATTATTATTATTATTATTATTATTATTATTATTATTATTATTATTATTATTATTATTATTATCGTCGTAATAATAATAATAATAATTATTATTATTATTATTATTCTGTTATTTAATTTTGGTGTAGATTTTCCTCCCTAATTTTCTTCGTCGTTTTCATTGTCCTTCTAACCGTCGCTGTTGCCTTTGCCGGTTAATTACTTGGATGTGATCGTTATTTGCATTGTTACACCTCATGTACGTATCCTAGCGTAATCGAAAGCTCCCTTCTTTCTGAATTATCTAAGCTGTAGGCTAACTGCTTAACAAAAGAAAATGTAATTTCTAACCTCTTGCATAAATAATAACAATTATTATTAATTTTAATAACGTCAAATCTGTGAAAAATTGAAATTTGCTGGTCGATATGTAACTTAATTTATGCCATTCTGTTTACGTTTTCTTGTCACATTCTACTCATTGTTTGCGGTCCCTTGCCTTCATTATTATTACTTAATGGTCATCCCTTTCTTATCTTATCTGATGGACACGTTATTCATTTTGGTGGCTTTGATGATTATAATGAGATGATGGCTTGACGTCGGTAAATGTAACTCCTGTGGTGTGCTTTCGTGTTCTGTTATTATGTGGGAACGTATATAGTATTTTCCATTGGCATTTTTTTATTTAGTTGGGATAGTTTTCCACCTTTGTTTTATTATAATTTAATCTGGTTTGATTTATTTATGTAAATTTTATTCGCGGTTGGTGCCACTGATTTATGGTACATGTGTTCTTGTGTGTGCCTTTGCGTGTAACTTTTTATTCGTTAGTAGTGTAGCAAATTTCATTTTTAAACAGTGTTAATCGTGGGCCCGCATACTGATTATCCTTTGACTATTTTATATTTTTAAATGATTTTCCATGTAATAATTACCTAGAGTTTATCATTCCAACATTTCTGGTTGCAGCCAATATTTTCCTTTTTTAAATATGTTAATCCTTCTGTACGTTAAGGTAACGTAATTGACATTTTATTTAATGGTATTAGTTTTCCAACTTTAAATATTTTTGAGGAAGCCTATGTTAATGTCAGCTTCATTTCATCTTAATTTAAATTTCATTACAAAATACTGTTTCTCCCTATTGTTTTAATTGCGTTTTGAATTAAAAAATAATATATATATATTTACCTGTTCTTGTATTATACTGAGTTTCAAACTTAATTTATTAAGTAAATATTCTTTATTTTAAATTTAATCTTGTCTGTTATTTAGTAGTTAGTAATATTGACCTATCAACCTGTCAACGTTAATGTAAGACCCTGGCCTTTTTCCTTCATGTTTTTGCCCTCCACGCTTTGTTTTTGGTGCTACTGCCTTTACGGTAAGTATTGCGTTTGGTTTTCATTTTGTTGTTCGTGCTTTTGCATTGTTTTGTGTACTTCTTGGTAAGGTTGCATCCTAGATTGGGTCTTTGTGCATTCCAACACACTGATTGTGCCAATATATATGGACTCATTCTAGCCTGTCCTTTTATGAAATTGCATAGTGATGGGAGGTCTAGTAAAGTATTCAAAGCTTCTGTCGGCGTAGTTCTAACAGCCCCAGTTACGGCTATGCATGCAATTTTCTGTCGGCTATCCAATCAACTACTGACTTTTCCTCGGCTTACTTTCTGCCACCAGATGATTGTAGCATAGGCCATCAACGGTCTAATGATAATAATTGTATATATCCACATTACCACTGATGGTCTTAGGCCCCATGTCTTCCCGACGGCTCTTTTACATGCAAACAGCAAGTTCTTGGCCTGGGTTATGTTCCTTTCGATATGTGGATTCCAGGTTAGATATTTATCGAACACTACGCCTAGGTGCAGTGCTTGTTCTTACATATATATTTATATCTTGCCCAAAGAGCTTCAGTGATCTCTTTCCCTCTAATTTCCTCCTTCTTGTAAAAGGGACCAGAGTTATCTTGTTCGGGTTGACTGATAGTTGTTCTTCCCGACACCAGTTCTCCACAAGGTTAAGTGATCTTTGCATGAGGTCCTGGATAACATTCATCACCTTACCTCGTATCACAATCACTAGGTCATCTGCGTATCCTTGCGTATAAAAACCTTGTTCGTTGAGCATAACTGTGATTTTGTTCACCACGAGGTTCCACAGCAGAGGAGAAAGAACTCCTCCCAGAGCACAACCTCGGGTGGCCCTAACCGTCAGCGTTTCTTCAAACAGGGTTGCTTTTATCTTCCTTCCGTCTAACATGGATTTAATCCGTTTGACGATGGTTTTACTCACCTTGCTTTTTTCCAATGCTTTGATCATAGAGTCATAGGTTGTATTGCTGAAGGCTCCTTCTATATCTAGAAATGCCGCCAGTGCATTTTCTTTATAGTCTAGGCTTTCCTCTAGTTTACAAACCAACTGGTAGAGTGGTACTTCAGTGGATCTGCCAGGTCTGTATGCGAACTGATTTTCATGTAATGTAGAGTTCAGTTGCACCGTTCTTCTGATATACTTATCCAGAATTTTCTCTATTGCTTTCAGCATGAAGGAGGTTAAATATAATGGTCTGTATGATTTGGCTTGGGCATAATTTGCCCTTCCAGGCTTAGGTATGAATACTACATTAGCTTCAGACCATGATTTCGGCACGTACCCTAAAGCTAGACTAGCTCTGAAAAGGTCCGTCAGGGCACTGACGAGTATCTCCCGTCCTTCCTGTAGGAGTATCGGAAGTACCTCACCTGGCCCCGGAGCCTCTATAGCAGTGGTTCCCAACCTTTTCCAGCTGACGCCCCCCTTTTCGGATACGGGTGGTCATCGCGCCCCCTCCCCCCGTCGCTTCTATAACCTCTCCGATAAACTGACGTGGAGGATATAGATCTAACCTAATGACACTACATAATGAATTATTCCATTATTCAATTATTTGTGAAAAAATATTATGAAGTACGCGCTTTATATCTATGACATACTGGGCCCTTTTCACTTGCATAATGGGTGCAGTACTAACTTAATTTTAGCACAATACCAAGAACACACTTTTACAATAAATCCTTAAATTAGTGAACAAATGTCAGTGACACTGTTTTCTCTTGGTAATTTTCGGTATGTTTGGTTTGATATTTGACAGAGCACAGCGGGGATCACTTGCAACATCAAGCCGACATCGCTGCTTTGTTTTTATGACACTCAGCGTTGAAAATCCTGACTCGCATAAATATGTCGTTGAAAATGGGACAATAACACGCAATGCTACTTTGGCTATTTCAGGATACACTGCAAGACAGTTTACCCAAAAGTCGCCCAGTCCTAATATTTTGTGATCGTTTAGCTTTGAATCACACTTCAAATCTATGCCTTCTTCGTGAAGTTGTGCTGGCAGTGCTTCAATGTCAATGGCAAACGGATTTCTTGTTAACATCCAGGACCATTCACCTGACGAGATATCAGGAAAGTAGAAATTGAATTCTTATTCCAGGGAATCCAAATGTGAATGAATTTGCACGTTAAGTTTATTACGGTCACGTTCATTTTCCGGCAAAATTTCATTAAGGCGGTGAAAGGATGAGAAGTTGTTCAAGTGAAGCCCGCGTTTCCATAACTGTACTTTTTCCAGGAAAGCTCTGATGGCATCATAAGTAAGCATAATATTGGAGTTTTTGCCTTGGAACCTAAAGTTCAGACTATTAAAATCTTCAAAAATATCGCAAAGATATGCCAATGAGACGATAAGATTGGCATCAGTAAACACTAAATACACAAGAAAAAATTCAACTTCTGACTTTAATTCAAACAGCCGAGCCAGCATATTCCCTTTCGATAGCCAGCGAACCTGTGTGGAAAAGAGAGCTTTCTGTGATCGGCTTGAAGGTCAACACAAAGGGCTTCAAACAATCTTGTCTGTAAAGAACATTGGGAGAACAACATTTCTTCTCTTAAAATTCCACTGTCGACAAATCGACAATATACAATTAGTTGACAACAATGGGACACATCGGTTGTTTCATCACACTGAATTGAAAACACTGGAGATGCTTTCTCCTTCTCCAAAGTTTGCATTTTAATGTCTTCAGACAGTTCTCGAAGTCTGCACTTCACTGTGTTATCAGAAAGAGGAATTTTAGACAATTTCTACCTACTCCCTTCACCCAAAACTATATTTGCGGCTAATAACATACATGGCTTTACTAATGTTTCCCCAATTGTGTGGGCTTTTTTGTCTTTGGTAATCGGAAGAGCTGGTTCATATGATACTTCCACTGCGTTCTCATTTTCTTGGTTAAAGGTACCCGATAAATCTCCTTTCATACGTTTTAGTGAGTTTAGTTGTAAAAAATTTTGTGGGTTTGCCTTTGAAGCCTGAATGATTCGTGTTTAAATATATCTTCAAATGCACAGACCTCATCGTATCGTTACTCAGAACACAGTGGCAGATTACGCATTGAGGCTGTTGTATTCCGTTCAACAACTGTGAAGCCATATTTAATGTAGTCATCATAGTACAGTCTCTTCTTGGATATCGTTACCAATTTTTAAAAAATCACAATATTAAATAACACAATTCACACAGTCGCACTGTTACAGTGAAGCATACACAACACTCACAATAAACAACTTGACAGACAAGTCCACTGCAAAAGTATACGAGGCACAGAATCAACAGTCGAAGGGCCTGGCTACTGATGGTCTATCGGCGACGTGTTGTCATGGCCATTACTGCACATCTCTGATGGGACAGTTGTACTATGTAGCTCTCGCCAATTTGACTGCAAGAGAAGAATAAGAATGTGTAGGGGTGGGAACAGAGCATTCAAGGACGAGCTACCCACAAAACGAGTCTATATGCCGCAGAGTGAGAGGGAAGGAGGAACTTCCAATTCAATTGTTGCTTCTGAAACTCCGATATTCTTTGTTCTTCAGAGTTAATGTCGACTCCTGACTGTAGTAACTTATTGCCAGTTAATATCTTTGGTGAGAAAATGTCACTGTTTCATTAATTGCTGTGGTTAAACATTAATTAGTTGTAGCCCAAAATGCCAATAGGCCTACATAGAATTTCACGCTAGTCGTGAAAGCCTAACATGTTATATTAAATAAATTATTATAATTTAGCCTACTATTATTGCCTTATCTCCTGTTCTCGCTACTAGATCAGCT
Source organism: Anabrus simplex (assembly GCF_040414725.1). Lineage (NCBI taxonomy): Eukaryota > Metazoa > Arthropoda > Insecta > Orthoptera > Tettigoniidae > Anabrus > Anabrus simplex. The sequence continues at coordinate 126,350,634 of NC_090275.1, read as the reverse complement.
TGATATAACACCGACATTTATACGAGTAACTCCTTCATGTAATATATTTTGTTTATGAGAAAAACCTTGTACAGTATGTGACAGTAATACTGGAAAATGAAAGCAACTACGACATCGTTGAAGAGTTGAAACATGTCACGTATGGTCATAGTTTACTTTCACGCAAGTAGGTCCGCAAACTGTGCAATTAAACGTGCGTTGAGTGGTCTTGGTCCCGCACCTGCTCTCAGGCTTCATTTTGTTCCTCAGAACACAGCAAATTCCTAATTTCACCTCCAAACTTGCTGCTCCGCTGAGGTTTATGCCGACAGTTGGCAATTACCAGTGCTTTGGAACGATTGACTTGGCGCGACAATCACTTGGAGAGATTCGAAAAATGTTTATTAACAAAATTGTAATATTCGAGTTAAAAAAAATTAATTCGGAAATCACTTCACGCCCCCCCTGATAAAGCCCCACGCCCCCCTAGGGGGGCGCGCCCCCCAGGTTGGGAACCCCTGCTCTATAGGATCAAACTTGTCGATTGCCCATTTTACATGGTTATGTAGTATTATTCTGTTGGCACAGATCCAGTCTGCCCTTCGAGCTCCGATCTATGACCCAACCGTTTCTTTTTCTGTCATCTCCTCATCCTCAGGAAAGTGAGACGCCAGCGCTATTAGCATCTTCAGCGTGTTCCTCCCCGCCTGAGTAATTGACCCATCTGGTTTCTCCAGTGTCCCCACTTAATTTATATGGTTGCTTTCAGAAACTTCTGGAGCCTTGCACTTTCAGTGTGTGATTCCACTTTCTCACAGAACAGTCTCCTAATTTTCTTTTGCTTTCCGTATCTCTAGGTTATACTCAGTGAGTTTCCTATGATATACCTCCCACATACAATTTCTAGATGATATTCTATACAACATCCTAACCTCTTTGTTCATTTTGGCTAGTTTGTTGTTCCACCACCTTACTTTTTTGGTGTTTTTCATTTCTTTGAGAGGACACTTTTCATGAATGAGTCTATAATGGCCTCTTCTAATAGTTCCACTGCCTCATCCAATTCTTTGTGTCTTCTCACGTTAGTTGGAATTTTTTGTACAGCCTTCCCTAGAACTTCTCTGTATCTGTCCTAGTTAGTTCTTTTTGGGTCTCTGTACATCTTAATCCCACACAGCCTCGCATCTATTGCAAACTGGATGTGCTGGTGGCCTGCCAATGATGGTTCCTCCCGCACTTTCCAGTCTTTAATAAAGTTTGAAATATGCGTAGTGCTTACTGTAATATCTATTACCTCCCTACGATTTTTACTTACAAATGTAGGCTTGCTTCCTAGGTTTAGTATAGTCAACAAATATCCAATAATAAACTCTAGTAAAGACGCACCTCTTGCATTGCAGTTCGTGCTGCCCCATGCCGTGTGGTGTGAATTTGCAGCTTCTCCATGGACTAGGTGTTCGCCTTTCCTCTTCGCGTTGCAAATTAGGTTCTCAGCTTCTTCTGATAAGGGTAGATTAGTTGAGTCATACAGAAGGTATGCAGAGCCTATGGTTATTTCTCTGGGTCCCTCCTAATTTCCAAGTTTAATCTTGGCCACGGTTGAGTCCCGTGAACAGTCTTCCTGCAACATAAGATATTTTAATTTCCTGTTCACAAGAAGACATGTTCTGGGTATTTCCGTTATTGTATCGTACATCAACTTACCTCCAGATTCCGCCAGTCCTGCAACTCTGCCCTTGACTAGCCATGGCTCTTGAATAAGGTCCACGTCAATAGACTCGGACTTGAACTTCCTGGCGAAATTGGCCACAGCTGCATTTTGATACTGAAGATTGTGCTGAAGGACCTTCAGCTCCATCTTTATCAACACTGGGTTTCGTTTCTCCCATGATGACTTGAAACTTGATCTGCCCAAGTCCGAGATTAGCCTTAAGGCTTCTCTTTTTGAGCTCTTCAAAGTCTCTTTCACCAAGGGCTGAAACGACTGTCCTTCCTGTGTTATCGATGGAAGGGGCATTCAGCACTCTCAACTTTTGTATTAAATGTTTGGTATTGTGCTGATTGATTCTGACAACAGCCTGGTCTACTGGAGCTTCTGTTACCATTTCTTGTTTTAAGTCGGTGACAGCCTGTCAAACTGGGACTTCTGTCTCCATTTTTTCATTAATCTTGAAATCACAAAACCACCATGAAAACATTATATTTACAATTAGGGTACCATTCTTCTCTAAACCTAATCACAACTTGCTTGATATGAACTAACTGGGATAAAATATTTATTTTGCTAACTGAGATTTTTTATATCACAATGGTATCAACTGTCATGTTAACTTCTCCTTAAACAATCTTGTTTCCAAATGCATCTTCCAGTTCTTATGAAAATGGATTTAATATTCACCTCTAAATTGTTCACTTAATATGGTTAGATATTAGGATAATGGTTCATGGTATGGGTTACTGTAGTCACGTCCTAGTTCGTGAACCATGGGCAACGGCTGAGTGGCCTAATAAGTGGTTCTGAGAGTCGGGAGACCAGTTGCTGTGGGACGGGAGTGGGCATCTGGGACATATTCTGAGTCATGGCCCTCCTTGTGCTCAGGCGGCTAGGACTATACAATTCACCGGTGGTCCATAACCCGTCAGACGAGAGATCCTCACTTGGACGAGGTGTAAGTAGGGTAGCATCCTGCTTCATAAATTTACCGAGCTCAGAACATTTTAAGCAATCCTCGGACCTATGGGAGTATCGGAATCCCAACCCCATTTGACAGGCGAGGTACTCCTTGGAAACAACTTGGTGAACGAATCTTGATAGCTCCCCATCCAATTCCAATTACATCTACAGTACAATCTTATACTAGCATTACTATCTACGAATAACTTCACCATCTTATCTGTATGGTTTATTATAAACTAAATTAAAATATCGTGGGAGGAGAGAATGTAAAAAAATAATAATGGGGCTTACGGAAGGAAGAAAGTAGAACTAGCTGAGTCAGCAAATAGGATGCATCTGGATGTGCTAGGAGTAATTGATATTCGGGTAAGGAGAGATAACGAGGAAGAGGTAGGAAATTATAAAGTGTACTTGACGGGTGGTAGAAAGGGAAGGGTAGAATCTGGGGTGATTCTTACTCAACTCCTGTTTTAAACTATCCTAGGTTTCCTTCAGTTCCTGTTTTAAACTGTCTTTCAGGTTGGCCATTGCCTCCTGGCTCCGGAGTTCCATGTCTAACAGTAAACTCCGCAAATCCTCCATGAATACTAAATAATACAGACGGCAGTTTCGACAATGGGGAGCTAACGAGCAAGAGCAGATTTCCAACGATCCAGTTCATCAAACATGTGTGGACACGATTCACAACCTTAGGAGAAATTCTGAATTCAATTAAAATAATACTTGACCATCTAAACTTTAATTTTTAGAGCAATATCGCCTGAAATAAATTTTCCTATTCTTTATCAAGATTCTTTTTAACAATACAATACGGCCCATATTTTAACTTTAACACATGTGCTGTTAGCCACAAAAATTTGGGCGAATAAATGTCATGAAATTAACCTGTGAAAAATTAATTTGTCGCCGCATCTTGATCCTGTCCAAAATTGGCCACTACAAGATCGAGTCCTTGTATTGATAAAGCCAATATCGGGTCCCTGCAGTTGGCCGCCAAATCTTTACCTGCCCCCTTCTTACCGGGCATAGCTCAGCCGGAGAACGAGAGTTTGTTGTCTGGCTTTGGCAGGGAAAGAGACAAGGACTAGCGACAATGACACAAAATATAAAAACAACAGGTTTTGATATTTATTGTGAAGTAACACATTGACAATAACAAAATTTAATTAATAATCTTGATAAAATAAAATTTATTCTTCTCCGCCAGTTTCCTTTTTTTCTGCACCAAATATCCTTTATCTTGGCTGACATTATTCTGAAAAATATACACCTAGATTAGCCTACTTCTGGCTCAACGAAATAATAACAAAATAAAAATTATTTTGTAGGAGGACCTCCTCTCAATAATGAATTACTCTTGACAAGTTAAATAAAAGTGAAGTTAATCTGATTTCCTTTTATCTTGAATGTTAAATCACCACATTCATTCATCTAAACATCTATCTTAAATAAATCATTCATTCCTTAGGTGTTGAATAAAGCGTCATTTCAATACAATTGAAAAACTAATTAAACCAAAATTTTATCAAAATATTATTCGAAAATGTCTCGATTGGACTTACATTTTGCTCCATTGTGCCTGTACAATAATTATTCTTCTCAATCTTCTTCTAATATTTCGTCTGACAAACGAAAAGCTACTTTCTAATATTTGACACTTCCGAGAATGTCTAACATCGTCGGCTTTACACATTTAAATGGTGAACCGAGTTCTTCCGTGTGATACTCTGAACCTTTCTTTATTTAAATAACACATAAAATCCACTAAAGGCTTAAATTTCAAAAAGTTGTGCCATCACAAACACGACGCTCATAATCAAGACTCAGCGTAGCGAACACGTGGTCCGGCCAAAATCATGGTCAAAGAAAACATTACAATGCACTGAAATAATATAATTCACACACACACACACACACACAGCATTCACACTAAGGCACACGAGAATTCTAGCCTTTGAATTTTAATTTTTGATTTTTAATCCTAAATATTGGAAATCTCTCGATGACGGTATCGGACAAAGAAAAATTATATTACATCCCTCAGAAATGTGATGAAGTCTGGATAATCACTTAATTAAAGGAGACGAAATCAACAACGTTGTTCATGGTAATATCGGCGGTTGATGCCCGAAGAAACTGTCGACTACAAAAATGCACATAGAACAGGTCAAATATAAGCATTCGCCTTAACGGTTCATGAGTCACGATATTATTATTACTCAACAACACATCTACAGGTTAACACGTGCCCTACTTGAAGAAATTACGTTCTGCAACCTTGCAAGAAAAGCACCAGACAACAACGAAAACCAAACACAATACTTACCATAAGGGCAGTAGCACCAAATACGAAGCGTGGAGGGCAAAATAGAGAGTGAAAAGGGCAGGATTTTACGTTAACATTTGACAGGTTGGCAGGTCAACATTGTTAACTACTAAATGACAGACGAAATACACTGACTGACAGAGCAAGTGCAACACCAAGAAGGAGTGGTCAGAACTTTATGCCAATTGCAGGGTAGACTGACGTCACTGAGGTATGCTCATGATGTGAAATGCGCCGCTGTGCTGCGCACGTAGTGAACGATAAATGGGACACGGCGTTGGCGAATGCCCCACTTCGTACCGTGATTTCTCAGCCGACAGTCATTGTAGAACGTGTTGTCGTGTGCCACAGGACACGTGTATAGCTAAGAATGCCAGGTCGCCGTCAACGGAGGCATTTCCAGCAGACAGACGACTTTACGAGGGGTATGGTGATCGGGCTGAGAAGGGCAGGTTGGTCGCTTCGTCAAATCGCAGCCGATACCCATAGGGATGTGTCCACGGTGCAGCGCCTGTGGCGAAGATGGTTGGCGCAGGGACATGTAGCACGTGCGAGGGGTCCAGGCGCAGCCCGAGTGACGTCAGCACGCGAGGATCGGCGCATCCGCCGCCAAGGGGTGGCAGCCCCGCACGCCACGTCAACCGCCATTCTTCAGCATGTGCAAGACACCCTGGCTGTTCCAATATCGACCAGAACAATTTCCCGTCGATTGGTTGAAGGAAGCCTGCACTCCCGGCGTCCGCTCAGAAGACTACCATTGACTCCACAGCATAGACGTGCACGCCTGGCATGGTGCCGGGCTAGAGCGACTTGGATGAGGGAATGGCGGAACGTCGTGTTCTCCGATGAGTCACGCTTCTGTTCTGTCAGTGATAGTCACCGCAGACGAGTGTGGCGTCAGCGTGGAGAAAGGTCAAATCCGGCAGTAACTGTGGAGCGCCCTACCGCTAGACAACGCGGCATCATGGTTTGGGGCGCTATTGCGTATGATTCCACGTCACCTCTAGTGCGTATTCAAGGCACGTTAAATGCCCACCGCTACGTGCAGCATGTGCTGCGGCCGATGGCACTCCCGTACCTTCAGGGGCTGCCCAATGCTCTGTTTCAGCAGGATAATGCCCGCCCACACACTGCTCGCATCTCCCAACAGGCTCTACGAGGTGTACAGATGCTTCCGTGGCCAGCGTACTCTCCGGATCTCTCACCAATCGAACACGTGTGGGATCTCATTGGACGCCGTTTGCAAACTCTGCCCCAGCCTCGTACGGACGACCAACTGTGGCAAATGGTTGACAGAGAATGGAGAACCATCCCTCAGGACACCATCCGCACTCTTATTGACTCTGTACCTCGACGTGTTTCTGCGTGCATCGCCGCTCGCGGTGGTCCTACATCCCACTGAGTCGATGCCGTGCGCATTGTGTAACCTGCATATCGGTTTGAAATAAACATCAATTATTCATCCGTGCCGTCTCTGTTTTTTTCCCAACTTTCATCCCTTTCGAACCACTCCTCCTTGGTGTTGCATTGTCACTGTCAGTCAGTGTAAATTGTAAATAAGATGTTTACTTAAAAAGAACAAAAACATTTCATAGCATTTATAGTTAAATAAATACCTTCTGTCTTAAAAAAATAAAGGGTAAATAACTTTCTTTCAAAACACTTAACATTTAAGTAAATGAACAGAATTCATTAAAACTTACAGTAAGAGATTCCTACTTTGCAAAACTTTAATAATTAAAGAAACGATAAGGTAAATAAATTAATATAATTTTACTAAATTGTACTAACTCAGAACAGTAGCAGAATTATTATACAGAAGAGGTTTACAATCTCATTAACAAATCCCTTGTGTAAAAATATTATTTTTAATTTTAATATTAGACTTTAAACTTTAAGGTATACCTTTGTAAATTAATTACTGGCCATAGATAATCAACTTGTTGCAACAAGGATTCAATCTTCCTTTTGTCAATCACTAGGCAATACACACCATACACACGAACCCGAAATATGTGGCAAGCAGAACCAAAATTACAAAATAAATTAAAGAAACGAACCAAAAGTTAATAACTAGGAACCAGAAAAGTATCCCCCAAATTCATACAGTATTACAAGGGGAGGAAAAAAAATATTATGTTCCACAGTGTAAACAGAACAACACACGCTAAAGGTCCACTAGCAACTCACGACCCAAGCTATTAAAATTTCATTTAATAATAGGCAAAGCCTGCCAAAATTTTAGCGTTTACCAGATAATAAATATTTAGGCTAGTGACGTAACAAAACTACGTAAGAATAAGGAATGTGAGCGTTAATCACCTCGAAGTTCATGAACCGGGCAAATAAATTTCAGATTTCTACAACCGAGGAGTACTGACATGACTAATAAAAATAATAATAAACAAATTATAATTACATGTATCATGAGATTAAATTTATAGAAAGTGGCATTTCCTATAAGGAATAATTTTACATAAGACCAAGATGGTCGTTATTAAATTAACTACGAGGTGGCCTTGGAACCACAACAATGAGCACATGAGATAAGACCGCACGCGGGAGACATCGGCAAAAAAGGGATTACATAGCCACACGACACAATTTGGAAAATCACACGAAATCAGATACAATCAGAGCACGCATTTCAAAATCAGAGAAAACAGGCAGTGAGAGAAACACACGGTGCAATAATAATAATAATAAAAATAACAATACGAACAACCAAAACAATACGCACACCGTATATGGAGCAGAAAACCAAAAACGTACAACAATCTCAATAACAGCAAGGAAGGAATGACATAAAGCACATATGCTCACTGCGAGTTTCCAATTCGCCTCGTAATTAAATTTACATATCACTTTTACATGAGAATTTTATCAATAGTGATTTAAATTTTTCAGTCGGCTATTAAATTTCCAAATACCGGGTATAGAGTTCAGATTCAATTCACACTACATTGGCGATAACTCGAGGTTGGCCTAAAATTAAATAACAGTGATAACGCTGGTTCGTAAACGGACAAGATAATGTTTTTGAAAATTCCAAGACGACGGTTGTAAACAATGTCTCCTCCAAGTAATCCACTGAAGTTTGCGTTGCTCCAAAATAATTTTTGAATAAATATTACTTACATGCTGGTGGTTTTGTATCCAAATTAGTGTAATGCTTTATCACAAACTTACACCAGAAACATGTTTTCAGAGGTAATCTGCCTGCCTTGGCACGCAGGCCCACACTCAACACTCACATAGAAGAATTAAAAGAATCAGTAAAATACCAAATCACTATCAATAGAGGAACATAAGATTAAAAACGTATTTAGGCATCTTGCCTACTGTATCTCCCACCTAACCGGGAGTATCCCGCTCCATTTCGTTACTTTTCAAAGTCTTTTAAGGAACAAGGCCAATGGCGTCCAACTCACAGCTCGCTCAGAACAAGACTCCTCGCTCGCTAGTTGACGAGACAGAAAAACAACTGCAGAGCGCTCCGTTCAAGAGAGACACTACGAATGCTCAAGTCAAGGATTAGCTTATTGGGCCAATAAGGAAAATCAAAATTATTGACGTAATAATGGATTTTAAATGCATTTTAAATAGCCACAGTACCGGCACATAAATTAACGGCAATTCAACAATGGCCGATAATTGCAGATAAAAGTCCCCACACACAAATATACATGTCCAACAAATGAGGGTATCGTAAATTATTGTCTCAGTTCCACAAACGTATTCTCCAAATAAGACTCAATAAATGGATTCACAAGTAACAAACACACAGTAATAATCCATCCACAAGTCAAGAAATATAATAAATGATCCGACGAGAATCTGCCATATTCCAGGTTCATATTCATCCTAATTGAGCACACATTAACACTATACACACAAGATCAAGCAATATTTAAACTCATGACCCTTATTCATTTATTTAACCCGAGATGAAAATTCATTATTATTATTATTATTATTATTATTATTATTATTATTATTATTATTATTATTATTATTAGATGTGCGAGATCTAAAATTCACGGAAACTGGAATTCGACAATATGTCAGATGACACTGACACGCCTTAAATCACACATGAAGAAAGTTAAACGTGGAAATCCAGTGTAACACAACATGCCGTAAATCTGTCCCACACGACTTCCAAAAAAATATTTTACTAAAATTAAATTGTTAATTATCGGTGAGGACAATGATTTTTAAACACTCTAGACTATTAAATTGGACAGCTAGAATAATCGTAGAAGACACACACACGTTCTAGCTAAACTAATAGAGATCAAAATCATACAGACATGAATGACAAAAACTACCATCTCCCATCGGAAAGAAGAGTGAAATATTCAAATCTACTGCAAGACTAGAAGAAATATTACCACTAATGAATAAGAAAGCATTAGTTCTACAAAGATGAACGGATAAACATTATTAAAGTGTACTTAAATGCATGATAACTGGATCTCCGCCGATGGTCTGGAACATGTGGTCAGTCATCTGCCCGTGGTCGCTATCTCCCCATGACGAAGATTGCCTACATTTTTAGCAGGTCATCGTAGCACCAGTATTCCGAAGAAAGTCGTTGCAGGCTTCCTCTTCGCAATATGACAGCATCTTGAGACACTCGTTTCAACACGTGGCGATTTCTTCTAACTTCTCGTTGAGTAGAGGCTGAAAGTAACAAACAGTTTTAAAATATGCTGCACACATACACGCGATGAAATTAATGATAGAAAAATACGTAACTTGTGGTGAAGAAATTCTGCCGAGCTCGTCGATTCAACTATAAACGAGGGATGGCTGGTTTTACTGTCAGGTAATTGCTTTAACAATCATCTTGAAGTAGACAGTAGATATCACTTCGAAGTTCACAGCACGCCTAAGTTCGCAGCAGAGAGACGAACAGCAGAGGGCAGATTACAGAACAGCAGAGCAGAACAGTAGAGAAGAGCAGAGAGCAATTTTTCCGGAAACACGGGTTTTAATGCATATCCAGGGAAAGGGGTGTGGCACTATAATTGTCCGTAATCGGTCGACGTCTAACGTTCATTTCTAGAAATTACTTCTGCTTCAGATCTCACATGTGTACAGGCCGCGTGTCTCGGTGACCTTGGCACGCTCCCTTCAATGTGTCACGTGGCTAGCTGATCGCTCCGCCGAGAAAAAATCAATACATTTCTCCCTGCCAATATGACCGGTTTTTGACCTGCTGGAGCTGTCTCTGTTATACAAGGCTGGAGAATATCGTCCGCGCTGATGAAATAAAGTCTTACACACGTAAATACAACAAATGCTTATTGTAGGCCAAAATTGAAGGGGACAGTATGTATGTATGTATGTATGTATGTATGTATGTATGTATGTATGTATGTATGTATGTATGTATGTATGTATGTATGTATGTATGTATGTATGTATGTATGTATGTATGTATGTATGTATGAGGATAACCTTCGAATCAACTACTAAGTTTCTCGTTCTTTGCTAAGCAAAATCTTGCATTTAATAACCTAAGTGTACTTTTCTTCATATGCTCCAAATGTATATCATAACCTTCTAATCACATAATCTCTAACAGAACACCAGTCCTATCCTTTCTTCATTGATCACTGCTCGATTATGAGAATACTATGCTTATTTATCCATGTGGTGTAACATCCTTCTTACATACATTCAGCAATCTAAATCCCTTCAGCAGCTCAACTACGACTATCCATGAAAACGTTATTCGTTTCATCCATATACTATGAATATTATTATGTGAATACACATACGAGACGTTTATGGTAAGTAACTCCTAGCATGCATATGGTTTCTGTCTGATGGACTTGGCTTGCTATGCACACTCCTTTAGGTTAGACAGGTATTCATACTACTCCTTTAACCCTTCGATGAGATTTCCTTCTACTACCTGTAATCGACCCAGTCTTAAGCTACTCATATTCTGCGTTATTTCCAATTCTTCTCTGCCTTCCTAATATCTGTACTCTTCAACATTTATTCATTTCCTTCATTATAATACGTAGCTTACTTATTTCAACCCTGATCATTCCTTAACTTATCCATTCCTTCTCCAATATCTTAATCTCTTCTTATATATCGTTTCCTCGGACGTAAAATGCTCAAATATAGCTTTTTCAACCACACTGGATCCATGATATCTCATCACGACGATATTTAACTTTCTTCCCTAACATAACATTATTTCATTCCCTACCTCACCAATGTACTAGCTATTACCCACGGCTTCGGTCGCGAGGATTTCGTAAGTTGATAAAAATTAATTGTTCCTCGGTACTGCACTAAGGCATTATCTGAAAATCCCTGAAGTATAAAAAATCACTGAAAATTGCATTTTATTTACCCCAGAACCTCTTTGTAAACCACATTTGTGGCATTGCCTTTTGGGGCTAGGATGACCAAAGTACTGGCAGAGCTAAATCTGGAACATGCCACAAGGAACTCTGCATGTGAGAAACAGTCCTCTTAAAAGTAGAAAAAAGAAAGGGTTTCTTTATTTCTAAGGAGATTCCAAATACCAATATTCAAGTCTGTAACATCTTAGTTTTTAAAATATATTTATACTCATAAATATAATTCAAACCCGTCTTCACTTGTTTCCGATCTCCGGCTTAAGTTGATTTTCCGAAAACAAACGTACGTGTTTCTTTATTTTTAAAGGAGATCACAAATACCCCAGTTTTCACGTCTGTAACATATGAAGTTTATGAGATATATTGTAGATATACTCATTTTAAAAACAGCCCCCTCCATGGCTGAGTTGTCAGCGTTGAGGCCTTCGATTCACAGGGTTCCGGGTTCGATTCCATGCTGAGTCGGGGAATTAAGTCGCGTGTGATTAATTCTTCTGGCTCGGAGACAGGTTGTTTGTGTTTGTCCCAACACTCTCCTCTTCATATTCACTCAACACACTACTTTACCAACCACAACAAGAACACGCAATAGTAATTACATCCCTACACAGCGGGTCGGTGTCAGGAAGGGCATCTAGCCTTAAAACAGGGCCAAATCCACATTTGCGACACAGTTCTCATCCGCGACCCCACAGGTGTGGGAAAAGAGGTACAAGAAGATACTCATTTTTAAAATTCACCCGCTTTATTTATTATTTCACCCCCTTAAGTGGATTTTCCCAAAAAGTGTGTTCATTTGTTCTTAAACGCGATTCCAAGTACCAATTTTAACGTCTGTAACATCTTCAGTTTCTGTATCCTCAAATCCTTCCTCACTTCTTCCTCCCCCCCCCCCTCCCTTCCCGTCCATCGCTACTGAAGTGGATTTTCTGAAAACAAAGATTTATGTTCTTTTAATTTTTAAAGGATATACTAAATACCAGTTTTGATGTCTGTAACATGTTAGGTTTTTGTGACATATTGTAGGTAATCTCGTTGCTGTAAGAATACTGGAGCTGACGTTGCCATGGTTACTGCAGTTCATATCTTTATCCGATTCCTAGAGCAGGGGTAGTGTGGTGCCAATCTCCATAACGGTTGGTTTTAGGGCCTTAAAACATGGTTTTTGGGCCCCTAGGGCTTACCGAGTTTTGTTTTTTGCGTCGTGGGGCTCAAATTGAGCTTTGCCTCGCCCTTATACGACAAATTCGATATTTCGCCTATACTAGGCTAGTATTTTATATAACCCCCGTGCCCCCCACCCCCAAATTGTTTTGAAAATAAAATACAGCCCATGTCCGTCAGGGATAATGCGCAGAGGGAAAAAGATAAGTCATATACGTCTATGCAGTAAGTAAATTAGAAACCTTTCGAAACAAACTATTATCTCCTGGTGTGTTAAATAAATAGCAAACCAGTTAAATCTTAGAATTAGCTCATAAATAGTAAATTTTTGTGTGATATATATACGTGTGACAGTGTAAAGGGATGATAGGTAGTCATCTAAACGAAATAGCAATTCTTTGGCTGGGATGTGAATGTGATATATGTAACCAGTCAATGCGTTCTTAATGTTATCTAACATATAGAAGAGTTTAACGTACGTGAATTGTAAGAGTTATATCGACATTATGGTTAATGTAATCAATAAGTTATGGTTGGTATATTATAAAATGGAGGTTATACAGTGCCTTACGTAGGTTATAGTTGGATTATGTGAAGACATTTGAGTAATATGAAATGATACAGAAATGAGTTAGGAAGAAATGGAATATTCAAGGAAATAGAAGATGATTATGGAATAATCTGCGTCAAGTCAACGTGTATTATGAGAGTTGTTGAGATGAAAGAAGAAATATGATGAGTAAATATGAAACGGATGATATATGTATATGAAGAATGAGTGAATAAGAACAATAATGATAGTGATGGTTATTATTTCGTAGATAAAGAAGACAAGGGTTATACTGAGAGGATTGACGCAATTTGATGTTAATAATACACTGACTGACAGTGACAGTGCAACACCAAGGAGGAGTGGTTCGAAAGGGATGAAAGTTGGGGAAAAAAACAGAGAAGGCACGGATGAAAAATTGATGTTTATTTCAAACCGATATGCAGGTTACACAATGCGCACGGCATCGACTCAGTAGGATGTAGGACCACCGCGAGCGGCGATGCACGCAGAAACACGTCGAGGTACAGAGTCAATAAGAGTGCGGATGGTGTCCTGAGGGATGGTTCTCCATTCTCTGTCAACCATTTGCCACAGTTGGTCGTCCGTACGAGGCTGGGGCAGAGTTTGCAAACGGCGTCCAATGAGATCCCACACGTGTTCGATTGGTGAGAGATCCGGAGAGTACGCTGGCCACGGAAGCATCTGTACACCTCGTAGAGCCTGTTGGGAGATGCGAGCAGTGTGTGGGCGGGCATTATCCTGCTGAAACAGAGCATTGGGCAGCCCCTGAAGGTACGGGAGTGCCACCGGCCGCAGCACATGCTGCACGTAGCGGTGGGCATTTAACGTGCTTTGAATACGCACTAGAGGTGACGTGGAATCATACGCAATAGCGCCCCAAACCATGATGCCGCGTTGTCTAGCGGTAGGGCGCTCCACAGTTACTGCTGGATTTGACCTCTCTCCACGCCGACGCCACACTCGTCTGCGGTGACTATCACTGACAGAACAGAAGCGTGACTCATCGGAGAATACGACGTTCCGCCATTCCCTCATCCAAGTCGCTCTAGCCCGGCACCATGCCAGGCGTGCACGTCTATGCTGTGGAGTCAATGGTAGTCTTCTGAGCGGACGCCGGGAGTGCAGGCCTCCTTCAACCAATCGACGGGAAATTGTTCTGGTCGATATTGGAACAGCCAGGGTGTCTTGCACATGCTGAAGAATGGCGGTTGACGTGGCGTGCGGGGCTGCCACCGCTTGGCGGCGGATGCGCCGATCCTCGCGTGCTGACGTCACTCGGGCTGCGCCTGGACCCCTCGCACGTGCCACATGTCCCTGCGCCAACCATCTTCGCCACAGGCGCTGCACCGTGGACACATCCCTATGGGTATCGGCTGCGATTTGACGAAGCGACCAACCTGCCCTTCTCAGCCCGATCACCATACCCCTCGTAAAGTCGTCTGTCTGCTGGAAATGCCTCCGTTGACGGCGGCCTGGCATTCTTAGCTATACACGTGTCCTGTGGCACACGACATCACGTTCTACAATGACTGTCGGCTGAGAAATCACGGTACGAAGTGGGCCATTCGCCAACGCCGTGTCCCATTTATCGTTCGCTACGTGCGCAGCACAGCGGCGCATTTCACATCATGAGCATACCTCAGTGACGTCAGTCTACCCTGCAATTGGCATAAAGTTCTGACCACTCCTTCTTGGTGTTGCATTTGCTCTGTCAGTCAGTGTATATTTAACTCCATGGTGAGAAATAATTCTTAGGTATTCCATATCCAACGTTGAATATGAGTTATATATCTCACATATAGGGAGTAGGCACATATAAATCATCGAGATAAGCCCATATAAGGAAAGTTGAGTAGAATATTAACCAACATTAACCCAGATTTCAACCACAGACATATTCGCTTAATAAATAGAAATATATCATACTTAAAAAAAACCAAACCCCATGACACTACAGCCCTTGAAGGGCCTTGGCCTACCAAGCGACCGCTGCTCAGCCCAAAGGCCTGCAGATTACAAGGTGTCGTGTGGTCAGCACGACGAATCCTCTCGGCCGTTATTATTGGCTTCCTAGACCGGAGCCGCTATCTCACCGTCAGATAGCTCCTCAATACTAATGACGTAGGCTGAGTGGACCTCGAACCAGCCCTCAGGTCCAGGTAAAAATCCCTGACCTGACCGGGAATCGAACCCGGGGCCTCCGGGTTAGAGGCAGGCACGCTACCCCTACACCACGGGGCCGGCATATATCATACTTACCTATCACAATTATGCTACTGGTGAGGTTACTGACACATAATTGCAAAAGGTATTGGTTGTTAGAGTCTTCTTAAATGACATATTATACCCTACAGGGCCTAAATACCTAAAGCGAAAATGGATTACATTACTTACCTGCTTACCTGTCCACAAAATCAACTGCACCAGCCTAGCTGCAACCGGCAGATGGGCGTTTGGGTTCTTGTGACGAGAGTGCATTTGGACAGGGATACTACACTATTAATTTTAATTACGAAATGAGGAAGTTATTATTTAGCTATTTACAGCACTTGACAAAGCATAAATTTCTGAATTTCACAAAAAAAATTCTAATAATAGATCGCACTCGTAGTGCAAAGACGAATGCCACACAGGCTTACATTTATGATTTACAAAAATAAAATGAGACGATGGTGTGCTGCCTGACGGATGAATGAACCAAATGTGATGTCTTTTGGTGAACAACACCATTGGACCTACAAAATAAAACATGGTGCTAGGATTAGCGTCGCTTCGCAGAAAGATATTTACTACTAAGGTTCCCTCACATTCGGGAAACAGCAACACTAAACGCTATAAAAGTCAACTAAAATGAAACCAAACACCGAAGCTTCTTGCTCGCTGCCTTCACTTAAAAATCACAGGAATGTGAACTCATATCCTCTGGGTGAACTATATACTTGCTGGATAATCTAATAATCGCGACCGTATCCTCTAGTACACACAGATATCATGTATACAAATATACACCAGTATGGACCAGTAAACGGAAAAAAGACAAAACAAAGACAGATCGTAGTCACAAATAATTCTCGGCCTGAAAGAAAAAATACCTTACAACCCTCGGCTTTTAAAAATGGCCACGACTTCCTGGAGTGCAGTGTTGAGCCATTGACCTGGTTGTCTAGCCCGTAAAGTCTCCCTCATCGCACAAAAAATCGTCAACAAGGCTGACATTGGCCTAGTTTCTCTGCGTTCTGGACTCAACATCACAAGAGGGCTTTCATTTTCATCTTCTGTTGACAAACCTATTAGCCATAACATAACTTCTTATAAAAAGTAAGGAGCAAATTCTCGTTCTATATATCTGGCTCTAATAACTGACCACTTCGGGCCTAATTCATTTCATTCACAGTACTCTACTGTACTATTTCTCACAAAATCACGACACTCTGTACATATGGCGTGACCTCACACCCTTGAGACCCATGGTTCGAGTCCATGTTTTGGCAGTGTGAAACTAGTCAAATATTTTGATGACACTACATAAAACATGGTTTTAATTTCACCAGGATTCAATCAAATATATACATGCATATAAGTCATACTCAGGCAGCATGCAAACACCATGTTACACAGATCTATCCATCCTTCCAAATAAGAGAGAACGATAAACTAACCAAAATGATCCTTACTTACATCAAAATTTGATCCGAAGGCAAATACTAATGAATATTTTGATCTAATATTCAACTGAAAATGAAAACCTACAACCTGTTTTCCAGTCATTGACCGGGTCAGGGGATGTAATGAATGAAACATATATAGGCTGTTATTACAATGGGGTCGCCACTCCCAAGGTGATTTATTAATGAGTGATAAATGCTATGAAATGATAATGGAGAGTGTTGCTGGAATGAGAGATGACAGGGAAAACCGGAGTACCCGGAGAAAAACCTGTCCCGCCTCCGCTTTGTCCAGAACAAATCTCACATGGAGTCACCGGGATTTGAACCACGGTATCCAGCGGTGAGAGGCCGACGCGCTGCCGTCTGAGCCACGGAGGCTCTCTAATATTCAACTAAACAACCTTAAGTAACACCTGGCTCTCTTCTTCCCACCACATAATATAACTCACGTCGCTATTCGCTAAATATAAACATTTTGTACATTAAAACTTTAGTGATTTTAAAGCCATCTTAATAAATATCCTGATGGGCTATGACCAAGTCGTATTCTACTTGCTAAGAGGGCTCCACTACTGATATTTACTTAATTAATTACTAAAGTTCTGCGTAACTGTCGCTAATACTATCACATGCTTACAAGTATGGTTCACTAATCTGACATTCGGTGACCTCCTTATCCCTCCTTCAGGGTTAGGCTGTGCCTTCTTAGCCCATCATGGTGATGATGTGCTCCTGGGTCGATCCTCTTGGTCCCAGCAGCGTAGGTGACTCCATTCTGAAGTTATCCTCCCGAAGACCAGCTTGACGACTTCGTACGTTCGGTCTTGAACTCGTTATGACACTTATTGGAATGAGATGTTTAGTTAATAAACCGCACAACACCACCGTCTCTCCTACTGAATTTCATGGGTGTAAGATAAATGACTGGTATATCATGACGTTAACATTATTGTCCTGTCAATAGGCGAAATTACGTCTTAACGTGTGTATAGGCCTACTTTACTGAAACGCAAAAGTAGTAGCTTTATCCGCTGAACTATACTGTCACTTCAATTAGCTCAGCTTCACCACACTTGGATAATTTTAGTTAGCAGCTCTGATCCTATTGCCGAAGATCGTCTAATGCTACTTTGCCCTTGCCACTTCTGCGAAGAAGTCTATACATATGGCAGTGTTTCTAGTTGAATGCTCGCAAATTCGCGAGCGCGCCGTAAAAAATCTGAATGTAGTCACATGTTAAAATAGTTATTGAACGGACTTACAAATACAGACAGACGCGCAACACGCACTAGCAGCAATCTAATCGTCGAATGAACAACCTCCCTCCACATCTCTTAAAGGGAGCAAAAAGCGAAGCGACGCCAGGGAAACCCCTCCAAACACTCTTAAGTTTGGTATGCAGCCATTAACAGTTTCCCACGGTGGTCGGATTAATGCGAAGTTATTAATCCCGTTACTTATTAATGGTGTTAAGTATATCATTGGCTTCCTAAAATTCTGGAGATAATTTTCATCATTTTATTGTCCTGGAAAACCTTCAGGTAGCACTCGATTCCCGTGATGTTGTCAACCTATTTCCGCTTTAAATATTGTTAGGGTGGGATGGTGCTTCCCGAAACCAAATTCTTATCTATCTTTCCTTTTTCTTTTCCACTCGTGCATGGCCACACCCTGCCTAGTGAATCACCTCCAAGTTCCAGCCTTCTATACGGCATCACGCCCTTATATTTGGCGTCATGTTGCACAATATTTCATCTGCGTTATATATCGCTTATTAATGAATGAACAGAATGGTTCAATATCATACCTATTGTCATAAATAAAGATGAATGAGGTGTTGGCATGTTGATATGTTGTTGTGATACATTGATGCAGTTAACTTAATTCATATAATTTATGAGAGGGATGATATCCTCATGAGCTATTGGTAATGATGGTAGATGATCATTTTAAAGAGTGCATATGTAGTAAATGACTTAACGCTTATCTTTTCTCTGACGTATCCACATATAAAAAGGCTGAAGTGTTTAAAATCATCGATATTATTGAAAGTATTGATATCCTCAATATTGTTAATTAACTATGGAGATGTGAAGACATGAATACATGAAATTAAGACAAGGCAACGGATGATGCTCAATGATTTTCCAGATAAGTCTGTAAAATTTTATAACATTAACGAATGTAGGGATTGTAAACTAATTCAGTCACAAAGGAATTGAACAAGGGATGTGATTTTAATTTACAGGAACAGAATTCAAAGAATTATTTCAGATTCATTTTCTACTTTTCGATACATAATTGTAAAGAATTGATATTTGTTTTCAATGAAAGATCTTCGATAAATTACTTCAATCATTAACGAATTTTAAATGAAGAGTGATACTTATTTCCAATGATATTTCATTTTTCTCTTGTTTTCAAGATTCTCAATTATAAATAAATGATAGTATTAAAATTTATTGGCATTTTTATGTGATACTAGGTAAGTAGATAGTTATAGTCAATGGTCAATTCGCCCGGTGTAAAAAGACACAGAACAGAAAGACCACCACTGGAATATTCTTGGAACATTCTAATCATCCTTGCCCGCTGTCGGAGCCCATACAGCTTCAACACAGACATCCTTTGCAGGAGGCAAATTGTTGATGAAGCCCTTGTAATCAGATGTAATTACACTATCCTTCAGCAGATTCAACTAATTTTTCTTTTTCTGAATTAATATGGGCAGCTTAGCACTGTATTTTACTTTCAGAGAAATTTTTGCCCAATCAATTGTACATGGATTCACCAAAATCTCTTGGAAATAGTCCTTCACACCGTGCTTGAAGTGAATTGTTGAACAATTTTCTTGGAAACGAAACCAGTTTACGTGAAGCCATTTAAATTTCTCGTTCATAGAGTCTCCTTTTCGGTTCTTCATGACTTGTTTTGTCAGCTGTTCTAAGTCGTACAAGCTGTTGTAGCTTGGTTGAATGACAGTGCATCGCCGAGACTTCTTTCTGGCCATTTTGATTACAAGTTTATACTCATCAGGAGTATAAATAGTTTTGTGTCTTCGACATTTCTCTATTGCGGCATAAATTGAGTCAGCTTCAAGGGGGCTATGGCCACTCTCCATAAATTTCAAGCCTATGGTTTTCAAGTTAGGATGCATTTTGATATTCATTGCGTAGAGCAAAGCAGAAGCTACGTATTGGTTCCTGTTCTACCCGCTACATGCATCAGCAACCAGGACTAAATGCTCAACTTCCGGATGCAAGTGGTTAATGTACCTCAACAGGCAGCTGCCAATTTCTGAACTCTCTTTCCCACCATGGGTCTCATCGCACTAATAGCTGGTTCAATTCTTCAAGGCAGTATTATTGGAACTTTATACTTTCTTATATATATATATCAAAGATATGTGTAAAGAAGTGGAATCAGAGATAAGGCTTTTTTCAGATGATGTTATTCTGTACAGAGTAATAAATAAGTTACAAGATTGTGAGCGACTGCAGGGTGACCTCGATAGTGTTGTGAGATGGGCGGTGGGCAATGGTATGATGATAAACGGGGTTAAAAGTCAGGTTGTGAGTTTCACAAATAGGAAAAGTCCTCTCAGTTTTAATTACTGCATTGATGTGTTTAAAGTTCCTTTTGGGGATCATTGTAAGTACCTAGGTGTTAATATAAGAAAAGACCTTCATTGGGGTAATCACATAAATATGGTTGAAAATAAAGGGTACAGATCTCTGCACATGGTTATGAGTGTGTTTAGGGGTTGTACTGAGGATGTAAAGGAGAGGGTATATAAGTCTCTGGGAAGACCCCAACTAGAGTATGGTTTCAGTGTATGATACCCTCACGAGGATTACTTGATTCAAGAACTGAAAAAATCCAAAGGAAAGCAGTTCGATTTGTCCTGGGTGATTTCTGACAAAAGAGTAGCGTTACAAAAACGTTGCAAAGTTTGGGCTGGGAAGACTTGGGAGAAAGGAGATGAGCTGCTCGGTTAAGTGGTATGTTCCGAGCTATCAGTGGAGAGATTGCGTTGGAGGACATCAGCAGACGAATAGGTTTGAGTGGTGTCTTTAAAAGCAGGATAGATCACAATATGAAGATAAAGTTGGAATTCAAGAGGACGAATTGGGGCAAATATTCGTTTATAGGAAGGGGAGTTAGGGACTGGAATAACTTACCAAGGGAGATGTTCAATAATTTTCCAATTCTGGGAAAGCATTCTTTCTGATTATATAAGACATGTTTGCAAAATTAATAACTGGTTTGATAGAAGACAGTTTGGGTTTAGGAAAGGTTATTCCATTGAAGCTCAACCTGTAGGATTCCAGTAAGATATAGCAGATATCCTGGATTCTGGGGGTCAATTGGACTGTATCGTGATTGACCTGTCTAGGGTAGATCATGGAAGACTACTGGCAAAAATGAGTGCAATTGGACTAGACAAAAGAGTGACTGAATGGATGGCTCTGTTTCTAGAAAATAGAACTCAGAGAATTAGAGTAAGTGAAGCTTTATCTGTCCCTGTAATAATTAAGAGCGGAATTCCTCAAGGCAGTATTATTGGATCTTTACGTTTTCTTATATATATGATGTGTGAAGAAGTGGAATCAGAGATAAGGCTTTTTGCAGATGATGTTATTCTGTACAGAGTAATAAATAAGTTACAAGATTGTGAATAACTGCAAAATGATATCAATAGTGTTATGAGGTGGACAGTAGGCAATTGTATGATGATAAACGGGGATAAAAGTCAGGTTGTGAGTTTCACAAATAGGAAAAGTCCTCTCAGTTTTAATTACTGCGTTGAGGGGGTGAAAATTCCCTTTGGGGATCATTGTAAATACCTAGGTATTAATATACGGAAAGATCTTCATTGGGGTAATCACATAAATATGATTGTAAGTAAAGGGTACAGATCTCTGCACATAGTCATGAGTTGAGACGAGAATTATAGGCACTAAAAACAGTTAAAATAGGCAGGCACATAACCTATTAAATT
The DNA here is from genome assembly GCF_040414725.1 of Anabrus simplex. Taxonomy (NCBI): domain Eukaryota; kingdom Metazoa; phylum Arthropoda; class Insecta; order Orthoptera; family Tettigoniidae; genus Anabrus; species Anabrus simplex. The sequence goes on along the minus strand of NC_090275.1, from coordinate 126,328,855 downwards.
AGCCAAAATAGTCATGTAAATAGGCACTAACGTGTAAAATAGGCAACAAAATAGGCATGAAAAATACTTATGATTTAATAACTCAATTACTATAAAAGGAATTTACAACAAGCAACTTTTCAATGTTTTCCAGTAACAATCTTGTTCTTCTGTCGGGCAGACTGTTTTGTACTGAGAGAAAGATCTCTCAACATCACTGGAAGTGATTGGACAAAACTTCAATGAGGCCACTTCAACTGGTTTTAGTTCAACTGCTTCCTCTACCTCACCTCGTAGCACCCTGGCTACTTTTACCGTCGCTTTCCATCATGGACTCTTATGGAACATTTTGCTGACAGCGGTTACCTTCCCAGAGGTTCGGTCAAAACTTCCCCTGACTTTTTCCACAACACTAAACCACTCCACCAGGGGAAAGCCCCTCTTCTCCAACTCGGAGATTGCTCCCGGCAGCTTGTTGTTTGAAGATGCTCCAGTTTATGCAGGGGATATTAGCTCCCACCATTGCAGTACACAGGTCTATAGAAAATTGTTGTTGATCGCTGTTTACAGTGGACAGGTAGAAAAGCTGCGATGACGCAGCTTTCTGTACTCGTGTCAAATGCATCGCAGTATTTATACTATATGGTATCTTTTCACATTTGAACTGAAAACAATAAAATTTACTTAAATAACAATGTTCCTATATCTTAAAATTCTACAGGTGGACTAATTGGCAATAATGCTTAGTATAATCATGCATTTGTTTCATAAAAAAGAAAAAGACTGTTGGAGGTGATGTTTCTAGAAGTACAAAACTTGTAAAGTAGGAACAAGAGAATTCGTAATTTACATGGAAATATGTCCTGAAAAATGTTCAGTTATAATCTGGCAATAATAAAATTGACGTGAAACGATATCTGAGTTACGTAGAGGAGAGATCCTTCCTATATGCTTGGCAGGGACTCACCAAGCTGCCCCTAGCTGTATTCTTACTTATATAGAAGAATGCCTACTAGTTCAGCGGATGATAAAGAAATCGAAAGAATATACGAGGAGATAGAAGATTTATTACAATATGTAAAAGGTAACGAGAATCTAATTGTGATGAGAGACTGGAATGCAGTGGTAGGCCAAGGAAGAGAAGGTAGTACAGTAGGAGAATTTGGATTGGGACAAAGTAACGAAAGAGGAAGTCGGCTGGTTGAATTCTGCACTGATCATAATTTAGTCCTTGCCAATACCTGGTTCAAACACCACAAACGACGGCTTTATACGTGGACGAGACCTGGAGACACTGGAAGGTATCAAATAGACTTCATTATGATTAGGCAGAGATTCAGAAACCAGGTGTTGGATTGCAAAACTTTCCCAGGAGCAGACGTGGACTCTGACCACAACTTGTTGGTCATGAAATGCCATCTGAAGCTGAAGAAATTGAAGAAAGGAAAGAATGCAAAAAGATGGGATCTAGACAATTTGAAAGAAAAGAGTGTGAGGAATTGTTTCAAGGAACATGTTGCACAAGGACTAAATGAAAAGGCTGAAGGAAACACTATAGAGGAAGAGTGGAGAGTCATGAAAAATGAAGTCAGTAGGGCTGCTGAAGAAATGTTAGGAAGGAAGAAAAGATCAACTAAGAATCAGTGGATAACTCAGGAGATACTAGACCTGATTGATGAACGATGAAAATACAAGAATGCTAGAAATGAAGAGGGCAGAAAAGAATACAGGCGATTAAAGAATCAAGTGGATAAAAAGTGCAAGGTATCTAAGGAAGAATGGCTGAAGGAGAAGTGCAAGGATGTCGAAGGCTCTATGGTCCTGGGAAAGGTAGACGCTGCATACAGGAAAATCAAGGAAACCTTTGGAGAAAGGAAATATAGGTGTATGAATATTAAGAGCTCAGATGGAAAGCCACTTCTAGGGAAAGAAGACAAAGCAGAAAGATGGCAGGAGCATATCCAACAGTTGTATCAAGGTAAAGATGTAGATAATTTGGTCCTGGAACATGAAGAGGCTGTTGATGCTGATGAAATGGGAGACCCAATTTTGAGGTTCAGAGTTTGACAGAGCTGTGAGTGACCTCAATAGGAACAAGGCACCTGGAATTGATGACATTCCCTCTGAATTACTGACTGCCTTAGGAGAAACTAGCATGGCAAGGTTATTTCATTTAGTGTGCAAGATGTATGAGACAGGAGAAGTCCCATCCGATTTTCGGAAGAATGTTGTTATACCTATTCCCAAGAAAGCCGGTGCTGACAGGTGTGAAAACTACCGCACCATTAGTTTAGTATCTCATGCCTGCAAAATTTTAACACGTATTATTTACAGAAGAATGGAAAAACAAGTTGAAGCTGAGTTGGGAGAAGATCAATTTGGCTTCAGAAGAAATGTAGGAACACGTGAAGCCATCCTGACTTTACGTCTGATCTTAGAGGATCGAATCATGAAGGACAAGCCCACGTACATGGCATTCGTAGATCTAGAAAAGGCATTCGATAATGTTGATTGGACCAAGCTATTTATGATTCTAAAGATGATAGGGATCAGATACCGAGAACGAAGAATTATCTACAATCTGTATAAAAATCAGTCTGCAGTGATAAGAATCGAGGGCTTTGAAAAAGAAGCAGCAATCCAGAAAGGAGTGAGGCAAGGCTGCAGTTTGTCCCCTCTCCTTTCCAATGTTTACATAGAACAGGCAGTAAAAGAAATCAAAGAGAAATTTGGAAAGGGAATCAAAACCTTGAGATTTGCCGATGATATTGTTATTTTATCTGAGACTGCAGAAGATCTCGAGAAGTTGCTGAATGGTATGGATGAAGTCTTGGATAAGGAGTACAAGATGAAAATAAATAAGTCCAAAACAAAAATAATGGAGTGCAGTCGAACGAAGGCAGGTGATGTAGGAAATAATAGATTGGGAAATGAAGTCTTAAAGGAAGTAGATGAATATTGTTACTTGGGTAGTAAAATAACTAACGATGGCAGAAGTAAGGAGGACATAAAATGCAGACTAGCACAAGCAAGGAAGAGCTTTCTTAAGAAAAGAAATTTGCTCACTTCAAACATTGATATCGGAATAGGGATGTACTGAAACACTACCGATAGATGTCTCACGTGTAGTATCCGGTATGCGCTTGTCGATCGTCATTTGTTTGTATGTGTTTTTAATGGAAGTTACCTAGTTAAATGTTAAAGTTAAAGATGTAATATATCGTTGCGACAACAAAGACGACGAAAAAATTGTGATGGCTGACAATTGCTGTGTCCCAATGTCCCAAAATCAAGGTCGACCGTATTCATACCATCAATTTCCTAAGCAAGATGCTTTCCGTAAAAAGTGGTTGCATGCGATTCGTAGGCAGGACCTACGAAATAAAAATTTGACTCCTAATATCAAAGTCTGCTCGAAACATTTTACAGTTGAAGATTATGTCATTACTGAAACTGGTAAGTAAGCTAATTAGTACTAATTGAGAAATAATTTTATAATAAGGTAGTACATTCTTAAAAGTTAATATGACCTATTTCAATAATTTTAGGCGAAAGACGAAGACTTAAGGAGAACGCTGTACCTTCGATATTTTCATGGTGTGGCACCGGTACCTTGGAAATAACTCCGAGAGCAAGAAGATATAGAAGTAGGAAAACAGCCATAACACCGTGTGCGGTACGGTACACTGAATCACACAGTGACCTATAATTTGACACTGGAGCACCATCAATTTCAGACTTCCTGAACAGAAAATAACTCATTACTTCCAAATTTGAAATTTTTATACCGGTATTTGTCTTATGGTCCGAAACAAGATCCTGAAACTCGTGCGCTACACGGAAATGACGTTCAGTCGTACTGGATGTAGCCCCAGGTACTGCTGTCACACCAATGTCGTGCCTTATGTACGCCTATAACCGGCAAAGAAAAGAAAAAAATACCGTATTAGGAATGTTTTCAAAATGCTATTTGTACTTTAAAAATTCAATCTAAAAAAAACGCTAAAAGAAGGAGTTGCTGCATTTATTCCTTACTGGTACCTTTCAATCAACTCTTGCATTTTTCCGGATACTTTTTCGCCCCTTTTCTTTAATTCTGCTTCCAAATCCGCAATCGCCATTGCACCTATACCATTTCCCGTCTTGTAGAAAACATTAGCAGAATATGGTAACTCCATTTTAGTGCATTTAAAGCAAAAGTTTCGTTTCGATGATCGCAAATGTAGGAATACTCCATATAAGTCTCATGTAAAACAATCGAGCAGCGGAAAGCGCATACCGGGTATTATCATTACGCTGCCTAGCGGACAAGTTTTGCGTGATACATCCCTATTAGAAAGATGTTTTTGAAGACTTTCGTGTGGAGCGTGGCATTGTACGGAAGTGAAACATGGACGATAACTAGCTCAGAAAAAAAGAGAATAGAAGCTTTTGAAATGTGGTGTTACAGAAGAATGCTGAAGGTGAGATGGATAGATCGAATCACGAATGAAGAGATACTGAATCGAATTGGTGAGAGGAGATCGATTTGGCTAAATTTGACGAGAAGAAGAGATAGAATGATAGGACACATCTTAAGACACCCAGGACTTGTTCAGTTGGTTTTTGAAGGAAGTGTAGGTGGCAAGAACGGTAGGGGTAGACCAAGGTATGCATATGACAAGCAGATTAGAGCAGATATAGGATGCAATAGTTACGTAGAAATGAAAAGGTTAGCACTGGATAGGGTGGCATGACGCGCTGCATCAAACCAGCCTGTGGACCGATGACTAAGTAAATAGAAGAATTAAAACGGAGGCACTATAAATCTCAGATTCGTGAACATTTTATATGTTGCTATTTGCCGGCTTTGGTCAGCCGGGTCAGCTGCCATGAAGACTATTTTCTGTTGCCTACAATAAATTCTGCATCATGTGTGTCCACAAGGCTGCCACCCTCGTTGAACATTAGAAAACCGCGTGATTTGAAATTGTCGTGGCATACGCCCATAACCTTACTTTTTGTCACAATTTAGCAAGACTCTAGATGGGATGCTAGAACTAACGCACCCCAGACTCTCTTTGCTTGCTCCTCCCCAGCACAGCGGTTACTAACCGGAGCTCACCAATCCAGACTAACGGTCTTTTCACTGGCCTGGTCTTGTAAAGATAGTCTTTGCAGCCTTGTAAAACACACTGTGACATTGTCCAAGCGATCTTCATCCTATGTTTCACGAAGGCTTAGCGGAAGCGTAATAGAGTTCACTAGAGCCTGCACATAGCGCTGGTGAAAGTTATTCACGATTTAAAAAAGTTAAATTTCAGTTGTAATCCGCTTCTGTGTTGTAGTAGTTAGCGTGATTAGCCGCCACCCACGGAGGCCCGGGTTCGATTCCCGGCTCTGCCACAAAATTTGAAAAGTGGCACGTGAATTTGAACGGGGTCCACTCGGCCCTGGGAAGTCAACTGAGTAGAGGTGGGTTCGATTCCCATCTCAGCCATCCTGGAAGTGGTTCTCCGTGGTTTGCTCCTTCAGAGAAATGCTGGGATATTACCTACGATATCATAAGGTCGCGTCCATTCCCTTCCCTCTTCTTTGCCTGCCCCTTCGAATCTTCCCTTGCTTTCACAAGGCCCCTGTTCAGCACAGAAGGTGAGGCTGTCTGGGCGAGGTACTAGTCCTCCTTCCCAGTTTTATTCCCCACCCAAAGTCTCATGCTCCGGGACACTGCCCTTGAGACAGTAGAGGTGGATTCCTTCGCTGAGTTCGAGGGAAAAACCAACCCTGGAGGGTAAACAGATTAAGAAAGAAAGAAAGGAAGAAAGAAAGAAAGAAAGAAAGAAAGAAAGAAAGAAAATATTTCAGTTGTAAATCTCTATTTTCACAGGAAATAAATCAGAGTTCAAAATACCGAATTTTAATTTTTATCCACAAGAGACCACCGGCGTTCTAACTCCTCGTTCAGTAATTAAATGTTTATTTATTTATTTATTTGTTTTGCTATTTGCTTTACGTCGCACCGACACAGATCGATCTTATGGCGACGATGGGACAGGGAAGGGCTGGGAGTGGGAAGGAGGCGGCCGTGGCCTTAATTAAGGTACAGCCCCAGCATTTGCCTGGTGTGAAAATGGGAAACCACCGAAAACTATCTTCAGGGCTGCCGACAGTGGGATTCGAACGTACTATTACCCGAATACTGGATACTGGCCGCACTTAAGCTATTTAAATTTTAGCAATATATATAATTGAATGTTTTCGACTAATACAGCATTGGAACAAAACAACTTTCCACACGTAATTTAATAGTCCTATAAATGCTACAAAGAAATGCGATCGTAGTTCAGTCACAACAAATGATAAAAGGAACAAACGAACTTACCTCCTTACAACAAGCTTGGCAGAAGACTACCCTTCCATCCGTAGTGAAACTCGGATCCCTTGTGATCCACCGCTTCAGCCAGTAGGACTTCCACGATTTTTCTTTGCAATTACAATTTGTTTGCGTCACGCCGACACAGATAGGTATTATGGGGACGATGGGATGGGAAAGGCCTAGAAGTGGGAACGAAGCGACCGTGGCCTTAATTGAGGTACAGCCCCAGCATTTGCCTGGTGTGAAAATGGGAAACCACGGTAAACGATCTTCAGGGCTGCCAACAGTGAGGCTCGAACCCACTATCTCCCGGATGCAAGCTCACAGCTGCGCGGCCCTAAGCGTACAGCCAACTCGGCCAGTAATGTTTCTTTGGGCACTGTCACTGACACACTTCTTCTTCACAACAAATCACAACACGTTCTGAAGGTAAAGAGTACACGTACAACAGTTCACATCGAGAAGGAGGTATAAGGGATATGAGTTGTGCAACGTAGTTCGACGTTGTCAAATTGTTCCTTGTTTCTCCTGACGAAAATTTCCCAAGAACTATTTCTGGTGACTTCCGAAAATTCCCATTTTTGTTCGTGGGGTAAACAGATCTTGAGAAATGAGAAGATAACTCTGTCGAGTACATCAGTTACTGAAAGCTTCTTTAAAAATAGATTAAAAAGGCGTAAAATAGGCAAATATACTCAAAATAGGCACAAACCCTTGAAATAGGCATTTATAGGCACAATATAAAAAACCACCGAAATATAGCTTAAAGGACCCCAAAACGGATTTATATCTCAAAAGCCTACGTTTCTGAACACAGAATAAAATAGTCAAATAGGCAAATACCCGTCTCTACTTATGAGGGTATTTAGAGGTTGTAGTAAGGATGTAAAGGAGAGAGCATATTTGTCTCTGGTGAGACCCCAACTAGAGTATGGTTCCAGTGTATGGGACCCTCACCAGGATTAATTGATTCAGGAACTGGAAAAAATCCAAAGAAAGGCAGCTCAATTTGTTTTGGGCGATTTCCGACAAACGTAGCGTTACAAAAATGTTGCAAAGTTTGGGCTGGAAAGATTTGGGAGAAAGGAGACGAGCTGCTCGACTACGTGGGATGTTCCGAGCTGTCAGTGGAGAGATTGCGTGGGAGGACATCAGTAGAGGAATAAGTTTGATTGGTGTCTTTAAAAGTAGGAAATATCACAATATGAAGATAAAGTTGGAATTCAAGAGGACAAATTGGGGCAAATATTCGTTTATAGGAAGGGGAGTTAGGGATTGGAATAACTTACCAAGGGAGATGTTCAATAAATTTCCAATATTTTTGCAATCATTTAAAAAAAGTCTAGGAAAACAACAGATAGGGAATCTGCCACCTGGGCGACTGCCCTAAATGCAGATCAGTAGTGATTGATAGTGTCTGATTCAGGATTAACACATACAGTTATTATGCGAGCCAGAACAATTACAATACTCTGACAAACTGCTGTACAGGACCGCCAAAACAACAAGTACCAAGGCCAACAATGAATCAAGAACGTGATCTACGCCCAATCATGTTTCGTGAGTAAATGCACACGAGTAGTATAATTGGACAGTTCGGCGGCCACCACCTCCTCCGGGCTCCCAGGGCTCCCTCCACCACCCGCGGGAAATTTGAATGTTGGCGGGAAATTTAAATTTTGGCGGGAAATTTCAATTTTGGCGGGAGATTTGAATTTGTAAATAAAGCCACGTGCTTTTTGACAGCTGTCATCGACAACAACGCATCGCTAACCTCACTGCTGCCATCTTGACGGGCCTAAACCTCAGTGGTACCAACTTAACCTAACTAGCGCGAGGTAAACAAAGCCACGTGTTTTTTGACAGCCACGTGCTTTTTGACAGACAACAACGCATCGCTAACCTCAGTACTGCCATCTTGACGGGCCTAAACCTCAGTAGTGCCAACTTAACCTAACTAGCGCGTAGTAAACAAAGCCACGTGCTTTTTTGACAGCTGTCATCCACCATCCTTAAACTACAGGGCACTGTGCTGCCCTCTATATCGCAGTAGCTGCAAATTCGTCACCTGTCATCGGAAGTGCTGCCATCTTGGCGGACCTAAACCTTAGTGCTACCAACTTAACCTCACTACCGCGAGATAAACAAATCCACGTGCAGCTGACATCCACCATCTTTAATCTATAGAGCACAGTGCTGCCCTCTTTAGCTACTTACCTTTGAAATGTGGTGGCGGTAAATTCCACGTGCTTTACAAACCTATATGCTTTTCTGACAGCTGTCATCCGCCATCTTTAATCCAGAGAGAACAGTGCTGCAATGTTTAGTTGAAATGCGGTGGCGGCAAATTCCACGTGCTTTACAAACCTATATGCTTTTTGACAGCAGCCATCTTTAATCACCGTGCTGCCCTCTTTAGCTACTTACCTTTGAAAAGTGGTGGCGGTAAATTCCACGTGCTTTACAAACCTATATGCTTTTCTGACAGCTGTCATCCGCCATCTTTAATCCAGAGAGAACAGTGCTGCAATCTTTAGTTGAAATGTGGTGGCGGCAAATTCCACGTGCTCTTGTTTGGAAACAAAGCCATGTGCTTTTTTTGACAGCTGTCATCCACCATCTTTAATCAACAGAGCACCGTGCTGCCCTCTTTAGCTACTTACCTTTGAAATGTGGTGGTGGTAAATTGTACGCGCTCTTGTTTGGAAACAAACCGGCAATTTCGTTAGCTGTCGTCCGCCATATTTAATGAACAGAGCACCGTGCTGCCCTCATGCGGGGCAATTTCGTTAGCTGTCATCCGCTCGCATACCCGCAGTGATGCATGTTTAGACTTGAACACACACATACTACTGTTCAAAACTTATTACAACTTGAACTGCATACTAGTGTTCGATGTTGTCGAACACTGCATTGTATAACTACAATCGAGCACTGTTTAGAAAGAAAAACAAAATATCTTCTCAACATACTTACTAACTGCTCTTCTTCCTCTATCAAGCTACATCTCTATCGAACGTGCATTGCAAAAGCAAGAGTATTGCAACTTTAGACTTGAACACATACTACCGTTTATAGTTCGATGTTGTTGAACACTGCATTGCAATCAAACACTGTTTAGAAAAAGAAAAAAATTATCTTCTCAACATGAGCTAGACAAAAACATACTTACGAATCTGCTCAACACCTTCTTTCTTGCTTTTCTTCTTTGAGTAATAAACAAAAACTCTATCTTGCAAATAAGGAGCGGGAGGAAGGTAATACCTAACCTAAAATAAAAGAATACGCCAATTCTACATTATTTATTTACATCTTGTATGTACAAGTTTTATCTCGAATCATTTTACCCTAGTGATGTTTGCGTACTTCTCGACGCAATTCTTGAATGTACAAGTTTAAACTTGCCGTACTACGCTCTCAGCGTACCTCTCCCTACAATATGTACAGTGAATTGTGATGTAAGACAGCTTAACGTAAGTATACATCTCTAGCATAATGTTTACACACACATCTGCTTTATGTAAAGTAGTACCTATCAATACTACTACGACCCCAGGCTAGAGTGTTGGTAGAATTTGGAATGACAAACTGTTTGCAATCATCGCTATTAAGGGCTACCTTACTAATTAAATGAGTGTACAACTGGTGCTTCTTGCTTCTAATGACAGACATTTGCTTATGCAAAACAGGTGGATTACTTTTAATGCAATTGTTATAGTTTTCAAAACTTAGCTGATTCTGAACGACATTCTTTTTAACCCCCTTCAATCTCTTTATTTGTAATTCATTTAAGAGTTTTATGCAATATGACTTGGATTTAGTACCTACAAATCAATCGATAATATTCCCAGCACATTCATCTTTCATTTTACCTAGAACCTTTTTGTTCACTAGCGGTAGATGATATTGATTATTTGCAGGATAGTTACTTGTATCAAACCTACCCAAGTCTGGCTTTATATCATTGTAATAGTCATCAGTTTTGATTTGATAAATAAACGAATCGGTATCTGTGTAGAGCAATTGCGCATTATGAGCGTACTTCTTCATCATATAATCGTAATGGAATTCATACATGAGTGTTTTAGTCAATTCACGTACTGCCAAGCCGACGTAGGTAGGTTTGTCATACTTAACCTTAACACGATTCATCTGTATAATAACTAAATTCTCATGTATGATGGTGCAGCTGTGGAAATTTGGTTTACTTATTAAATAGTTAGCACCATACCTTTTCTTAATATTTTCCCGGTTTGTAATCAATTTTACATCAACGCGTTTGTCAACATTTTCCATAGTCTTACCAAACACGCTGTTATTCATAATCTTGTAGAAATCTTTTTCAAACTCGTTAACCGCATTCGTTCTTAAATTATTGTTCAGATCGATATATGGCTTTAGCCATGCTGACTGATTAAATTCTAGTACGCGAAGAATTTTGGATAACTTCAAACCATGCTGCAAACACTGTTTTAAATTTCGGTAATGAATGATATACTTAGATTTATCACACAAATTAGCAATTAGCATTTTCGTCGTTGATGCGATGTACGGGGAGTTCATATTTTCAGGGCAGAACGGTAGGTCATTATGAGAAGTGTGTAACTCTTTAGGATACTGTAAGTCAACTTCGAGGAAATAGCCTTTATCAGCTTCATCACCTAGGGCGTGCAGCTGTAAAGCATCAATTTCGCACTGCGTTAGCCAGCGGAAACCACTCACTGGTAGATGCTGACTCATCGCCCACCCATACTGATTATTAGCATCGAGATAAACGATATACTGAGATTCCTGACTAGAATCGAAACTCGGCATGTACTTATTATTTGCCTTGGAATACCGCCCGCTGCACAGACTTAGACCGCCTCGAATAGATTATTTTATAAAGTGCACCATATCAATATCAGTTATCAGTTCCAAATTCACCTGCGTGTATTTTAACATCGCGTCCCAACTTAACCCAGGCGCAGTAAAATACTGACATGGATCAAGGCTGTAGGTTTTCTTGCAAACACAGCGAAAATTTTCAAAAACATCAGCTAACAAAAGTACATCCGTCTTTAAATAAAAATCGGAGTATTCACCAAGCGTTTGAATGTGGAACTGCTCCCAGATATGTTGTGCATGTAAATAGTCATCATCACTAATATCTGCTGAATTCAGCGAGCTGTAAAAGGATTGTTTCGATGGTAAGGCACGTTCTTCGAGGCGTTCTAAGCAGTCGAGATATTCATAACAAAAACACCCTTACGCCGAAGTAAATTAAACTGCGCTTCTTCGGGAAAAACACGTCTAATTTCCGTAAATTGTTCTGACTGTAAATGACTAGAAAGTTTATCGAGGCTACTCGCCATAAAGCGAAACGAGTCAAGGAATCTCAGTTTTATAGAATGCTCAGCATCTACTTTTACAGACTTTGCAAACGCAATGTACCGCTCTTTATTCTGAGGGATTATATCTACTTTTTCATCTGAAGCTCCAAATTGTGTAATGGTGAAGTGAGAGTCGTAACCAGATAAGTTATGAAAAATTACAGGGATAAATTTAGGAACTCTATACTTAAGATTACAGCTATAATGAGAGGCACATCTGTAGAAACCAGTTAAATGATCATGATCAAAATCTTTAGGGTCATTTTCGGAAAATTCCCCATCAAAAATGCTACACTTTGTAGCACGTTCATGATCATTTAACTGAATTTCGGTGAGTGGCTTCATAGGAATATTACTATTTAGAATACGACCAAGACGAACTGCATCACTTTCAAGTCTTTCTAAAAATACTTTAGCAGCATCATGTCCTCGATACAGCTCTAACTTGTTAAGCGTACTATCATAACTACACTTGATGTAATACACGAAGCTATACGGGACATGCATGTGCGTAGTATTAGTGAAAGAGTTGTCAGGATTAGGTGAGCATATGTTGCATGGCGTGAGGATGGCTTCAAAGTCTGCATAAATCACGAACGGTACCCACATCTGCTTGTTAAAATTTGTAAATTTTAAAACATTATTGCCCGTAGTAGGTATCTCTGTACGTACATGATTGCAGTCATTCTTGGAATGCTTCGTTAACTGATCTTCAGTTCTAAAATACTGCAAGCATCCATCACAAAGCCACTTTTTACCATCATGTTTTGACAACTGACTACCAACATGTCTACTCAGATTTTTAATCCAGCAAAAGTGGCTATTTTCACTGTTTTCAATATAGAGTAAGTTAACATGAGTACCTACTCTTCTTATGACATGTATAATACAGAGGACCTACTACAGACTTTTTCTCTACACCATACACATTAATGCTAATGTTATTTAGTTCCTCAAAGCGCTTAGTATCCTTTATCTGCGCAGGAAATTGTATACTATCGAAATTTAGTTGCGTTGAATAGTGTGGATACGATGATGTTTCTCTTAGCTACGTCTGATTTAGCAGGATTTAAAGCCGACATCACCGCCCATGCAAAACATGCTTCGTCATTGTTTTGGATGTTTACAACAGCTTCTCTTCGCTGAATCCATGTCGGCAGCTCGATGTACGATGAACCTCGCATGGGATTGTACTTATTGATGTTAACTTCTAGATACATTATTTCAACTAAAGCCCACCCTGATTCCTTTTCCTGAAATTCCTCACTCTTATTTGAAATAATGTTAGAGACATCCCTAAGTACATCACCAAAATTAGTCGACTCACTTATGACAAAATTCTTCGTATTAAATGATTTAATGTCCGTTATTTCGGATTCATCCGTGCTTTTAATGTACAAGGCGAAAAGTTCAAAATTAACTTTAAATAAATTATGATTGGACAAAGATTTAGCAAGAAGCTGTTGTACATCCGGTTGAACACAATTTAAAAAGTTTGAAGTGCTCTGAAACTTTTGACTGGTGTCAATTCTGTAACTAGCAATCCTACTTTTAAATGCTGTATTAATGTCCTCGATGTTTGCGTTACTACCACTTCTACACGCATTATTTTTTGTGCATTACTCCGTATGAGTCCCTCAAAATGCAAAGATGGTACATCAGTGTTACAGTGCTCGCAGTGAATAGTTTGAAGTTCATTTTTCCTAGGTTTTTACTACTAGTACTTTCTACAGCTACATCAGTAGCTGCACGCTTTTTCCCTACTACTACCTGAGGACAAGTAGATATTTGATGTACCTCTACTAAGTGAGCCTCGTATCGCTCTACGTTAGCGAAATACACACTACAAACTTTACATAAAGCAGATGTTATGCTAGGGTGTTTTGATTTCATATGGCGCATGAAGTTATCTCGCCTTGTAAACGTTACATTACATTCCTCGCAGCAGGGGAACATCTGAAAAGAGAACAACCAATAGAGATTAGGCGAAAGTTACGATGTTCGGAAGAAACCAAGTTTCAACGTATAGAGGTCGGACATGGCTGTGAGTTTGAAATTATAAGATTAACCTCTTCTATAGCATGAGGATTGAAGAGAACGACTATTTATGAATAGACTAAAGTTACTATGTTTTAGAAGAAACCAAGTTTCAGCCTGTTGAGGTCAGACATAGCTATGTGTGTTTGAAATTATAAAATTAACCTCGTCTATAGCATGAGGATTGTAGAGAACGACTATTTATCAATAGACTAAAGTTACGATGTTCGGAAGAAACCAAGTTTCAATGTATAGAGGTCGGACATTGCTGTGAGTTTGAAATTATAAGACTAACCTCGTCTATAGCATGACGATTGAAGAGAACAACTATTTATGATTAGCTTAAAGTTAAGATGTTCGGAAGAAACCAAGTTTCAACGTATAGAGGTCGGACATTGCTGTGAGTTTGAAATTATAAGATTAACCTCTTCTATGACATGCAGATTAAAGAAAATAACTATTTATCAATAGACTAAAGTTACGATGTTTTAGAAGAAACTAAGTTTCAATGTATAGAGGTCGGACATTGCTGTGAGTTTGAAATTATAAGATTAACCTCGTCTATAGCATGAGGATTGAAAAGAACGACTATTTATCAATAGTTTAAAGTTACGATGTTTTAGAAGAAACCAAGTTTCAGCCTGTTGAGGTCAGACATAGCTATGTGTGTGTTTGAAATTATAAAATTAACCTCGTCTATAGCATGAGGATTGAAGAGAACGACTATTTATCAATAGACTAAAGTTACGATGTTTTAGAAGAAACCAAGTTTCAGCCTGTTGAGGTCAGACATAGCTATGTGTGTGTTTGAAATTACAAAATTAACCTCGTCTATAGCATGAGGATTGAAGAGAACGACTATTTACCAATAGACTAAAGTTACGATGTTTTAGAAGAAACCAAGTTTCAGCCTGTTGAGGACAGACATAGCTATGTGTGTTTGAAATTACAAAATTAACCTCGTCTATAGCATGAGGATTGAAGAGAACGACTATTTATCAATAGACTAAAGTTACGATGTTTTAGAAGAAACGAAGTTTCAGCCTGTTGAGGTCAGACATAGCTATGTGTGTGTTTGAAATTATAAAATTAACCTCGTCTATAGCATGAGGATTGAAGAGAACGACTAAAGTTACGATGTTTTAGAAGAAACCAAGTTTCAGCTTGTTGAGGTCAGACATAGCTATGTGTGTGTTTGAAATTATAAAATTAACCTCGTCTATAGCATGAGGATTGAAGAGAACGACTATTTATCAATAGACTAAAGTTACGATGTTTTAGAAGAAACCAAGTTTCAGCCTGTTGAGGTCAGACATACCTTAAAATCTTCGCGCTGCAAACTGTTACTCGGATGAATAAAATGCGTGCGTTCAAGCCTGAAACTCGAATGATAATATTCTTGTCGCACCTAAAAAGGAAGAAACATATATGAATGTAGTGTAGGGTACATCAGCTAGCCTAGCTATCTTTACAACTCAAAGTTCGAAAACATACTTTAAAAATGCACGTGTTGCAGAATGTTACTCGGATGAATAAAATGCGTACTTTCAAGCCTGTAACTCGAATGATAATATTCTGGTCGTACCTAAAAGAAAAGAACAAACATATATGAATGTAGTGTAGGGTACATCAGCTAACCTAGCTATCTTTACAACTCAAAGTTCGAAAACACCTTAAAAATGCACGTGCTGCAGACTGTTACTCGGATGAATAAAATGCGTACTTTCAAGCCTGTAACTCGAACGGTACCTAAAAAGAAAAGAACAAACATATATGAATGTAGATGTCTATTACCTAGCGTATAAGTTGCTTTGCAAACAGTAACTAACAGTTCTAGCTTACCTTAAGATAAAGGCTGAAGAATAATATTCACAGCAGGCAGTACTTAGACGGGAGATGTGTACGTAATAAACGCATACAGAGAACTGTGAGCGCTTCACGCAGACTGCAGCGAGTAAATATACTGCTTGTTACCAAGCGGATGTGGAAGTCGCTGACAACTGCAGTACAGTTGGAACTAAATGTTTATGCAACAAGAGCTCTCCTGAGGGTCTTACGCTGAGTTCTGCAGGCTGACGTATTTAAGCCGGAATCGAACCTGCTGTTGATGCCGAGGTGTCAGAATTTAAGAGTACTGCAGCGGATTGAGCCTTGGAAAGTTAGCGCGCGATCCTCGACCTCCGGACTTAAACGGGAGGGTACTAAGCTACATCCGCGGTATTCCTTACCTGTAGGCACTTAAAGGTATTGAGCTAAAACCACATTTAGCTAGATCATGTAATTACACGTTATGACGATCGCGCAGGCCCCTCGCCTAGCATTTGCTATTTTTTACGGCTTCAAACAGTAGGAGTTCGAACCCGCTATCTTCCGAAGTAGCGAGAATGATTGCGGGTACAAGAGTGTTGAGGGTGATTCATTTGTCGGATGGAGGTGATAAGCCTTGTGCAGGCTTCTTCGGTAGGAGTAGGTTATGTGCCGGTACCGGGATATCTAGTTATAAAACCCGCTATAACAAATTTATCGCGTATTCTGCGATTTAAAATCCTAGTCAGGAAGGGTAACCGGTCGTGAAACTATGGTGTATTATCTAAGAGGCGGGGTGTGCAAAAAAGCCAGCATTAAGTAAGGGCTGTTGATGGGGGTGCGTTAAACCTTGTGCAGGCTTCCCCGAAACTGATTGTGAGTACAAGATGTTGAGGGTGATTCATCTGTCGGATGGAGGCGTTAAGCTGTTTGCAGGCTTCTTCGGTAGGAGTAGGCTATGTGCCGGTACCGGGATATCTAGTTATAAAACCCGCTATAACAAATTTATCGCGTATACTGCGTTTTAAAATCCTAGTCAGGAAGGGTAACCGGTCGTAAAACTATGGTGTATGATCTAAGAGGCGGGGTGTGTTAACACCTGATCACAACAACTACGATTCTTTCTGAAACCCTCTTGCTCAACTGGGATGATTCTTTCTATTGCTTCCTGGATACGGTTTTAAGTATCATTCTTTCAAGCATCTTGTAGATTACGCTAAGGAGTGAAATTGGTCGATAATGTGAAGCATCAGTTCCTTCCTTTCCTGGTTTCAAGACTGCAATTACTTTGGCTTGTTTTAACAACTTAGGTAATTTACCAGTTCGTAGAATTTCATTGAAGAAGTTGACTAGCCATTGTTTTGTACCAGGGCCTATGGCCTTCAGAAACTCAGGATAGATTTCATCCTGACCAGCAGCTTTATTTATCTTGTACAGAGCCTCGTCCAATTCTTCAGTACTGAAGTCATAGGAATACTCCGGATGGGATGCCAACTGTGATCTTCTCGTTCTTAGTTGCTTCTTAACACTCCTTGCGTGTACCCCTTGTCCATCTTCGCTCTAGAGATTTGTGTCAGTCTGGAGGCAATGGTGTTTCGGTTCATTGGTAAACTTCTGCGTTTCATTCTAGGGCCACTACCGACTATTCTTATGAGGTTCCAGGCTTTACGACTAGAGTGTGTGAAGTCCATCTCTGCTGTAGTTCTGTGCCACTTCTCTCTCCTAGATTTATTTAGAGCCCTTAGCAACTCATCAGCTGTTGTTTTATTAGGAGAGTTCTGATTTCGGTGTAGAGCTGATTACATTCTTTTGACCATCCTGGTATATACTGCCCCCGACGTAGTCAGTCAGCGAACACGAGACACCCCAGGGGTGCTCAGTTCGATGGCTGTAGGCTTATAAAAATAAATGAATGTGGCAGGATTAACATAGGGTTCATCGAATAAGCATGTTCAAGGTATAAAACAAATATGACACTTTTATTGAATTAAATGAAATATTAGCCATCCTGAAGTCTGTGATTATGACTATGATCACTACTTTATGTAATTTAATATGGCTCTTGATGTAACAAACTTAAATGCAAACAAATGGGATGGTACACGGCAGTTGTTTTCCCTAATATTCTAACAGAGTATTTTACATGGTTAATTTTCTTTATCGTCTTTAAAGTCATTAAATTATTAATTTAAAGTTGAATCAAAAATTGTTATTCAGGAAAATGAGGTCTGGGCCAAGCCTTCATCGACAATCTGGAAAAAATGCAGTAATTGTAAGAACGAGTATAATAAGGAAATATCCAAGATTCAATAAGTTAACGGTTATAGCAAAATAAAATTTACATTCGTTATATTAACAATTTTGTAGTTATAAAATGAAAAGTTGAATTTGCCTTTGTTTTCTCTAAGTTAATCCGAGACGTCGGATATATCTGTTCACGTCGTCTCACATCTCTTTTCGTGAGAATTAATACTGATCAATAATTGATCAAAATAAAACGCCTTCTGAGCTTACGAACATTCATAAATGGAAAGAATATCATCCATGTGGAAATCCCATCCACTATCCATCGATAATATCAAAGTGTCACACATTATCAAAACAAAACACATAGAAAATAATTCTCTAACTACTAGCAAATTACTACATCTACAGCTAACTACGGAAATTATCAAGAAGACTGTGATTACCAAGAAGAAAATATCTACAATATTTACATGTCGACGAGTGTCGATCAACTATATCACTCTCCTGTTAACAGATTTATTACGTTCCAACAAGATCGAGTTACTTCATGAGAGCGAAATATTGCATTAACGAATGAACTTGCCTAGTCACGAATCAAATATTATTGAGATATATCATCGAAGATCTGTTCTTCAGACCTAAGGCCTTCGCGAACATTCACCTGTACCTTCAACTTGAAATTATTAAATTACTTGAGCAAAATTGGGATATTCTCACGAATTAAGAAGTGCATCGATTAACATGGACTTTCATTTTTTTCATCTGAAGACACTAATATTAGACTACACTGCATACGTCTCGAATAATCCATATTCACATTACAACCTAATCAACATCAGGCTTAATAATATTACGACATTAACATGTGAAAAACTCAGTTTCACGAAGATTCATATCATGCACAATTATTCCATATACTTTACATGTACAGTGTACCACAATGACGACTCTAACTTGTCGCATCCTAATATCAAATATGTGTAGCCACGAAATATAAGAACCTACCATCGTCCTACAAATACATAATGTCCACTTAAATGCGTCTCGATGATTAATTAACCCAACTAATTATCACATGCCATAATGCACATATTCTCATTAAATTCATACATAGAATTCAGACTTAATATCCCGATGACACGTTATCTCAAACACGAGGTACAAGTAGAAGTTCCGTTTGAAGGAAAATATTGAAAATATTAAATCCATCGGACATAAATCAACTCATATTCGTAACGAAATTCACTCAATAAGCAAAGATGGTTTCGATAACACATGGATAACTCTATCAGAACCCTCGCTGTCAAATTCAAAGCCACATGGTCATTAAGCAATCGTATGTGCTAATTTTACGACATATCCGAGCGAAAGATACAACCATAAAAATGTGTCAAAATAAATTACTAAGAAGAAAGAAAGAATAGAACAAAACTACATAGAACAGATATAAATGAGACGTAATCGACTTAACTTAAGGAGATATCTTCACGTCTGGAAGTCTGGATTCTCAATCAGCCATGCTAGGATGAAAGAATCTGCATCCCGACGCCGCCGACGGTGGTCGATGGTTTAGGACTTCATGGTGAAGCACAGGTAATCCATATTACGAAGTTCCGTCCTCTTCTGGAAACGATCACGTTCAGGTCCTCCACTTTCACTCGTGAGAAAGCTGAAACTTACACAAAGTGTTTTAGAATAAACTCCAAACACACACGTAACTGTATTTTGGAAATGACACGTACTTAAGGGATTAATATCTGCACATTCGACGTCTGATCACAGCACTGTTCCACGTTGTAGACAATTATCAGAAGTGTAGAGCACAGGAGTGAAGCCACTATTCCTGACGACAGTATTCACGATGTTCTACGTTGAAAATCTTGCTGGCAAGGGCTCTGAGTGACTGAAGATGATAGTTCGGGAACACGTCAGTATGTGAGAGTGAGTACTCTTATCACATGACTTAAATGTCGTGTCTGGTACACACGCACGGAAGTAAAGTCAATTTAGATACTAAATTCTTCTACCGTATGAATACATAATTTCATCACCATTTTGGCCAAAAGGTTGTGTAAATTAGTTCAAAACTTTTAGTTTTTAATTTATATCATCTAAATGTGCTATTATTTATCCAGTTTATTTTAATTTAATCCTTGAGCATTCCGTAATTATGCATGTCATGCCACCAAAGATATTATAAATATTTCATTCATATCGTTCCTCGCAATTACAAGCGACACGCGCTAGCAACTTTTTTCTCTCGCCGACCTTCATTTTTTATTTTTATTTTGTTAGTCGACCGGCCACACTCTCTACGTCAAAAAACTTGTTCTCGTCCACGAGCCACGGTCACGCACACTTCATCTCGCCGACAAGCGAACACAAGCCACACAGCAACACCTGTCCAGTCGGCTGTGACCTACATACGGCCACATCCACCTCTTACTGGGACAAAAATTTTAAACAAGGTTAAAATTTTTAATCACGTTCGTTCCTTGAAATGTGGCCCCTATATTGTCTACCTCACTGTTTAATTTTTCATGGTATTAATAATTTCCAAACATCTGTCAGTTGTCTGAACGGATATCATTCTGCACGCCACAAACTGGTATTTCTTTTACGGTCAACCTGGATCTATTCTTTTTTCTTTCTTCACTCTTCTGCTTTACGGTAGAGTCTTAGGTTCGAGGCGTTGAATATAAATTCCTGTCTTCCATCGAGGCTTTGGACTCGGTAGGCGTTGTTGTTATACGACCTTATAACTTTAAATGGTCCAGTATACAAGTCAGCAAACTTGCCGTAAAACCGTTCT